>NC_088376.1:125318076-125638269 GCF_037993035.2 Macaca fascicularis
TTTTAGTCTCAGGCTGTCACCACAGGGGAGCAGAGAAGTCCCACAGCTGGCACAGCATAAAGAAACACCTTGTACCTGGCAATTCTAGCAAAACCCTCCGGATTGTTTCTGACTGGCCCACTTTGGATCCTCTACCCCCTCCCAAAATGGATCACTGTGACCAAGAAGGACCATGGGGCCAAACAGGCATCCATACCCAGCCGGCCAAAACATGAGTATTTACTTCAGGTTTCTTTTAGGGAAGGGCTGTGTCATGTAGTAAACAGCTTTAAAATCCTTCCATTCAAAATGTATTTTCCCTTTAGAAAATGACAACTGTTTATACTTCTGAAAAACTCAGTGAGTCCAAATGGAAAATATGAATTGAATAATATCTTAATATTTCCTGTCTGAAATGTTTTTATGATGTTTATTATACATGTATGCATATATTTCTTCAAAAGCTTCATTTAAAGTAACCAGAGCTTTAAACTTCATCCAACAGAGTCTGGACTTGAGCTTTTACCAGATTCCTAATCCCAGTAGCACAAAAAATGAGTGTGAAGAAGAAAATTCTTACAGAGCAAGGAAAGTAAAATTAAATTAGTGTTAGGATGAATGAGTTGGCTAAGCATACAGCCTAGAGGGGACAAGGACCTTTTTTCTGTCCAACTTTTTACAAATTATTAATGCGAAAGAAGGAAGCATTGGGGGGCTCACATAGAAAACTGGTAAATACAGAGGAGCCGTGTGTTTCCCTTTGGCAATGCAGTTTTTTAGCTAGAACAACAGTGCTTCTCTTCTGCCTTTTGAGGCACAGTAAGACTGGATGATTGGCAAACAGACTTGTCATAAGTAGAGCATTGAGGCAGATCAAAACCACCTGGATCATTTCTTCAGGAGGCAGGCCTGGCACCTGGAGGTTCAAACCTGCTCACTGTGGCAGCAGTTTCTACCACAACCAAGGACTGGCCCTTTGCAGTTATTCTGATTTTTGAGTGTGTTTTCTCCGAGTTGTTGATACTACAACTTAATAGGTTCATGAAATAGTGGAAAACTACACTCAAGGTCTCTGAAGTCTGTTTCTTCCAAGTCTCCCACTGTACAGTGGTGTTAGTGCTAATGTTTTCAGTGAGTCCTTTTTGAGTGCCAGGCACTGTGCCAAGCACTCGGGTGGCACCATCTCATGTGATTCTCACAACAGAGCTGTATGGTAGGTACTATCACTGTCCTTTCTTTTTGAGCCACATTCTTTGACCAAGGAAGAGCATGAGAACTCACATTTGTTGAAAGCCTGCTGTGGGCCAAATAGTTGGCAATATCATCACCCACTGTGTTGCCCAGAACCCTTTTCTGTTGCAGTTGACAAAAATCCATTTCAAAACGCCTTAAGCTCAAGGAAAAAAAAAAAAAGTTTGATTCATGGAATTGAGAAGTTCAGGAGCATTGGGGCTGGCTGGTTTGTAAGATGGAACATCAGGACTTAGCTGGTTTGGTCTGTGTGTTTCTCTTGCCCTCAGTCTCTGGGATCTGCTCTCTGTGTGGTCTTCTCGCTTAGGCAGGCCCTCTGCCTGTTCCACAGAGCAGCCTCTGGCCATGTTAGACTGATACGCCTCCACCCCAGTGGAAAGGGAATATTTCTCCTCTAATAGTTCCACTTAAGTCCCAACATGGCATCTCTTATTATTGACTTACATCATTTATCCATACCCTGGAGTCGTTTGGTGGTCAAAAGGATGGAACACTCTTGTCAGGCCTAGGTCTTATATTTAACTCTGGAGCCTAGAAGTAGGATCAGTGTCACTGCCATCAAAACCTTGGACTGAAGCCGAACAAGGGATGGTTGTCCAAAGGACCATGAAGACCTAAAAAAGTGAGTAGAAGGTTCAGCTAGGCATTCTGTTACTTAAAAAATTATATAGCTGTTTCTATTGCATATGCACTGAAGCCATTTTCAGCTTCCTGTTATTTATGCAATGCTTACAGAGTTCTTGCCATGCATCCTGGTGGGCCTAGAGAGTTAGAGATGAGGTCCCCTGGCCCTCACAGTCTATTGGAAGAGGCAGATGAATAAATATAACAGAGTATGGGGAGCATTTGGAGAAGGGTAAATCCAAGTTGCTATAACAGCATATAGGAAGGGCTTCAACCCAACCTGGAATGGGGGTTGAGGTCAGGGAAAGCTCCCTGGAGGACCTGGGCCAAGCTTGAAGCCCAAGCAGCGGTCAGCCAGGTGAAGAGGGTGGAAGAATGAAGCTGGGGAGGAAAAGCCTGGCCTACTGCAAGCAGATACATGTGGCTCGCTGTTGTTGGAGCAGAGTGTGGGGACAGCAAGGGCCAGATCATGAGGGCCTCATCGAAGGGAGATGTGCCATATCCTGAGGATGATGGGAAGGTATTTAAGGAGCCAAAACTGCAGGAGGGCAAAATCATAAAGAAACATTACTGTGTCTAGAGACTGTAACATGGGCCTATAGTCATGTAGCCTGGATTTGGAGCCACACTCCACCACACTGTCTTATCTGTGCAGCTGTGGAGCGTGTGTTCGTACCAGCAGTGCTGTCCTCTCTCAAGGTGTGAATTTGTTTTGGGGAGATTTTTATAGACTTATTTTGTGTATAAAGCACAGATTTACATATATGAAAACAGCATTGTGCATTCATGGTATTAAAATTGGCACTGGGCAATTAGGGGGGAAAAGAGTCTAAAAGGGCCCCTTAGAGGAGGTGCCAATGAAAAACAGATTGAGACACACTGCCTTAGACAAAGGCTTCTCCACCAACTTCAGTTTCCTCATCTGCAAAATGTAGTTAAGAAATGGGCCACAAGTTCACGTGAGGATTCAGTGCAAGCTGTGGAACATGCTTGTCCTGGTGCCTGGCACGTGGTGCATGTGCAGGCATTAGTTGTAGTGTTATACCAGATCTGACTTCAGGGAAAAATGGAAAATATAACTTGGGTCCTGGTATGCCTCAAATGAAGTTGTTTTTTTTAATAAAGAAAATCAAATGTACAGATCTAAATGAATTTTGTCCTTTAAATGTCATCACATTGTATAGCTGTACACAGTTTCCAATATGTCCATTGCATACAACATGCTTGAAAATAACTTTTGGAATTTCTTTCTAGAGTTCATTCTTTTGAAGGATCTCAGTTGTGCAAAGTATTTATCCTAGAAATAGATAAAACTCATCTGTTTGGAGCTAAATATAGCATAAATGTAGGTTAACCAACTGAGCAGAACCACTTTGGGCCAAAAAAGGAAAGGGGTGACTATAATGTTAATGAAATTGGTTTGGGTGATGCTCCTAATAGGCCTTAAAGGCAATTCCATAGGAGGACATTCCTAAATAACTGGGTTAAAGACATGACCCCACTCCCACCCCCAACCCCAGGAAACAACTCTGAAGCCCAGTGGCCAGCCTCATTAATTCCAGGTTGGCTGTATTAGAGTAAGCTTCATTGCTGTTGCAGCAGACATACCCCAGCACCCCAGAGGCTTAATAACACACGAAGGTTTATTTCTCACCCACATGAGGTCTGACAGGGTTGAGCAGCCTTCCTCCACTAGTGGTTTCTCTTTCTGGAACACATATCTCCCAAATTGGTGTAGCAGGGATATAGAAGTTGAGGAGGCACCGAGCTCTCAATGGCTTGGCCTAGAAGTGGAACCCTTCACTCCTTCATTCACCACTGGCCACAGATGGTCACACAGCCCCAAGGACATAGATGAGGTAGGGGGAACACATGGGTATTTGTTAAGAATACCGCCACAGTATTCTTAAATATTTAAACCCATTGGCATCATTGAGCTAGGTATGTTTCCTGTAAGGGAGAACTTTGGAGAGCAGTCATTAGACTATACCTAAAATTTGGCCAAAACTAAAAACCACAAGCAGAAACCTCAGATACCTGTATGTCTGAGAGACCTCAGACATCAGTCTCATCGGGGACTATTTGAGCAGTGTTTTTATAGGCAGCAACAAGGGTCAGTGGGGAGACATTTATTCTAAAATGTTTTTAGCTGAGATGTTTCAGGTAGGATGCTGTAGTTCTCCCTTGAATGTCCCTTGCAAAGGTCTGCATTGAAGAGTGGTAGGAACCAGAATCTGTAATAACACAGAAGTTGCTATAAAACTAGGAAGAAATGTACGCAAAGTGATTTTGGACAAGGGGCAGGGTTGTGAGGCAGATAATAAAAATAAAATCAACTAACAGTTACAGCTTTAATGGGACCCTATTGTGTGCCTTATAAATATTGCAATGCATATCAACCATGCAGTGGTTCAGAGCTGTTGGAAATAAGGGAAAAGAAATCAATTCAAAAGTTTTCGAAGTATGCCATTTTGGTCTTACTACTTTAAGATGGTAGTAAAACATACCTTTTGAATTGCAACAGTCAGATATTGCATTCCAAGAGCTCCCCATCCCCTGCCTTACCAAGACAAGCTGTTTATATGGCACTAATGTGCTGACATTCCTGAAAAGACTTGGAGCAGCACAGCTGCTGCCACTCAGAGAGAAGAGGAAAATTTTTGGAAGGTTTCTTTTTGATTTACATAATTTGAGGTTAATGCTGGGAGAGGAGCTATGTGCCCAGTGTCCAGTCAGTGTGCTGGGGGTACAACTTATTTATTAGTTGTGCTGTAGAATGGCATAGCTATTACAAGCTAGACATTTCTGTCTGCTTAGAATTGTGAGTATTACAAAGATATTTTTGGGTTTTTTTTTTTTCTGTAATCCTGAGGGATGTTGCGTAGAAGGTAGTTCTGATTGCTCTGATGAGCAGTATCTCACCCCTGAAATAGCTTTGTATATCTGAAAAGGCTTTGTATATCTAAAGGTTCTTAAGCAAAAAACCTTTTTTTCTTTTTGAGATGGAGTTTCACTTTTGTCACCCAGGCTGTAGTGCAATGGCTTGATCTCAGCTCACTGCACCTCTGCCTCCTGGGTTCAAGCGATTCTCCTGCCTCAGCCTCTCGCATAGCTGGGATTACAGGCACCCACCACCACGCCCAGCTAATTTTTGTATTTTTAGTAGAGATGGATTTTGCCATGTTGGCCAGGCTGGTCTCAAACTCCTGACCTCAGGTGATCCACCTGCCTCCATCTCCCAAAGTGCTGGGATTACAGGCGTGAGCCACCACGCCTGGCCAAGCAAAGAACCTTTTATGACTATGTACCATACTAAACATGTGCTCAGCAGATTACACCTCCACCTAATTAGTATATGAATCCTGGGAAATAATTAGTATTGTTATGTTCATTTTGCAGATCAGAAAACAGAGGCTTAGTAAGATCATGTGACATACCCAAGTCACAGTGTTAATTTTTGGTGGATCATGGATTTGAACCCCGACAATTTGATTTCATAGCCCACTGTGTTAACCAGTACGTTATCTTGTCCAGAGGAGGAGTAGCATGCCTGGTGGCATATATTGCCCTCCACAACCTACTTTTGTAGTGCATGTTTGTGTGTCAAAAAGACACACAAAAAGGGGGATGTCTCCGCTGCTGGACATGGTGGGAGTAAACTGGTTTGGAAGGCCAGACGGAAATCATCCTTTGTTTTGGATTTGCCAAAATCATGTGGAAGAAAACTTCAGAAACCAGTTATATTTTCAGGTGTTCTGGAAGGTGACTAGTGGTATTCACTCAGTTACATCTCCATCATTTGAGATTTTGATGTTGAATAATATAACCTATTTGGTCTGTCTCAGTCCAGCTGATCATTGCTAGTTTTCTTGATATTAAATGTTTAATATCTTATTGACCATAATTCTAGCCTAGAAAAAGACTTTCCAAAAGTATAGAGCAGCTTTACTTCTCAAATTCAGATAGGGCTGAGCTAACTTCTGATTCTGGAACAGAAAACTGGATACTCTCTAAGTGGGAATTGTAACATCTGACCCAGGTTTGTTAAAATTTGGTATGAGAAGGACTTCACACTCTGATCTGGTAGATTCACTTCAGCACATGACCGAGCCATCTGTAAATTCTGTGGTAAGTCAGTCAACACCAATTTAGCCACATATGCAAATACGAAAAGGTCTCTCTTTTACTCTAAGTCCCATCTTTAGATTTTCAGAAATTTTGCCATGTGTTGGTGCCTCCTCATTAAGAATGCTGTTCATGAAAACAAGTGAGTTTTGTTGACATTGCAATTTTTTTTCTTCCCTGGATGTTCAGTGGGAGACAGAGTGTAATAAATATGAAGGGATGCAAACCGCAAATGTGTGGGGGATTTGTGTTGGCATAATGGAGGCTCAGGCAAACAAACAGATGCATGCGAGAGTCGAGAGTGGCATGTGGTAACACCCCTCTCTTGCTTGAGGGATGACTGACCACATGTGCCTCACTGGAAGGCAGATCCCTCCTGTACTGCCACAGAAGCAACAATGACACCAGAGCTGCTGTGAGCCCAGGCACGTGCTCTTCACCCATCTGCTCTGGCAGCCAACACTTCCAGGTCTACTTGATGATGACTGTATTTTGGTATAGGTGTTTGTCCCCTTTTCACCCCAACAAAGTCACAAAGGAGACAGGTGTCATAAGAATGACTCCTCCCATGCAGGTAACTGTGAAGACGTAGGAAAGGGGAAACACCCCTGTTAACCAGCAATAATGGCTGAATTAATACAAAGAACACTTCATGTTATTTAATCCTCCAGCAGCCATGCGTGGTAGGCAAGGCATCAGGGACTGCATCATCCTTGTCCCAAGAGAGGAAACAGTTTCCAGAAGGGGGAATGACTTGTCCAGGATCATACAGCTTATAAGTTTTTGAATTTCTCAGACTTAGCATTTTGGGTTTTTTGTTGACCTGAGACCCTTTATGGCTGGCCTAGTTACTCCTTTGTTAGTTCATTCAACATTTCTTAAGCATCTAGTTAGTTCCAGGCACTGGAGAGCCATTGAGGGGACAGAGTTCCTGCATTTAAGGGACTCAAACCTTAGAGGAAGACAGGAGCAGGTAAACCAAGGTAATCCCAAATAGAGTCGAAAACTGGTGGTCTCCAGACCAGTTTTATTTAGCTGACATGTTTTTATAAAATCTTGAATTATTTAGAAAATAGAAGGATGTGACAAAAAACCCGAGTTGTCTGGCTTCTTGTGATAAACTGGACAATTTAGCAACATTATTCTCAGATTCCTTTGTGTCGGTGGATGGCGCCATGGTGGCCATTTTTGAGAGGCTCTCCCTTGCCAGTTTGCCAGTCTCTGCCCTCCCCACTGTTCCCTGCCTATTTGGCCTCTGTGGGTGGTTAAATTTGCATTCCCCTGGGTTGCAATAGTGATCAAGGAAACTTGATCTGAGAGGGACTCTGACCACAGCCAGGGTTAGGTGAGAAGGAGAGGGAGCCAAGAAAGATTTCTCGGAGGAGAGACTCTGACCACAGCCAGGGTTAGGTGAGAAGAGGGAGCCAAGAAGGATTTCTCGGAGGAGAGAATGTTTGGGCTGTATTTTTTACAAAACAAAGAAAAAGGAGGCT
Organism: Macaca fascicularis; assembly: GCF_037993035.2. Taxonomy (NCBI): domain Eukaryota; kingdom Metazoa; phylum Chordata; class Mammalia; order Primates; family Cercopithecidae; genus Macaca; species Macaca fascicularis. Next base: position 125,325,549 of record NC_088376.1, read on the forward strand.
CGGCACAGTGGCTCATGCCGGTAATCCTAGCACTTTGGGAGGCCAAGGCGGGTGGATCACAAGGTCAGGAGTTCAAGATCAGCCTGGCCAAAATGGTGAAACCCTGTTCCTACTAAAAATACAAAAACAATTAGCCGGGCATGGTGGTGGGTGCCTGTAATCCCAGCTACTCAGGAGGCTTAGCAGAGAATTGCTTAAAATCGGAGGATGCAGTGAGCCAAGATCACGCCACTGAACTCCAGCCTGGGCAATAGAGCAAAACTCCATCTCAAAAGAAAAAAAAGTAAAGTAAAGTAAAAGGAGACGTGCTCCAGGCAGAGGTCGCTGTGTAGGAGATGACCCAGAAGCACTGGATCATGGCACATCCATTGTTTGTTAGGGCAAACTCTGCCAAACTGCCCTTTCTTTATGCAAAGCAAAGTCGACTGTTATGGGTAGAATCAGATTCTTTTCTGAAAGATTCTACATGTACGAAGGCACTGGGTCAGTCCTAGTTGCTCAGTGTCCTCTTATGCTGAGGGACAGAGTGAGAATCAAAAGGTAGGTTTATATAAAACTTTGTCTAGTCTGGAAAACTCTGAGCTTCCAAGTCATTATTTTTGGTGGGTTTGTGTGGTCACCATCTTTTCTACCAACAGACCATTTACTGGACCACAGGTATTCTGGCATCTTTTTTTTTTTTTTTTTTTTTAAACTGGTGAGTGTGCCATTCTTTTCTTTTTGGAACCATATCTATGGCCATATTTCAAGACTTTTTAATCATTAGGAATAATTTTTACAATTCAGCTTTTCAAAGCCTGACAATGTGTCAAGCCATTGGGGAGAGCTCAAGCACATTTTGTGGTGCCAAAATATGGCTTGCCTCAGAGGGTTTGAGTTTTTGATGACACCGTGGTGTTAAGCTATCTTGCTCTGAGATGCTGAAAGGGATGGGGGAAGGGAGTCTTTTGAGGTCCCCAACTGTTCCTGGAGGTGGTCACCTCTTTTCTTTCTCCATGTGCCTGTGCTGGGAGATCTGGGTCACATGGCAGCTAATGCTGCCGATCCCAGGCAACTTTTTGCTCAATAACTGTTTCCCAAATGGCTACTCAGGGGCCTTTCAGAATTCACGAGAGCTGTCAGTTGTTATAGTAACCGGCCCCCTGCTGTCGAGTTGGCCCTGAGATGCCAGTGGAAGCTCTTGGAACAAGCTAACACATAGTCATTAGACAAAAGCAGAAAGAGATTCACTGCTAAAGGTTGCCAGTTAAACATGCTCCATGATACTTAAAAAGCTGGACTGATTCTGTAAGGGAAGCGGTGGGTGGGTAAATTTTTAAACCAAGCTCACTTTTCAGGAAAGGGAAACTCCTTGTATGTTCAGTCTATTCTAGGTAACAATCATCTTTCTTTGGATTTCTCAGAATTAACTGTCTTCTCTCTCCCCCCAGGGTTGATTATGTCTGTTCTGTTGGTTTGCTCAGGTAGCCTCAAATATCTCAATTATTCAAGATATTAGTTATTGATTGTGTGGCATTCGCTTCTCAGCAAAAGTGTTGTCAGTTTACGGGTGGTAGTTTTAAGCGCCTGTGATTGTGTGTGAGGAAAAACTGCGGAGATAGCCGGCTCCGCTCCAAAATTCCTGAAAGAGTGAATCTGGCAGAATTCAGAGTAGGGCTAAGGGTTGAGAAAAAGTCTAAATATTTTAGGAAGCTGCAAATTTCAAGTTTTTATGAGAATTTGTAAAAACATTCCAACACACTCATGATTTCTTCAGATTAATGTTCGTAGCCACACTGAGTATATCCATGATGTTTGTAGGACAGTTGTTGTAGTTCCAGGATGTACTCAATAGAGGGAGACAAGAAGTTCTGTGTTACAGCAGTCCCTCCCCCCTTGTAATCGTATTTCCAAGTTTGACTTCTCCAAGTTTTGGTTCCTGTGCCAAGCACTTTTACCTAATATGAAGTCTAGTAATTAACACAATAATTGAAAGCTTGTATTAAGGGTGAAGAAAACCTAACACTCAAGAATTAGAGGATGTTCATTCCTAGAAGTAAAAAACCACCAGCGGACTCAATAGTTAAGATGTTAATTCCTTTGGAATTACATACCTGGCTTCAGAATTCTTTGTGGGACTCAATAGAGCTTCCAAAAAAGAAAACTTCCATATATCTGAGTTTGTCATTGCTGTTTTATCGACAGAGTTTGGAAAAAGAATAGGAATCATTTCAGTGTGAAATCTTATAGCCCAGCTGGTTTGGGAGACTAAATATAATTAAATAAATACTTTCAAGTGTTCTTGTGTGACAGAAGTGCATCTTTCAAATTCTGTAGCCAAGTCTCAGATGCTACAGTTATTTAAGTTTTAAGGGGAAACTAAATATAGGACTTAATATATAGTAATAACTTGCCAACTGCTGTTCCCATCTCCCTGAGGTGCCTCTCGTATTGTGAATTAAGAAAATGTTTGTTCTGAGATGAAAGCATGGGGTAAAAGACAAAACCCCAAATGTGTCTAATGGCACCAAATTCAGAGACATTTGTCACAGAAGGGAGGACCAAATGATCTCCAAGTTAACTTTACTCCAATGATATTTTAAGCCATTCTGTTTGCCAGGGCAGTGTGTCAAAGGTGGAAGAGTGGGTATGTGCATGACAAGGGTCATCACTGTGTGATATCCTAACCTTCCATTAACACCAGAGTAATAGAGGCTGCGACTATGTAAAGATGACTTACAAGAGTAAAGTTCTGACTGGGTATTTCTTACCTCAGCATAAAAGCTCCTCATAAAGTCCAGACACCTTTGTGCCTCAGCATCCTCTTTTGAAAATGTCACAGATGAGGCCTGATGACGGGGTCTGTCTGTGTTAGACGGGAGGGGAGGGCATTTGTATGGAACTCTTGGTGGCCAATTGAAAATACTGTATTCTACACCTGTTCTCTTTTGTTTTTTGTCCATTTAGAGGGTGTAACAAAATAAAGTCCAAGGGCTTTCCCAGACGTTTCCGTGAAGTGCCTTCTTCTGGGGAGAGAGGAGAGAAGGGGAGCAGGTGAGGGGCGGTCAAGCTTAAGTGGGGGGTGTCTTGATGGCCGGGACTGGCTTGCCAAATTTTTGTTTTGTTGCCATGGGGATTAAAGTCTTGTAGATGGCGCAGTGGTGAAACTCACCTGCTTTACCTGAATTCCCAAAAGTAAGACTTGCAAATGTCAATTCAGCTTGTGGGTAGCTGGTACCAATTAAAGTATGTCCTGTGTGTGCTTGCTTTGCTTTATTTTGCAGTTTTGGGGGTGTTACTTGTTTCTGGGTTTGTATGTACTGGGGGTGCTCTATGTTTGTGTGTCTGTATGTGTGTTGCATCCATTTTCTTTACAAATTTTCAGATATTTGCATGGTTTTGAGCTTTTAAAAAAACATATAATGCATGCATTTAGCCTTATGTGAAAAATACCTCTTAGAAACCTAAATTTGTAGATAAGTTAGGGATGAAGAGTAGGAAGGGGAGACAGAAGTGAGCAAACGTGGATGTACTGTGTGTTTTTCCTTAAGAATGGTGAATTTTTTTTTTTTTTAAAAGGAAACGCATATGAGTTCTGGATAGTTTGAATACTTGGAAAAATTATTGTCCTGGAAAGATTTATAATAAATGTTTGGAACTCATGATTGTGCAGTTTTAATCACCACACTTGAATCTCTTGATAATATTTCTGTAAGGCCTGTCTTAGGCAAACTCTATTTAATATTAAGATCTTTTAATATTAAATTGCTAATTAGACTAATTCACTAATCCATATTATGTCAGAAGCAGTCCCTTTTTACTTTCAATGAACCAATTTATAGGATTTATGTTAGAATTTTTACATGGAATGATTCATCTCCATTGGTTGTGGGTAAATCAGATTACTGAGATGAAATTTTAGATACCCAACTATTTTAATCAGATAAACCTATGAAATCTGAGACGGTATAGTTTAGGAGTTGTGACAGATTAATGAGAAAGTATATGATCTATTTTCTTTTACACTGTACTGTGTAATTTCGGCCTTATAGGGAAAGCAATAACTGCTAACACTGGTAACTAAATTATTCTGTGATCTCTTTTTGCTTATTAATGTCTTTAATACATTTTCAAAGTTAAGGATAGAAACTGAAATAGAAACTTCTCTATAGTTTTGGAGTCAAAGATTAATCTTAAGAGAGGAAGACGCTGGACATTATTTAAATGCCTGTCATACCCAGTCCATTATAAATATAATGTGTTTTTGACTATAACACTTTAAAGAGCCAGCATCACCTTATGAACATCATAAGGATAAATGCACATCCAGTTTCAAGTCCTCCCCAGAAGTGATGCTGTAGCCTGCCAGACTATTTCTTTTAGGTACCTGGACCCCCACATGTCAGTGGGCCCATTATAGATATATTTTAGATCCTAACAGAGAGGCCCCAGTCTCTCTGGTATCTTCTCTGCTGCTCAGTGAGGGAAGCACAATCAGTGTCATCCAGGTCTAGGAGTTGGGAACCATCTTGTGAAACTACAGGTATTTATAGAATCCGTCTGATTGTGAATCATATTCACTTTTTAAAATAGTGTAGCAGCTTAAAAGACAAACTGTGGCTCAGGGAGGTATGTGTTCTAACTGCAACTCTGCCACTTCCTGGCCCTGTGACTAGGAAGGGCCCATAGAGCCTCCGTTTACTTATCTAGAAAATAAGTCTAATGATAGCAACTTTTCATGAGGTTGTTGTGAAGATTAAATGGGGGTAGTATATGTAAAATGCTTAGTGTGTGAAATGTATTAACCCATCGAGAAATTGAGTAAATTGAGGCTCTGAGAAGTTGTCACTTGGCTAGGTCACCCTGCTTAGTGGCTGCCTTGGGACTCCACTGCCGCAGTGTGGTACTCCTGAGGAGTACGCCTTCTCACAGCTACGTGTGCTATGCTAAGTACTCCATGAAAACGATATGGGCCAGGTATAGATCCTGTCCTCAAGGGGTGCCATGTCTGTGCTCTTCCTTATGCTAGCAGCCCTGCCATACTGTACAATTCCTCATTCTGGCCCACTGTCCCCTCTCCTTCCCGATGCTCTCTCCGCAGGCACTTTTGCCACCTCCTTTCCTGACCTGTGTCCATCCTGCTGCTGCTCTATAAAAGGGCTTTGAAAGACAGGGTGCCCCCTTCCTCTGCCAGGCTTCTGCAGGAGGCTAGAATCAGGCTCTCTCTCACCTTTGCCTTTTTCAGTCCACTCTCATTTTCTCTGCTGGCTTGTATCTCCACCCAAAATGTGGCCAGGAATCAGGAGAAGAGCCCCCAGTGATGCCTAAATTGCAACCCTCCAAACAGCTACAAGAGCTGTCACAGAGTCCCTACACATTAATTTCGTGTGGCATTACTCTTCTGCCCCTGTCATCTCCCAGTCCCACAGCAGGAAGGAAGGGGGACTGTGCCACTAAGACACGTTGCACAGAGAATTGCTAAAAGCAGGACAATGGCTGTGAGAGGTGATTATCCTCCCAGAAAGGAGAGGAAAAAAACATTGAAAATCAGACCCAAGTATATTTAATTCCTTGATAAAGCTGATTTAAGTTTTGAGTAGGTAATACTTGACATGATTCAAAATCAAAAAGTTTAAAATTATATGTATCCCTAAATTACCATCCCATCACTCACCCACTCTGTTCCCTACCTCCTCACAAATAGGTAGCCCCTATTGCTAGTTTGTTGTCTATTCTTCCAGGGATTGTTACACATATATAAGCAAATAATGAATATCCTTTTATCCCCTTGTACACAATGGAATACAACATATGCGATCATGTGTCTTGCTATTCTCACTTAACACAGGTTTTCCCTATGCCTATATAATTTCTTCATTCTTTTACACAGAAGCATGGTATTCCTTTGTATAGATGTGTCATGATTTAGTTAACCAGTCCCCTGTGGCTGTCATTTTGATTGTTCTCCGTCTTTTGTTATTGCAAACAATTGTGTGATTAGTAAGTTTATGTGTCACTTTGCAAGTGGATAAGCATGTCTGTAGGAAAATTTTCAGAGGAACATTTATTGGCTGTATCACAGGGTACACACTATTGTGCATGTATGGTGCCAAATTGCCCTCCATAATGGGGTACCAAGGTGGGTTTCTCTCGACAGTCTATGAGCATGCCTGTTTCCCTACGGCCAACCCAGCACACTGCATTGTCAAACGCTGGCTTTTTTACTAACCTCATAGGTGAAAAAGAGACGGTGTCTCAGTGTAGTTTTAATGTGTTGTCTCTTACTATAAGTGGGATTGAACCATTTGTGTTTCTGTAAACTGTTTTTATCTTTTGCTTATTTTTTCTTTCAGTTATTGATCTTTTTCTAATGAAGAGAGATATCCCTTGGTAGCAATACGGGTTGCAAATATTTTTTCCCAATTCGTAGTTTACTTCTTAATTGTATTTATGGTTCTTCTTTGATGTTTATATAATCAGATTTATCTATATTTTCTGTTGTTTTCTAGATTTCGAGTTTTCTTTTAAAAGTCTCTCCATTCTGAGGTTACTCTTTTTAAAATTACTTTTATGGTTTCAAATTTTAATAGTAAATTCATTTGGAATTTAACCTGGTTGATCGTGTGATGTCTGAATCTACTTCTTTTTTTCCCCATATGGTCTCAAGTATTTAAAAAATATACTGCAATCTGGGGCTTAGTGAAGAGTCATATAATACCTTCTTAGATCCTTAAAATATCACTCACAGCAAAATACAGTCAATCAGTATATTAACAAAATAAGGAGTTGCCAAAAGGCTTTTACCCAGACATTTTAGATTGTAAATACTGAAAAATATGTGCAGCAAATAAAATGTGAATTTCATTTCTTACCTCCTCCCCAAAATGAGTTGGACTATCATATCACCATTGACCTTCCCAAATCAGTGGGATATTGTGTCAGTGCCTTAAAAGTGTGGCAAATGAGGTGGAGAGCCCCTCAAACCTCAGTCCAGATGTTCAGAATATTCCAGTCTAGGGTCTGAAGGGTGAGACAGCCACCTTAAAGCCCCTGACTTCAAGCCTTCTTTTCTAGGTAATAGCTGGAAGCCTTGGGAAGTACTGTCCAGGGCTCACTTTCTCAAAGCCAGCTATAATATAGGAACTGTCACGGCCTCGTCACAATGTGGTTTCCGAAGAGACGTTTTCTCTCTTACCTTCTGGAAAGTATTACCAGTACTTCAGTCAGACCTAGGCATCTGCAAGGATTTCTTGGCAAACTTAATGCCTAGCTAAGAGAATATAGTTTTGAGACCACTTTTGTGCCTATAATTTATCATTTTCTCCCACCTTCCTAAAGATATTAATTGCAGGCAATTTGAATCATCCAATAAAATTCTCACCATGGGAATCAGATTTTTGTCACTTCTAACTGTACCAAAAGTTGACTAGGCCATCTCTCCTATTCATGTGAAATCCAAAATATTTTTGAAACATTCTCTCCTCATTTTAGTGTCTGTTTGCTCTTTCACACCCCATCCATCATTGCATGATTTTGTTCTCTTTTCTCTTCCCTTTTCCCTTTCTCTCTCCTCATATCTTTAAGCCCTGCTTATCTAAGGTATGACAGCCATATGCCCTGGGACTTCCACAGCCCTCATGTGAAACTTGCCATTTGATTATCCCCCAAAGCACATTGACATTTGTCAAATCTCACGCCCCCTTTTATGATTTGGAAAATATGGCCACCAGAAACATATTTTGGTTTGAGTTTTTCTTTTGAGAAGATCCCTTCCGGAAGAGATACTACAAGTGTAAACTGAGTTTTATAAACTGAATCACTTAACATGCCATAAAGGAAACTTAACAGCAAGTGAGTTGTTGTATATGAAAAATCTCAACTTAGAACTTACATTGGGCTCCTTTCCAAGTGGAATCCCGGAGTTATTTCAGACACTTCTCTTTGAGGAAAAGCCCAACAACGCCTACAGCCTTTTTCTTTTATTGTTGTATTTGTCACTTCAATTTATTGAAACATTTTGCCCTAATAAATCAATCCATGCCTTTTTAATACAGCCCTCAATCATCTTCCTTGAAGGCATGTGAATATTTTCAAGCTTTCTCTTTGTAAGTGGCTCTTACTTATGCAGGGTTTACTACAACAGATCCATTTACAAAAGTAAATATTAATGTGATTTATTTTCTTGACAGCATGAAAATAAATGGGATTATTAGCGGGTATGCCACTGTAAATTTAAATGAGGGCAGTGTGTAAATCAGTTAAGATTATATAATTAATATTCAGCAGCAGCTCAGCTAACTGCCCTCTCTAGTCTGCAATTAGAATTTTGAGCTACACACTGCTAATAATCTCTTTGTCACCCTGATGTGATTATAGAACCATTGAGTTTAATTTGAAGACAGTGACTTGGTTTCTAATTCCTATATACCGACATTCGGTTAGTTCATGATTCTGGGTTTTCATACGAGTCTGGAGGCCATATTGTGGTCCTACACCCTGCCCATGTCCAGCAGTTATGGTGTTGTTCAGGACAGTGTTGTAATAAACGGAGGACCCTGGATGAGAACAATGTGACATCCCAAGCTTGTCAAAGTGGATGTACATGTTGACCCAGATGTCTGTAGATGGCAGGAACCCCTTTTTCCTGTAAGCAGGTTTGGAGACCTGCCTTTTAAGGAGGTTTTTTATTTGTTTGTTTTTTAATACAGCAGTGTTGTGTGGAATTCCAGACATTTCTAATGTTCAGTCTTTCTGCACTTAAGTTCAGTACTTTGCTTCTGAAAAATATTGGTCACTAAATTATTTCCAGGTTCTTGTCAGAAGGGCAGAAAGAGACAAGAAAATTGTTAGCTCATATCAGAGGTTATCTAAACAGGTAGCTGGAAGAACAGAAGCCACAGAAAAAAAGGCCTTTATGCAGAAATTTGGTCATTCTGGGTATTCTTCCTTAAGAATGTATCAAATTCCTGGGTAGCAATGGGGGTCAGAAGTCTAGAGGTTTTTTTTGTTTGTTTGTTTGTTTTGGTTATTTTGCTACATTTTGTTTGGATAGTAAGTCTCTATAACTGGAATTTTATTAATACTTACAAAGGACTGTCAGAGCAGCTGGGTGTGTGTGTGTTTCATTAGTCAAGAAGGCCAATTAAACATACTGGAACCTGTCATGTGCTGACAGTGTGTATTTTTCAGCAGGGAGCTCAGGGACTTGACGTTGACAGCTGATACTGGCCGATGTGTTTCACATCCTGACTAAAAGATGTACTCTGCAGGTGTGTGTGCTCTGCTTTCCCAAGAGTAGACTTTATTTTTAAAGAGGTCTTTATCCTTAAAATATGTCCCTTATTTGAAAGCATGGCAGGTTATTTTTAAAAATTTCAGTCCAAGAGAAAATATTCCTAATCATAAGCTTCATGTGTCCCATGTGGGCTTTTAAGAAGCTGTGCATACTCGCACACTCCTACCATCAGGGCTTCAAACACTGTACAGTTCTGGACCACAGGTGTGGGTTGTGGGCTTGAGACCCAGAAAACTGCTAGCCAGACTCCATACAGATTTGATCAGCTACTATCACACATTACCCTCTGGACTTCCAATCAAACCTTTCTTAGAAATCTTTTGAAGACATATGACCCCATGTTTGGTTTTCTAGAAAGGGATGAATGAGTGGAGAGTAACAGAGGAAGCTTGCTTCCACTCTGCTACTTGGAACTTTCTATAGAGATATGCATAGATCTAATATGTTAGTCATCTTTGGTCAAGCACCAGAAGCACTTAGGTAGCATTTAGGGCTATGCTGTAAGAAAAGTGCATTCTTTTGAACAGGGACTCTCATTCGGTGTGGCAAAATGCTTACTCTGTGAGAGGCATGTGAGAAATGGGACCAACTTAGGGACCAACAGATTTACATCTCCCATTTCACTTTCATTCTGTCTCACATACCCACTGAGTTCAAATTGAGGAAATACCTTGTGCAAACTGAGCTCTTTCTCGTACCCATCTGGGAGCATTCAGTGAATGTTTCATGTAAGTCCCTCTATCTTGGGTACCTTGTTGATGGGGGTGGGCTTTAGAAAGCCATCTAAAACAGTGGTTTTCCAGTTTGTTTAAGTGGCAGGAAACTTGGAATTCAGGATGTCAGAACATCATTATTATTAATAATATTGAAGTAAATATTCACAACTTCAATGCCTTCATAGAAACTGAAATTAATTTTCCTACCAGACAAGTATAGCAGTCCACAAGGGTGGACTCTCAGGAACCATTTTCCCTTCCTCAGAGTGGTTCATAATTGGACACAGTACATACCAGAATCCCTAGAGGGAGTCTTCACAATACGCAGAGCTATACCCTACCCTGCACCTGCTCTGTTAGAATCATCATTAATGGGGCTTACCCTGCCTGGGTATTCTAAAAGCTCCCTAAGCCAAAGAGCTATGCACTGCTTATTAATAACCACCATTTGATGATACTTTACTGATAAGAGAGAGAGAGACTGAGAGACTAAGAGAGAGAGAGACTGAGAGACTGACTGTTCAGGCCTGGCCCTCCAAAATTAAGGCATACCTAAATCAGAGAACTTAAAGTGTCAGAAAGATAAATGCTGCAAATGTACAATAGGGGGAAGTATAAGATAACTTATACTTACTAGGTCATTACTAGGTCATTACTAGGCCTGTCAGGGTCAGTGAAAATAATGTTACCTGGCCTCAGTTTCTTAAAGGGGACAGACAGCACTCAGGGGTTGGGGAGGGGATGGGAAGTAAAAGGGCAGAGGTAGAAACATGAAATATATGGCGGGGAATCATTGGATTATATTTTGTAGTTAAATTTGTCAATATATTTTTTCATTACAAACATGATCTATTTCATTGATTTCCCTTTTTAGGGTACTTTCATATACAGATGTTCACTATAGAGAAATTAGGATTTTGGAAAATGGCTCTTTGTGATCCTAGAAATCTGATTCATTCAGGGAGGGTCTATAAGGGTAAGTTAGTTGAAAGATAATTAGACCTAGATAGAAAATTGAAATTGCACGCTCAGTGACACACGTAAGCACTTTGAGAAATTTTTTTTTTTTTTTTTTTTTTTTTTTTTTGAGACCAAGTCTCACTCTGTTGCCCAGGCTGGAGTGCAGTGGTGTGATCTCAGCTCACTGCAACCTCCGCCTCCCGGGTTCCAGCGTTTCTTCTGCCTCAGCCTCCCGAGTAGCTGGAACTACAGGTGCACCCCACCACGCCCAGCTAATTTTTGTATTTTTAGTAGAGATGGGATTTCACCATCTTGGCCAGGCTGGTCTCAAACTCCTGACCTTGTGATCCACCCACCTCGGCCTCCCAAAGTGCTGGGATTGCAGGCGTGAGTCACCGTGCCTGGCCAGCACTTTGAGAAATTCTATCTCCATTCCCCTGAGCTCAAAACTAGAGACAATACTGCCTCCTTAAGTAGATCACAGTTCAGAGGTTTAGAGGCATTAAAACTTGTGTTTTTCCTTCCTTTTCTCCAAAATCCCTGCTTTTGCTTTTTTATTCCTGGATACCTCTGAAGGTCAAGAAGCACAATTTTTCATGGGAATTCACTGAAATGAGCAAGTTAAAATACAATGCCTTGTGATATGCAGCTGCTTTTCTTAGGTATTAAACACAGTGTAGAATTTGTACATGCAAAGGGACCATCTTCATATTGTTAAGGATCATGAAAAGTTGACAACAGACTGACCACCTCCATCAGTCCCTGGCCCAGAGTAGACCCCCCAATAGATAGTTATTAAAGGAATAAATTAAATACCAGCATTGTAATGCCTCCATGAATTGGAAGATTAAGTAAACATTAATAAAGAGGATGCCAGTCTATGTTTGTTATCAAGAAGAGATGCATATAGAATGATCTCATTTCGTTTTTTAAAAATAAAACCCCCCATGTAGTCCCAGCTACTCGGGAGGCTGAGGCACGAGAGGCATGAGAATCACCCAAACCTGGGAGGCAGAGATTGCAGTGAGCTGAGATCGTGCCACTGCACTCCAGCCTGGACGACAGAGCAAGACTCCGTCTCAAAATAAGATACATACTCCCCCTACACCCAGAATAATAATAAATTTTAAAAAAAGAAAAAAAAAAAAACAGAAAACAGCCCATCTGTCTGTATTTGGGTGAGATTATAATAATAGCCCACAGATTGATTTCCTTGTTCCATTTCTGCTGCCCTCTAATCCATTCATCATGTAGCAGCCAAAATGAGCTTTCTGAAAGAAGCAAATCAGACAGTGCCTCTCCATGGATTAAAGCCTTTCATTGACTTTCCCCTGCTCCTAGACACCAACGAAGGTTCTTTGTGATCTGCTGGATCCTGCATGATCTGGCTCTGGCCTGCCTCTCCAACCTTGCTTTCCACAGCCTTTCCCTTGCCTCTGGCTTCCTTCCAGTTTCCTAAAATGCGCCAAGCTCCCTCTGCTCTAAGGCTCAACTAGCTGCTTGACCTGCCTAAAATGGTCTTCATCCTGAGTTTCACAGGGTTAGACCTCCTTAATCAGGCCTCAGCTTAAATGCCACCTCCTCAGTGAGGTCCCTTCCTTCAGCTGACTTCATTTACCACCACATCATTCTTATTTTCTTCATTGCTCTTGACTGAAGCAATTTGTTTGCTTGTTGTGGATTTTTCCCATGAAGACCTAAATACTGAGGGTAGGTACCTTGTGTGTCTTGTTTATCATTGTGCTCCGAGCTCCTCACTGCAGATGATCAAGGAATAGTCAATAAATGAGGAAAAGTATACAGGGTTAGGCCTCAAAATATTAATAGCGATCATCACTAGGAGGAAGATTTTGGGTGTTTTTAATTTCTTTTCTTTTCGTTCATTTTTATTGCCTAATTTTTCTGCAAAAATCATGTTGCTTATATAATACTTTATCAGTTACTCCAGTGCTTAGCCAGGCTTAAGGAAGTAGTTTTAAGGATTGCAGACAGCGGCAGAGAATGCGTTGTCTGCATACTTGATGCTGTGCAGTGGGTGCTGAATAAACATTTGCCAAATCCATTGAAATCTTTATTCTATGGGAAGATATTCTCCACAAAGTTCTGTAGTTAGTTGCCCACCCATATATTTGTGTGGGAGGCAAGTGCATGATGTGCAGCAAGGTACAGATGCGGAGCTCTGTCTCCCAGGTTTCTGATCCTTATCCCCAGTCGTGTACTTTTCTCTGGCAATCATGGAGTTATTTTACTCCGGGGAAAATCCATTATAAACAGCAGCACATGGGGCACTAGAGTGTGATTTGCTTCAGTACACACTGCTTTTTTCAAAGATAATGTGGAGCCTGTAGTTCCACATATAACTGAGAGACTGGCTGAACTGTCTGCCTGTCTTGTGGGGAAAAAAAATCTACAATATAGTATATATATCCTTTTTTCCAAGTCACTTTAACAGTAACTTGGCCAATAACAATTCTATTTATTAATAGCTTTACATTTTAGAAGTCCAATAGCAATAATAATTATGGTCTTAAAAGCTAAGTTATTTCTTGCATGTATTTTTTTTTTTTTTCAAGTTAAAGGCTAACCCAGTAAATTGCATCCCATTCATCTTAGTGACTTAGAGCACTTATTTGGGCTATTAAGCAGTTGAATAGCTGTCTTTTAACTCAACAAAAGCAGGTTTTCCTTAGCTATGATACTGGATGGTTAAGGCTTTCATTCATTTGTGAAGTCCATAACCTGTGTTTTAACTTTAATGTTACATTCTGGAAATCTGTGCAAATTGGGGAAGGTGGGGGAGGAAAGGAAGTAATCCAAGAGTAGAAAATATAATAACTAATTTAGAGAGAGAGAGAAGTTACTTTAAACATCAAAATAATTTTTTTTCACTTAGATTTCTATTGCTTTACATTGAGAAGATTTGGTTAGCACCAGAGCCCTGTAATATTATGTGCATTTCATATCCATGTAGCTTAAGTCTGACTAACTTATGTTCTTCACAAATTTAGGTAAAGGCAGCTAAGCAAAGAGTGAGGAAAACTTGTTTTAGCATTTATATTACAAATGCTGAGCAATTCATAGGGAAAAAAAAAAAAAAACCACTCATTTTTCTTCAGTGCTCTGTTAGAGTAGTCCTGGGAGGCATGTGTCAAGAGTTGTAGTAACTGACGTTCAAAATCTCCTAATGGAATGGTGCAGCAGACTAGATTGATTCTAGAGCACTATCCAAATGGAAACTGCTTAGCTACTGTCCATCTGAAAATAGGCACTGCTTAAAGAACAGCACTTCATACTATGACATGTGAACATTTCTGATTGCGTGTGGTTATAATAGCTTGTATAAAAGCTGAGATGGAAACATCTTTGTAACCATGTGGTCTCTTCACTCCCACGGAGATCTTATTTTTTATAGTTTCTTGATTTTTCTCTAACCTTCCCAACCCTAGCCCCTTCTTTGGCCTCACAGAAACAGGGTACGCCCAATGGAATCATCCCAGGATATTTTTGATTAGATGAGCAAAGACAACTGTGAAGAAAAGTTGACTTATCTGGTAGTTGGAATACGGGCCCCAGAAAAAGCAAAGTTGTAATGTGTGTAAATGTTGTTTGGTGTGCGATGCCAGAGGAGGAGGACAGATCCCAGTGACACTGTGCACCAGAAGGATGCCGCCTGCTTGGCTAAAAGACCCAGCAGTAGGGCCAGCTATTGTAAAGCCCCTCCGCCAAATGAACAGGGACCCTTCTCTGGTCACAATAGCCATTCACGCTGAGCAGCTTCATTAAATATTCAGCCTGTGCTTCCGGCAGCTCATTAGGGCCGCAATGAGCAGTGACGTGGATGCAGGAAAGCTGAGGGCCAGCCAGCATCGGAGGCAGAGGCTGAGTGAGCTGCTGATGGCTTCTCTCTTCATTGCCTGTCCTATGATGACCAGTGTGTGCTCTCTGCTTTGCTTGAAATACAGGTAAAAAAAAAAAAAACAAAAACAAGCAGATGACACTTAAGGGCTTCAAGACCTTGTCTCAGATATTGTCTGGCAAGGGCCTCTGATTCTGAGTGCTTGCCTTCCTGAAGCCCTCTGACCCCTTTAAAGAGCTGTCTGAGGCTTTGGGGGCCTTTGCTAAGCATGAACAATGTGGTGCTATTGTGTACTTGGGCTGTTTGATGACGATGTTGGAAGGGGATACAAGGTGTGGTTTTGAACTTGGTGTTGGGGATTTAGAATAGCAAATTATTCCTCTGTAACATATCAAATTTAGAAATATTGTGAGATAACCCTAGCAGTCTGTATGGTAGGTTTACTCTCTACCATGTTTTCACATATTTGAGTAGTTAAATACTAAGCCTTTCCCTTTGAACTATCAGGTTGGATACAGTGATGATAAAAAAAAAAAAAAAAAAAAAAAAAAAGGATATTCTTTAGCAATTTGGGGCCCCTCCAACAGGCTGAATGTTGTCCTTGTATCTTGTTACTTTTACATGAGTTCACCCTCAGTGCTGTGTGATGTTTAAAGCTGGGAAGATCTGTAAAATAAGAATTAAAAGATGATGAACTCAGATAGCGCATATCCTATTATTGACATGGTTTTTCTCTTTTCTACACAGAAAATGTTTTCAGACTGCTCATTTCTATGTGGAAGACAGCAATTCACCTCGAGTGGTCCCTAATGAAAGTATTCCTATTATTCCTATTCCGGGTAAGTAAGAAAGACACTGCTCTTATTTCCAGTGGGCTAATTGTTTTTCTCTTTTCTCAGTTTTGTGTGATAAAACAAGAAAATATTATTTTACAGCCTTTTAAAGCTTGCCCAGTATAAGATATCCTTAACTAAGAGTAATTTAATGAATACTCCTTTACATATCTACAAAGTAATAAAACTCTCCTTAGAGGAACAAATAACTGAGTTAATGTAGTATACAGTCATATGCAGGAAAGGAAAGTACAATAGAAAAAAGGGAAAAACCATACAAAAAACATTCTTAGTATCTACTTGAACTAAATTTCATTTGCATAGGCAATTTGTGCTTATATTTTTAAATCACAATTTGTGACACATTTTTTTAAAGGTGATACTTTTCTAAGATTCTTTCCTCTGAAAATCATGTATCTTAATGTTGAAAGTTTTGGTTCTTATGGTGGTTGTGTGGAAATAGAGGGGTACATTACTAGTCTGGTGAATATTTCACTTTTCCTCTGGTAAAAAGATAAAACACTTGGTTAGTGTTGGGGTAGGGAATGGTGGAGTGTACACTGTAGTGAATCCTAGCAAATGCCTTAGACATTTAGAAGTTCAGCAGTGGGTTAGGTGTAATAGGATGTGGGATTTGAAGATCTCACCCACCATTTCTATTTGGCATCCCTTCTCCTTTGCCAGATTTTAACTTTCTACATCCTGGTTTCATTATGTGCTTCCAAATACGTATCTTCAGATATTTTAGATACATCTATCCTCTTGACATTACTCTTTTGCAAACAGAAGCATCACTTTGATTATAATGCCACCCATTCTCCACACCTGAAGCTCCCCCATCCTGCTGATCTGCCCTATTCTCCATAACGCTTTCCACCAACTAATGTGCTATTTATTTTACTTTTTTTTTGCTCTCTTCCCACTACAATGAGAGCTTTGTAAGGGCACGTGGCTATATTCTCAGTGCTAAAATAATTCTTGGCACACAGTGGGTATTCTTTAAGTACTTAAATGAGTGAACGTTAGAAAAATTTCCTTAAAGTTCTTAAAAGGTCTTGGCTGTGAAACTCAGAGGTACAGTCATTCTTTGGGTACCATGGAGAAATACTTCTATTGTTTGCAGATTGTCACTACGTGTGGTTATGGTTGTAGACTGAATTGCCCTGTTATGTGTCTGTATATTGCTTAGTCATTAGATATTACTGGGATTGTCCATGTTTTGTACATTCTAATCAGTTTTCTCACTAAAACTTGTCACACAGAAACAAGAAGATTAACAGAAGGTCTCTGATTAAGTTCCTGTTGGATCCTTTTGTGGCTGCTAAACTAATTCCCATAAAGATGGGATAAGTTTTGTGTTACTGTGTGTTCTCCACTAACCCTGCCCCTTTATCCTTGCTGAAGGAAACTACTTTTCCTTTGAGAGTAGAGAAGGCAGACAGCAATCATCAGTCTTCATCAGCATGAAATAGTTTCATTGAATCTACTGGATTTGCACAATAGTATGCATATACTTTTTCCTCTTGCTTTACCTACAGTATGTGTTGACCACTGGAAAATTCATGGCAGTCTTTCTCCCCTCTGACCTGATTTGTCTGACAGACTCAGTTGTTTCATAGCTGTGTAATTGAAACCCATTTTTAATGAGTTAAATGGTGAAATACTTACTGGGCTGCTTTTCCATTTCTATTTTCTTTTACCACTGGATTAGGAACCAGAAAACCTAGGTCCACCCTGAAATCTTTGTTCAGTGCCTTAACCTCTCTGAGCCTTAGTTTCCAGAATCCGTAAATTAAATAGGATGCCTGTTCTCCTTGCCTTTTGAGGTAACTGTTAAGACCACAGTAGATGATATGTGTAAAAGCACTTTGGAAACCATACATTAAGCCAGAAGTGTAAGCTGTTGCAACTTTCCTTCCCAAATCATGGTACTCCTAATCCCAGCAGTCATGGAGAGAGAGCATTTGCATGACTCTCATGTTAAAATTGTGTCCCTAACACCGAACTACATCCACTAGGTGTGCTCCACCTTGAATCACTCTTCTTTGATATAGGCTTTAGAACTTTTAATTCACTAGGATCCTCTGAATATGCCTTGCCACACCTTTGAGTAGGTGTCTTAGACCAGAAATTGCTTTTGAATGTTTTCTGTTTCATTCCCATTACCTATTTAATTAAGAAGTTAAATACTCCACTTACATTTTAAATGTAAGGCAGTGTGATGTTAAAGGGCTTACCTAGTGAAATGATGAGGGAGGCTAATCTGCTTTCTCAGGTCTTCATAGCTAACATAGCCTTACTAGGAGCATGCCTAAACAAATGAACTTACTTCACCCTTAATTGAGAGTTACCCTAAATGACCTTTCCTTAAAGAGCTTTCAGCTTGATCATAATCTCTTAGCTTGGTAAATAAAACCGCACAGTCCTATTTAATAGTTACATTTGGAAAATATTTTAATTCACAAAGCACTTTTTAAACAACTCATTGTTCTATTCTTTAGGATTTCTTCCAGTTACAGCAGTACAACTGTGTCTCATATAAGAAAAACACAATTCGGCCGGGCGCGGTGGCTCAAGCCTGTAATCCCAGCACTTTGGGAGGCCGAGACGGGCGGATCACGAGGTCAGGAGATCGAGACCATCCTGGCTAACCTGGTGAAACCCCGTCTCTACTAAAAAATACAAAAAAAAACTAGCCGGGCGAGGTGGCGGGCGCCTGTAGTCCCAACTCGGGAGGCTGAGGCAGGAGAATGGCGTGAACCCGGGAGGCGGAGCTTGCAGTGAGCTGAGATCCGGCCACTGCACTCCAGCCTGGGCGACAGAGCGAGACTCTGTCTCAAAAAAAAAAAAAAGAAAAACACAATTCAATTTTTAACAAATTTGTGAGTTACTTTCACTCTACTAAAGCTTTTATCACAACTTTTCTTTAATGGAAGCCTCCATGGAATCATTTTAAATGATTTATCTTAGAAATTATCTAATTGTTCTTATTTCTAAAAATAATGAGACTTATAGAGCTCCTATGAAGTATTTATTCTACCCAATCAATCTCAGTTGTATTTTATCCCTGCTCAAAACCTAAATAACAATAATACTGGGCCTCATATCTGTCAAATTATTTTACCACTTGGGCTCTTCACACTCTATAATTGATTTTTTTTAAAAGATATTTGCAGACAACAGACATAACGAGTAAACTGAATCATTATACTAGCTAAAAATATGTGCAACAGGGTGAAGTTGAAAATTTAAGTACCAAGCTGTTGTAAAAATAGAGCTCCAGGGTCGTCACTGCGGAATATGCAATACACTGTGTTCCCAGAGCCAATTTTAGTTAGCCTCCTAAAAAATCATTATCTAATAATTATTGAGCATTTACCAACAAAGTATATTATGTTTATTTTCACTACAGTCCTATAGAGACAGGTACAGGTTGATGCCCCCATTTTCTGGATGAAGAAACTGAGGTTCAGAGACATTTTTTTAATTGTCCAAGGTTACAGAGCTAAGCAGTGGAGCTAACACTGGAATTATCTCTGTGACTTCAAAGCACAGATGCTTATAAATGGCTCTGCCACCTCTTGGCATACGACTGTGACAGTTTTGATATCTCAAGACTTCAGACTCCTCATTCGGATATTGCTTCATTAAGTCCAGGCATTTTCAAATATATGTGAATATTCTCTTTAGTTTTTTGTGAGTTCTTGATCATTAACTTCTCTCACTAGCACTGACCATTTGGTTTTCCATTAGATTCTCTTTCATCCTCCTGGAGGGAAATTCATAATTCTTGGGTTGACATTTTCCCCATATTAAAAAATCTCCCCTCATCTCTGCTCTCTACTTATTTTTATTCTTTTCCTTCCTGAAAGACTCAACTCAGCAAAACATCCATTCCCTGCGCAAAAATAGGTCTGTATGATTTAAATGACTTAGGAAACAAGTCACAGCCATGTTGAATGTTGAACAAATTTAGACACTAACTCAGCAACTTTGGTTGATTCTGCTGTGGCTAAAATTCATAAATAAATAGCTTGTATCTTTAAATCCCAAAGCATACATGGAATCGGTAAGTTATACTAACTTTTGGAAACTATTATAAAATAAAATAGGTAAATGATTAAGGAAAGCTTTGCTAACCCTTTGATACTCATCCCTTTGAGAGAGCAGTTTATAGGAATTTTTGAAGAATTTTGAATGATCAATTTTACTAATTCTAACAGGAATTTAGGATATTCAGTGTGTTCTTCTGATTTAGTATAGCAAAGACAGTCTTTTAAGAATGAGGACATTTTTCCCCCCCTGGTCTCACCTAACACTTACGCAAAATGTGGAAATGCTAGACAGAGACTGAATACATATGGTGGCTGAGGTTAATTAGCCATGTTAGAAAAAACTCAAAATGCAAGAGTATTTATCCAGCTTGAAAGAAGTGCTTTTGAGGTTGGCTTGCAATCACTATAAAGGTAGTATCAATTCTTTTATCAGATAGATTTTGAATGGTTAGTGCCTGTTCCATGCATGACATATGGGAAAAGCAGGAGCAGGAGAGAGAAGTTAAACTGTGACTTCTGCAGGAGAATGAAAGGGGCTCAGACTCAATATATTTCACTGAGGGTTTTTCAAAAGAAAATGTTCCCTGGTTACTGGTTTCCCATTGTTTTGGTGTGAGGATAAAGCATAACTGAATGCAGTAACCCAGCTGTCAGTCCCCTCATATGCTTTCCATCTTCTAAAATACTGAAGTGGTCACAAAATGCTGTCTTTAAGATCCATAATATTCTTAACACTGACAAGTACTTATAAAAATCTAGTGACTCAGGAATATTCTTTTGAAAAAAACGAATAATATCGCAGTTATTAATGAAGCATTCACTACATTATATTATTCTTTTAGACTTTCATTACATATAAACTTTAAAAAATCAGAACTTAGCTCATGAAATTAACCTGTTACAGAGCATATTGAAAGGGCTTTTCTAAATATGCGCACTGTCAGACACAAATGTCCTTACAAATGCTTTTCTCTGGAAATTAGAATATCTAACTTTCTAATAAGAGCATTACAAAACAAAATGTTGCTGCTAACCAGTAGCTTAGAAATTCAGAAATGATTCATGCCTTTCCAGCAGTTAAAATACATCTTAATAATTTGAAGGTCACTGGCTTCAGCAGGGTGCCAGAATATAAAGGGGTTTTAAACATGCAGTTTAAAACCCTTGGGATTAAACCAACCTTGTTGGCATATTTTATTTATACAGAGATTATCTCCAAAGGAGATTCATTGGTCTTTTGACTATAATGAAGCCCTTTCTTTATTGACTGCATTGTGTCATAAATGAAAAGAGATTTCTTTTTATGGCAGGAAATAAAATGTTCCAACCTCCACAACACTCCATGCATCCTAAGATTGTGATTTAGACAAAAATCTTTTTGTTGTGTCCTAACTCAGGAAATCTTGATAATGTCCTTTTATTTCATATTTGCTTTATCTCCCTAAGTTGACACAAAGGTATTACCAAACACCGTGAAAGGCCTGAACTTGGCCTCTGAGAGACTGAGAGGGCATACAGGAGGGGCAGGGGGCTGAATTCCTGAAAATGAGGTCTATCCACTAGAGGTATGGTTAACACTACCTGATAACAGTCCAGTTGTTGGAGCAGGGTGAAGGGAAGAGGGTGGGTAAGGTCTGAGCTGCACTGATTTGAGCCAAGTACTATGCTAGGGCTCTGTATGTGTTCTCTGCCCATGGAGATTTGGTTGCAATTCAGGATAGGGTTGAGAGATCTGCCAAGGGTTAAATGAACTTTACAGGGATTGCTCATAGAGTGGGTGACTTAAGGACCTCTGGAATCTTAATGGTATTTATATAAATACCCACACACTTCCAGAGTAAGCAAGAAGGGATATTTTATTAAATAGACCTTAAGTCAATCAACTGCAGCAGCTAAGCATCTTTTCAGGAAGGTAAATGCCATAACACTTTATCTACCTGGCATCATCAAGGTGACCAGTCTACCAGTGTGAATTTTCCAGGTAACTGAAGCTTACCCTCAAAGCCAAAGAATATCATTTCAATACTTTTTGTTGAAAAGTTTCTTTTAAATGTAAGCTCTAGGGAGGTAATATAATAAGGAAGAACCCAGGCTTTGGAGTCAGCCTGGCCCTATTACTTGATAATGACAGTAGCCTTGGGCAAGCTCCTTGGTCTCTTTTAGCCAGTTTCCTCACCTAGAAAATTAGAGTAATCGGCCGGGCGCGGTGGCTTACGCCTGTAATCCCAACACTTTGGGAGGCGGAGGCCGGCGGATCACAAGGTTGGAAGATCGAGGCCACAGTGAAACCCTGTCTCTACTAAAACTACAAAAAAAAAAAAATTAGCCAGTCGCGGTGGCGGGTGCCTGTAGTCCCAGCTACTCGGGAGGCTGAGGCAGGAGAATGGCGTGAACCCAGGAGGCAGAGCTTGCAATGAGCCACGATCGCACCACTGCACTCCAGCCTGAGCGACAGAGCTAGACTCCGTCTCAAAAAAAAAAAAGAAAATTAGAGTAATCACAGCCCCTAGAACATAGGGTTGTGCATGTAAAGCAAGTAGCACCTAACAATAAATCATAGATATGAAATGTTTACTAAATGCCAGGCACTCTTATAAGTACTTGTGTTACCTTGTTTACTTTTCATAATAATCTATGAATTAAGTACTGTTATTCCCATTTTACAGATGAGGAAAGGGAATCAGAGAAGTGGAGTCTTGCAGTCTGGCTCTGGCTTTTCCACTCATACCATTGCCTCTGGTTTCCTGATTGACAGGAAGCATCCCATCACTGGTGGCTGATAAGAATTACAGATACTCAGTTTTACTGAGTTACATGCTAATGGTCTTACCAGGAGCAGTGTACTCAGGCTGGGCCCTCTGTGCGGCTCCTCCCTATGGTGTATGTTCAGGGACAGCTTTGGCTGCTGCTTTTTCCTTTCTAACATCAAATAAAAAAACTATGGGCAAGAAAGCTAATTGTTTCTCTTTTTATTGATCTGTTATTCCTTAAGATTAAGAGAAAGCAAATTTAGCATATATGAGTAGGTTAGAGGCATAAAGTATTGGTGATTTCCCTCTAACAGTTCTGAAGATAGATGCAAGTACAGCAGATACATAACTGTAGATTTTGGAAACAGCTTTATGTTTGAATGCATTGTTCTTTATTGCCTACAGTGCTGCATTTGAGGTCAGCGTTATCTCAGCTTTCGTGTTTTCTTCTCAGTAGAAGTTGCCCTCATCAGTTCACTCTCTTCTGAGGCTCTGCTTTTGGTACCTACAGACCTAATTTCAAGCTTCATCAAAAGTACATAAGAAGGTTTTGTTGTGAATTTAACAAAATAAAAGACCAGTTATGTACATAATTTAATTCTAACCACCAAAAGCTAAAATCTGGGAACTTAAGGGTAAATAATATTTAATAACAATAAGCCCACCTCTTCAGGTACTGATTCTCTATGTCAGTCATTTTATAATTGAGTGATTTAGTGATAATGGTAGTGGTCCCACTTTTGCCTAGTTTAAACCTTTGGTATCTTAAAATTTTGTAAGTACAAATAGCAGCTGAGTACAGTGGTTCATGCCTATAATCTCAGTGCTTTGGGAGGCAGAGGCAGAAGGATCACTCGAGCCCAAGAGTTTGAGACTAGCCTGGGGAACATAGCGAGACCTCATCTCTACAAAAAATATAAGCCAGGTGTGGTGGCATGGGCCTGTGGTCTTAGCTACTCAGGAGGCTGAGGTGGAAGGATTGCTTGAGGCTAGGAGTTCAAGACCAGCCTGGACAATACAGCAAGACTCCATCTCTTTAAATTAGCCAGGCATGGTGGGATGGAACTATACCTAGCTACTTAGGAGGCTGGGGTGAGAGGATTACTTGAGCTCAGGAGTTTGAGGCTCAATTGTGAGCTACAATTGAGCAACTGCACTCCAGCCAGCCTGGGTGACAGAGTGAGACCATGTCTACAAAAAAAAAAAAAAAAAAAAATTAACACAAAATTATCAAGTGATATTTACCAGATTAACCAAGATACTAAGAATTAAAAAGTTTAATTTCTTGTTATTCCTTGAACTTGTAGTGCTTTGAGAATGAAGACAAATAGTATATTACAGTACACAGGAATACAGTCTTTGGGTTCAGTGGACCTGGGTTCAAATCTTAACTCTGCCACTTAACTGAGTCTTTGGACAAGTTGCCTCGGTTTCCTTATGTGTACTGTGAGAATAATCACGTTCCCTTCATCTGGTTCTTACAGAGATAAATGTGTGAAAAACATTTAGCACAGTCCCTGGTAACCAGTAAGGGCTTAATAAATAGTGGTTTTCCTGTCATTCTACCAACTTTATCATTATCCTGCTTTTATTATACCATAATAATCTCCCATTTAATCTTTAGTCACTGAAAACATCTTCACTTTGATTCCAGCCGCTTTTTTCCTTTATGCTTCTCCCACCACTACCACTACCTTAGTGACATTTATTCTCACTGAAGTCATCAAACCCATCCTTTTAATGGCACTTGTAGTCTTTACCACATAATTACACTGTTCTTGCGCTCCCTTGTGTTCATCTCTTCACCAGCACAAATGTCCTTGAGCAGAAACCATCTCTCTAATATCTGGCTGAGTACTAGGTGCTCAGAAACGGCTTCATCCAGGGGTTTCCCATTCTCTGAGCCAGAGCAGTTTTATCTAGGGTCTGCAGCCAGCTTCTGCCATTCTAAACTTTTTTCAAGTGCAAGATGCATATGAAAAGAGTACCCATTTCTTGGCGTACATGTTAATACATATAAAGTACACAGAAAGTGCCTGGCCTAGTTAGTGCTGCTAATATTCTCTGCAATCTTTAATGAAACTCAAGACATTTAGGTGGAGATAACATGTTTTGGATGAATGTCTTCTTAAAACACACAGGGCCTTTCCAGATAAAAATTGAGCAGATTAGGCCTCTGATGCTGTCCTAATTGCTTGGCCTTCTGCTAGTTACATTGATTTTATAATCATCTGGCTCATGTTGAGAGAATGTAATAGAAAAATTATGACAGGAGAATGATTAGAATAATTAGTCATAGCCTTATATTCATCTCAATATAAAGAACAGAGATTTATGACTCCTCAGCGATTTATCTTGATTGCAGGGCAAATGCTGTATTATCTGGGTAGCTGACAGTGGTCAGTACGGCATGCATCTGTATGTATATCCGCCTGTCTGGTACTTTTGTGACATTACTGGTGGTGCCTGGAAACCCAGAGGGTGTGGTTAGGCATCCTTGGATAAAGATGCAAATTGGAGAGACTAGTGAGTCATATATTTCCATGATTATCATACTGAGCTCTGCTGGATTTTTGCTGCTTCTAGCCACAGTGGCAGCAGGCATACTGATTTCTGGCCATGTGTGTGTGACATTAGCTTGGATATTACAGTTGAGCACTTTGCAGGAAAAAACAATAAGCAGTTAACCTGAAAGCATTTCTTTTAATGATGTGAGGTGGGCTATGCCTTTAAAATGCTGTGGTTTTTACCTTACAGAGTAAAACAGTTATAAAGCTGACATATTTTTTCTTATTTTGAACTAGAGTCCGTGTTCTTAATCACAGCACTGTAAGTTCTCGGGAATCTAAAATTCTAAACTATCATTATCGTATAAATGTTGCCTTCGACCTATTACTCTACTAAATATGTCACTCTGCCCTTGAAAACAGTGTTGTATCTGTCATTTCTAAGTAAATGAAAGTCCTATATACTAGAGTGATTCTGTGGTTAGGTTGTGTCCCATCTCACCCATTTTGCCTCTTGTTTGAAAATGAGTTTATTCTTGGGCTAATCATTTAGAGACTCTCCAGCTTTGTACATAGTAACCCTTTTGTCAACTTGAGATCATTTTCATTGCCACTGATCATTATTGTAGAATTTGCTTACTTCTAAACATTTTAAATGAAGTGATCAGATAATTTTGGAAATTTTTCTTGAACTGTGCATTCTGCTAAATATTCTGGAGAAACATTTTGGCTCCGCTTACTCTGTTAATGCTGGTTACATCATGAGAGCTATAGATTTGTTGGGCATGCAAAATGATTGCATATTCATGAACATCTTCAATTCTGAAATATTTGTAAATAACTTGGCAATTTTTTTCATAAGGTTGCCTATTAACACGATTAGGACTTTAATTGTTCACACAGAAAGAATTTGTACTTACAGAGCACCACCTATTTGATAAGTAACATTTCTATGCTAAGCAACTTGGATTATGAACATATAAGTCACCTTCCTAAAACAAAGTATAAGAGATGCTATTTTCCGCTTAAGAATGATTCAAGTTTGAAAATGTCAATAGATGCAAAAAGCCACCCTAGAGCTTTGCTCTCTCGAAAGAAAGAAGAGAAGGAATGACATAGTCAATGTTAACTGTCACCAGATGAAGAGAAATCAGATTGTCAGGCCTGGATCTATAAAATTCTTGCCAAAGTAGGACCTCATTTACACATACAGATCTTCATACCCTTTGCTAAGAAAAGCATCTGTGGCAGTTTAGATGTTTGTGCGTTTGCCAAAGATCTTTCACTCTGAATAAAGTAAATGTCATGTCTGTTGTTTATCTCAAATTCAGCAGAGTATTTTTAAAAGGAAATATTTGTGGGGGAGGGTCGAGGGAGAAGGGAAGAAGGAGGTTGAGGAGCTCCAGTTAGCTGGGTGTGGCTATTTTATAGCAGTACTCAAGTATCATGATAAATAAGCTTAAAACATACTTTGGGTTTATGAACTGAAAGTCTCCTTTTGAAGTGACAACACAAAATAAATGGGAATGTGGAGTCTTCCTGAATCTATACCTAGTCTGTCAACACCAAAAAAATCCAGTTAATTCAGTCAAACTGATTATTTGGCATCATGTAGACACAGCTGTCTTGAGCTAAAATTTTGAACACTTAAAGATAGATGGCATTGTACCCAGAGCCAGCTGGTACAATGGCATCTATCTATAATTGTGTATAAATGATTGCTTAAAAGTTAAAAGATTGGAAATAGAACTTAATCGCTCAAAGTTCAAGCTGGACCCCATTGAACAGCAATAAAAAAAAAACAAACAAACAACAAACAAAGAAAACCCCTGGTGTGATAAAATTTCTTGGCAAATGGGTACCCTTGATAAATTCACACTTCGGGTTAAGAGTATGCTGTGGTAATTTAACTATGTAAATTGCCTTGAATATAAAAAGTAAAGGGAATTCTCTATGTACCTTTTTTTTAAAAACCGTATTTAACCTGGCTTGTCAGCATTTGAAGTCATAATGAGATCCTAATGTAAAATAAATCCTGAGACTTTTCTTCAGGACATCTATTTTGTGTGATACAATTATTTTGCGCTTTGCAGAAATCAACTATTTGTCTTAAGGATGCTTTGCTTTATCAGTGTAATTTGTTTTATGGAAGTATTCTATGTAATTTTGAATATTATTTTATTCCCCCAGATGACATGGAAGCCATTCCTGTCAAACAGTTTGTCAAACACATCGGTGAGCTCTATTCTAATAACCAGCATGGGTTCTCCGAGGATTTTGAGGTATGTTTCATAGCTGGAAGTTAACTTCCAGAAACTTAACTCTTACTTTACGCAGATTTTTGTAAGCTTGAACTGAATTCATTCCAAGCATAACAAAACAATAACTGTGGAAAGTGGAGTTTTTTCTTTTCATCTATAATTTTAATAGGCATTCTTTTCCAAATAAAATTTAGGTGAAAGGGGAGTTGATTGTACCTGTCCTGAACATGCACTTCTACAAAGAACTAACTTAGTGATAGAAAAGCAAACTGGTAGGGATTGCTTTCCAGGTTCTTGCTTCATCTAATTCTAACTGGGAACAGCAATCATAATACAAGGCTCCCTAATTCCGCGTCTTTTCTGCAATGCACATGGTGTAGTGAAGATAGCAGGTTTGGTGTCTGAGAAACTGGATGCTGGATTCATCAGTAGTGAGCTTCATAATCCTCGGGCCAATCACCTCATCTCGGGTTCCCAGTTTTCCCATTTTTAAAAAATGGCACCAATGTCACCTACATTGTAAAGTCGTTGGAGAAAATAAATGATTAACATCTTTGAAAGTGCTGAGTTGATTGTTAAGAACCATGCAAAGGTTGACTGTTGTTGTTTTCATGATTATTAATCCTTGGAGAGAAGACTTGGGTTAACACAGCCTTCTGATTTTAAGAACTGGTGTGTAGGAAACAAGGTAGAGAGAGGCATGTACCACCCTGCCAACTCTGGGTTCTGTGCCAGTTCAGCAGTGACAGGGTGTCAATGAGGAGCTATTAAACAGACTGCCCTTTTCTTCACTGAGGCGCTTAACTAAGGCACATCTCTGGCAGCAAGAGTTGTGTCGAGGAGGCCAAGTTTTCATGGCAGCTCAGCTGTCTTCTAGCTTTGTGGGTAAGTCGGTTCCTTTCTCTGTCTCATTTCTACTTTAAAATGGAAATAATGATGATGATGCTAACCTACCCATCTCTTTCAACAAAATTGGTTGCAGGGCAAAATGAAGTAATGGAAGGTAAGCACTTTAAGATCATCTAGGAATCATACAGCTGGAAGGTGCAGTTACCTTGAATGAACAATGAGAAATAAAAACAGGATGAAAAGCCACTGTCTATGCAAATTTGGAATCCCAAAAGGCTATCATAAAGGCAATTATATTGATGACTTGTTTTAAATTAAGTCTTTCTCTTAGTTTTTAGTTTTTGTTGTTTTGAGCAGAATGAAAACAAAGGTGGTAGAAAGAACCTCTGCTTTATTCTGTGAAGTCATATGTTTTATGGAACCAACAAAAGCATGTTAAGTATTTAATGCCATTAGACGCTTACTAAAAAAGGTGCCTATTCAACTACAAAGAACATGGTTTAAGTCAAACATTTTGTATTCATGAGGACAGCAAATGTGTGTGGTGTTAAAGTGATTTAGTTCAATTGACTGTTGGCTGGATGACTGAGCAAGAATATTGAGGCATTTAACAATGTTGATGGTATTCAGGACAAACATTTATCCTCTAGAGAGCCGAATTTGATCAGGATGATCAAATGCAACTCCAGTTTCTCAATTATTTATGATTTGAGACCCCAGTGCTATTCATCACAGCTGGTTTTGACACCATTTAATTATTCAAAATAATCAGCTACACCTCTGTAAACTTGATCTGACTTAAAATGGGCTTTGCTGCATCAAAATCAAGCTTCCTAACAAATCCTGGGCATCTGTACCCTATTTCTGTCCTAAAAAAAATATACTGCAGCTAAAAGCTTTAATCACCTACATTGAACTTTATAGCTTAAATAGTATTAGCTGATACTTATGGGAGTGGAATGGGGAGGGCAGGCAGGAAGGTGAAATGACTGTTGTCATTTCACAATCTGTTCAGGTTTGAAAGGTTTAAAATCAGCTGTTCAGAATAGGAAGAAAATGCTTTCTTCTAAAAAGAACAGCAATGCAGCAACGTAAAGGGGAGAATAAGAAAATAGAAAAAGCTCACCAATATTACTGTAACCTTATAATTAGGTGAAAATTTGAAGTATTTTAAAAGAGTAGTATTCCTTTTGGGTAACTGCTAAAAGGGAAAACTGGTAATAGGCTACATAAGAAGCTATTATGACTATTTTATAATCAGATAGTAACAGGCTTTATAAGAAAGGATAGACAAAGATTTTGTGTAATTAAAAACAAAATTTTATTATGGTAAGAGAGTTAAGGTAATCCCAGTCTCAGATTTCCAGACCCATTTACCTGGAATAATGATAGCTAGCATTTAGTAGTTAGCACTGTGCATGGATCATTCTATTTCCTGACGTAGGTGCTATCTTATTGTCCCCATTTTACTGATGACAAAACTACCCATGAGAAAACTGAGGCTCTGGGTGGCTACATTTTGAAATGGCAGCAGCAGGGTTTAAGACCAGGGTATCCGACTTGAACTCACACGGTTCACCTTGACACCATCCAGACTCTCATTAAAGTAGTGTCCTGGGCCACAGTGGCTCACATCTGTAATCCCAATACTTTGGGAGACCAAGGCGGGAGGATCACTTGAGACCAGGAGTTCCCAACCAGCCTGGACAACACAGCAAGACTCCGTCTCTACAAAAAAAATTTTTTTTTTAATTAGCCAGGTGTGGTGATGCACAACTGTCATCCTAGCTCTTCAGAGGCTGAGGCAGGAGGATCATTTGAGCCCAGGATATTGAGGCTGCAGTGAGCTATGACTGCACCACTGCACTCCAGCCTGAGCGACAAAGCAAGACCCTGTCTCAGGAAAAAAAAACACCAAAAAGCCAGAGTAATGTCCTGTAATGAGCCAAGGTCAGAAGGAGAAATAAGCAAGCTTGCAAGTGACTAGCACTGATAGTGCCACAGTGCCTTAACAATACAAAAAGGTGGGGAGAGCAGCCAAATTACGAACCACCCCCCAACTAGGAGTATTAGCTGCCCATTACATGATCTTTATGGTCTCAAGCCTTCTAAGATAGCTAAGAGTGTGACTTATAAAAATCGTATCCAACATGCAGGCCTAAAATTAGTCTTAAAATGATGAAAAATACAATTGAAAAGTTAACAACTGGACATTAAGAGGAGCTAAAACAACCCATCTAACAGTTACTGATGATCTGCCATTCTCTGGACATAATATAAGATACAAATATGAATTAGAGTCCTTGCCCTCAAAGAGTTCAATCTGGTATTGGGGGAGGCCAGAGTGTACACAACCAAAACAGAAACAGGACAAAGCAAAATAAGTGCTATTGTACAGGCATAAAGTTCTGAAGAAGTGCAAAGGAGAAAGGCACCTATGTATTTTCATTGGAGATTTCAGCAAAAATTCTCTCCCATCATGTTTAAACATCTCGGAAGTAAAAAGTTGGTGAATAACTATCATAGTTTCAGAACTTTACTGCTTGGCGAATGAGAAAAACAATCCACTGGTAATTTTGACTCTGTCTAGAAGTGTTGCTGTAATGTAAGCCAGCTTTTTGTTCTTGTCAGATAAATTCTAGAGACCGTGAAAAGTGGCATCATACAGTATTTGCAGTCACTAGAAACAACGTCAGTCCTTTTCTTGTGATAGCGTTGGATGACACCATTCCCTTGGCTACCTGAGCTAACTTTAACCTCACTGTCCTTCCCCGGGAGTTGTTTCCCAGAGTAGTATTAAAAGATTGACAGACTCTTCCTCAGCCCCCACAAACATAATGCAGAAGGCTTCCAAAAGACCAGTGCTAGCATACTGTTTCAAAAGGAAGGCACTCCAAAGCTCCATGAGTCAGAAGAATTAACAGGCAGGGACTGGGAGAATCAGAAGTCTAAAGGAGTGCAGGATGAGGCCAAAGGTCCACAGCCCCTTGACAAGATCCTTTGGGGGACTGTCTCTATTACAGTTAACCAGTTGTGCTAAATTTAGGCTAGTTCATCTTAAATCAAAAGAACAAAGCTTTGTCCACCTGAGCCCATGCTCTGAGGGACCAGTGGCCACAATCACTTTAGGGAATGAAGGGAGATGTCCAGGGCTGCTGATGACATATAATAGGGAAGTCTCTGGTCAGAGGTGTAATGCTGCACCGACTGCTGCCTGCAAGAGGTCAGAAAATGAGCCTGTAGGCAGGGCTGTCCATTCTTTTGGCTTCCCTGGGCCACATTGTAAGAAGAAATGTCTTGGGCCACACATAAAATACACTAATGACAGCTGATGAGCTAAAAAAAATTGCAACAAACAAAACTCAATGTTTTAAGAAAGTTTACAAATTTGTGTTGGGCTGCTTTCAAAGCCATCCTGGGCCGCATGTGGCCCGTGGGCCATGGGTTGGATAAGCTTGTTGTAGAGTTAGTTTCCTGAGCCTTTTCGACAAAAATGCCAGTTTGAGTCTTAAATATCTTAAGAAAAACATTTTTAAACGGTTATGAGATCTCACACTTGTTTAAGATTTTGGTGAAGAGGGAGATAAAAGGGAGATAGCCAGATTTCATGAAAAATAATTCTTATGTTAGAGACCAGCTACAGGATAATAATGCTGTGTTATACTCTCCAAAGATGGGTTAGTTTTCTGGGGGGCAAATGCAGTCATTTTAGATGAAGATACATGGATTTGGATAGAGGAAGAGAACAGGCATTCTTACCAAGGTAAATGGCAATAAAGCAAAGAGCAGGAAATCAAATGGTCTTTTCAAAGGGTATGGAGTTAATATTGTCTGGGATTGGGAAGGGAGGGGAAGATAAGATGGGACCTTGAAAGCCTGGCTAAGGGAATGTGGAATCTCTCCACACATTTCTGAGGAAGGGAATAATAAAGTCAGCACAGCGTTCGAAGAAAATCAGTCTGGCAGCAATTTAAACCCTGAGCAGAAGAGAGTAGGGGCTGAAAGTTGCAGTGTAACCAGCACCTGTCAAAGGCCAGTTCTGTGTCTGACACTGTACATGCACTGGGTCACTCCATGACCTAAACCCATGAGTCTTCTGTAGAACAGTCTCTTTACCACAATTGTAGGCTGCCTGAACTCAGGCACTAAGAATGTTACCCCTACTTGGTCTAATATTTAGTAACCAGATCCAAATAATTTATTCTCAGCTACCTTTTTGGAACTGAGAAATCTGAAAGATTTCTAGATGTTTTATTGCATTATTTTTTTGAATTGAGCCACAGTATAGTAGGACAGTAGGTCTTTAAGTGCTCTTTAAACAGCCTCTTGCATCAATGACTCTAGGTAGGAAGTGATTTAGCCTACGTCACCTCCCTAAAATTCTCGGTATATCAAATTTTAGGGTTTGTTCAGTCTTTGATTTTTTTGCTTTATTTTAAACCTGTTTTCTGTTGGCCTTCTCCTATGCTTATGTGCCTGTAAAGATTCAAACTCTTCTGTTTGAGAATTCTAGCTTTGTTATATAAAGAGTAAAATATAAACAAGCTTAAACTATCAGAGTTCTGAATAGGTAAATTTACAATGCCTACTCCATTGGCCAGTGTCTCTTTAAAGGGTTTTTAACACCTATTAAAATCATGTTAATGTTGAAATGGCAGTTCTGATGGAGAAAAGCCACTCCAGGATCAGATGATATTATCAGCATCTAAATGAGCCAGGCAGTACTGCAAGGAATTATAGATCACATTATTATCTACATGACAAAATTAGAAGACCTCAGGCAAACCCATGGGTTCTAATAAAATCAGATTTGACAATATTTATTACAATTTTTTGTTTCTGTCATTCATATAATTGGAAAAGTGAAATAGAGGCAACAGATCAGATAAAGGGTTTTAGATAACAAAAAGTTTGATTGGCCATATTGAATGACAGCTTTAAACAATACTGACAGCTGCTCCCAAGCAGTCTTGGTCAATTGCATTATATTAGAAAAGAGGCTCCAACTTCAGTCCATAGCTAGGGTGGTCAGATCTATACAACAGGAAAAAAACATCAATAAACAAAGTAAATCTCAGACTAAGGTACTAAAAGCCACAATCTCTCAGCATAAGATAGCTGAACAACTCAACCCTGAAGAAGTACATGCCAAAGGTGTGACCTTCAAAACCTGAAAACAAAAGAATAACTTGTTTCAGCCGGGTGCGGTGGCTCAAGCCTGTAATCCCAGCACTTTGGGAGGCCAAGACGGGCGGATCACAAGGTCAGGAGATCGAGACCATCCTGGCTAACACGGTGAAACCCCGTCTCTACTAAAAAATACCAAAAAAAACTAGCCGGGTGAGGTGGCGGGCGCCTGAAGTCCCAGCTATTCGGGAGGCTGAGGCAGGAGAATAACATAAACCCGGGAGGCGGAGCTTGCAGTGAGCTGAGATCCGGCCACTGCACTCCAGCCCGGGCAACAGAGCGAGACTCCGTCTCAAAAAAAAGAAAAAAGAAAAAAAAAAAAACTTGTTTCAAATCCATTTTCAAAAGTTATCTGCCTTGAAACTCTTCAAAAGAGCACGCCTCAGGTCTTATAAGGCAGTTTCAAAAGGCAGGTCCCAATATTCTAAGTTTGGCTGGCATTGCTCATTTCTTATGTAGACTGATTTGTGATCACACTTTATTATCTCATTTTAGGGAAGAGCCAAAGGATGGCCTTAAAGCTCCTTAAACCAATGTTTTCCAAACCATAGGTTATAAAGTATGTTAGAACAGAAAATATTGGAGTTTAGTAAGAGTAGGGAATGGGTAAAAACTGTCATGAAACCCACTTTTCCCGAAAGGTGGATTGAATTAATGCCTGTGGGGCTTTTTTTTTTTTTTTTTTTTTTTTGTAAATGGACAGCTGGGAAGGACTATAATTATGGAAACTTCAATTTACAGTGTCCAACAATTGGAAAGTCATTGAATACTGTTTCTTTCAACAGATAGAAACTCTTTGCTTTTATACCTTAAATTCTTTGAGTACAGTAACTTCCTCCTTCTAGAGAAGAAGTGTACTTCTCCCTAGGCCGTACTTTGTGAAAATAAAAGACAACCCAGTTCATTGTTTTCATTATGTTTAATGTAAATACTATGGAAAACATCCATAATTGCTAGGCAACTCCTTTGTGAAAAAAAGTCTGCATGCTTCTAAACTCTGCTACATCTGTTCTGTGTAAAACATTTCTCCTGATAATGTTGTGTTACTTTGCTCAGGCTCCGTGTAGCAGCTGTGCACTGCTAATGACTTCCTTATTAGTTAGCTCCAGTACTTTCTTGGGTTTGAAGCATATAGTATAGAAAAATTTGGCTTTTCAGCAATGTTGTATTAGGCTAATAGATGATGTTTATATCCACGGCCAAGGTAGGATAATAGCATTATTTCTGCTACTGCTATTTTTCCAAAGAAGGATAACTTTTAAAATATTAGAGTTCACAAATAATTTGTCAAGACTGTATATATGAGATATAACCATTAGTTGGGGTATTATTAGGGTTATTTCACCACTGAGTCTTTAAAGTCAGTGCACCCTCACAATGATAAAATGAGGCTGTAAGGCCTCTAAGCATATTGCAAATCATGGTAGAGATTATACTTCTTAGAAATTCCCTTTCTTTCTTTAAGACTCAGGTAAATTTTTTCAACTGTCTAAAGTCTTCCTCTGTTCTGTGTTCCCATCAGAGCTTTATCAGACCTCTTTTCTGTTCATCATGGTTGACTATTTTTTTTGAATATTTTTCTCACCCATAGACTGGGTGAGAAAAATATTCAAAAAGAGATATTGTTTAACATCCCAGGGACCACGTCAAAATCGAGAATAAAGTAGATGATTGATGAAATAGTAAAGAATGAAATCTTTATACCTTCACATTCTTCATAAACTTATTATAAATATATTAATAATTATATCCAAAGTTGGGATTGGGGAGGTAATGGTGGCTGTGGCTAGGGAGTAAGTAAATACTTCATGCCTTTAAATATATATGGTGTTCCTTTGTTTCTAACCTGTGTCTATAATCTTGCTCTTTTCTTCACTAGGAAGTCCAGCGCTGTACTGCTGATATGAACATCACTGCAGAACATTCCAATCATCCAGAAAACAAGCACAAAAACAGATACATCAACATTTTAGCATGTGAGTAATAAACTTTAAACTATCTTCAACTGCAAGGAAATTAAATTTTCATGCTGGGTATAAGCTGAAAGCCAAGCAATCAGAAGCAGGATGCCAAGAAAGAATGATACTTGCAAGCTAACCTCTCATTAGCCCATCTTCAACAGTGTAGAAGTAGGGACATTTTCTTCCCCCTTAGCCTTTCATTAGGCTGTCAGAGCTCAGAGAGCTTAATAAGGTGACTGAAAGAAAATGTTTGGAGCTTCACTATTTTCACATGAAGTGATGTCATATCAGATGTTGGGAGCCAAAATTTGAATGTCACTTGGTTATATTGACATTGTCTGTAAGGGCCTAATTTTTCCCCCCCACTTAAAAGACCGTTGTGATAGTAAGGGGCCAAATATTTTAATATGAATGAAAATATTGGGAATTGAATCAAGCAAGCTGAATTTCAAAGCATTCTTTCAAAAACTACATAATTGGTTTGTACCTTAAATGATGAGCCTCCAGGCCTTTTGGTCCATGTGCTTACCCCTATCTATCACATTTCCATGGTCAGGAATATTCTGTAGGTTAGGGACTCAAACAAATGGACATTCTTCATACAGAGCCTCAAGGAATACCCTAGGAGCACAAGCTACTTCTATGGCTAGAAGACCACACGTGGGGCTTGGCTCACTGGCATATAATATATGCTTTGATACTAAGGGTAGGGGCATAGATATTTATAGTTAACATATACTATGGTAAGGACTACATTGCATAGAATTGTATATAATAGTGCATTTATATTGGACCACTTAAAACTTGAACACTACCGTATAATGTTTTCTTAAAGTTTTAGTGAAATATAATTCACATACCATATGAAATTTACCCATTTAAGGCCGGGCACAGTGGCTCGCGCCTGTTTAATCCCAGCACTTTCGGAGGCCGAGGCAGGTGGACCACTTGAGGCCAGGAGTGCAAGACCAGCCTGGCCAACATGGCAAAACCCTGTCTACAAAAAATACTAAAGTTGGCCGGGCACGGTGGCTCACGCCTGTAATCCCAGCACTTTGGGAGGCCGAGGCGGGCGGATCACGAGGTCAAGAGATCGAGACCATCCTGGCTAACACGGTGAAACCCTGTCTCTACTAAAAATACAAAAAATTAGCCAGGTGTGATGGTGGGCGCCTGTAGTCCCAGCTACTCGGGAGGCTGAGGCAGGAGAATGACGTGAACCCAGGAGGCGGAGCTTGCAGTGAGCCGAGATCATGCCACTGCACTCCAGCCTGGGCGACAGAGAGAGACTCTGGAAAAAAAAAAAATACTAAAGTTAATGCGGTGTGGTGGCATGCGCCTGTAGTCCCAGCTACTGGAGAGGCACAAGAACACAAGAATCACTTGAACCCAGGAGGTAGAGGTTGCTGTGAGCCAAGATTGTGCCACTGCACTCCAGCCTGGGGAACAGAGCAAGACCTTGTCTCAAAAAAAAGAAAAAAAATTTACCTAAAGAATACAACTCAGTGAGGTTTTAGTATATTCATTCACAGAGTTGTATGATCATCACCACAATCTAATTTTAGAACATTTTTTGCACCTCAGCAAGAAACCTGTTAGCAGGCACTCCCAATTCTTCCTTCTCTCCAGCACTTAAAAACCCTATATCTACTTTCTGTCTCTGTGGTTTTGCATATTCTGGACATTTCATATAAATAGATTCATACTATATGTGACCTTTTGTGTCTGGCTTCTTTAATTTAGCATAATGATTTCAACATTCATCCATGTCGTACCATATATCAGTACTTCATTCCCTTTTATGGCTGAATAATACTCTAACGTGTGGATATACAGGATTTTGTCTGTTCATCATTTGATGGACATTTGTTTATTTTCTGCTTCTCAGCTAGTATGAATGATACTGCTATGAACATTCATGTACAAGTCTTTATGTAGACAGATATTTTCAGTTCTTTTTTGTGTATACCTAGGAGTACAATTGCTAGATTATATGAAAATTCTATGTTTAAAATTTTGAGGAGCTATCAAACTGTTTTCCAAAGTGGCCATTCATTTTACATTCCCACCAACAATATATAAAGGGTCCAATGTTTCCACATCCTCACCAACTTTTACTGTTTAAAAAAAAAAAGAATAACAGCCTTCCTAATGGGTATGAAGTGGTATCCTATTACAGTTTTGATTTGCATCTCCCCAGTTATTAGTGATGTTGAGCATCTTTTCATGCTTATTGGTCATTTGTATAACTTGTTTGGAGAAATATCTAATCAGATCCTGTACCATTTTTTAACTGGCTTACTTTTGTCTTTCGTTGAGTTGTAAGACTTCTTTACATATTCTGGATACAGATCATTTATTGAATATACAGTTTGCAACTATTTTCTCATTCTGTGCATTGTCTTTTCACTTTCTTAATGTGAGTTACTTAAATTTGTTCCTCTTTTTCAAGATTGTTTTGGCTATTCTTTCCACAGTTGTTTCTGAATTGTACTATTGTGCTGCTTTTGTTAAATTTATTCCTAAGTATTTTATTCCATTTGATGCTAATGTAAATGAAATTGTTTACTTAGTTTTATTTTTGGATTGCTCATTGCTAGTGTATATAAATACAATTGTAGGTTGTATCCTACAACCTTGCTGAATCCATCGTTTCTAGTAGTTATTTTTGGTTGATTCCTTGAATTTCTATATACACGATGTCCTCTATAAACAAAGATAGTTTTACTTCTAAATGAAATGTTACAAAAACTCCAGCTTACTTTTGAATAGGATTGATTGTTCTACTTTTCTGAAGAAATGAACTGGTTTAAAAAGGCAGGGGCGAACAAGGAAGAAAGTCAAACCTCTTCCCAGTCTTTGGATTGACTTTGGCAGTATTTGTTGGCCAACTCACTCAATCAAGGCTCACCGCTGCTGTGACTATGAGGATTTGTCTATCCAGATATACCTCCTTTCTAACCAGAGAAATCAGGCAAGGATATATACACATCTGTGCCTTATACATACATACACACACACACACACACACACACACACACCATTCTCTCCACCACAGTATCCTTTACTTCGAATGGCAAACATTACTTACTGCCTTGGTAAAAGTATTGTGGCAGAAAAGGAGGAGAAAATCAAAGCAACTAATGTGTGATGTGCCCAAAGGTCATGGTGTTTTGCTAGAAAACCATCATCTCTGGTTAAATGTGAACTGCACTTCCACAACTTCATTTGTGATTTTACTTTCACAATTTCAAATTAGATGTAATTTTATTTTTAAACATTCAGGGAGTTAGGTTTTGGTGTTCTCTTGGCCACTCAGATTCTGGGCACATTGCCTGCCTTCATCTACCCCTATATTAATGCCTTTATATAGCTAAGAATAGCATAGAAATATAATAGAAACAAGTAAAATCAGACTGTGAATGAGCCAGACACATGATGTATGAAAAACCTTCTCTCAGATTCATCACAACTTTCAAGGTATATGTGGGTGTCACCAAATCACCTGCAAAATTGATCTATTAATGTCTTATTTGTCAGTCTAAGAAATAACAATATACAGTTAATGGCTACTAAGGCATAACAGTTTGGATCCAGATGCCTTAGGAGAAATTTTTCCTTTGGGGCCCGTTTATATCAAGCAACACCTGTTTCATGTCAACTCTAAACTGAAAGTTTGTCAGAACAACAAAAGCAGTTCACAGTTCCAAAAACATAGAGGGCTCTCAAAAATTGCTTGATATATTCTGAGGTCAGTAATGCCTATGCTGATCCACTCATTGGACTTCTTTTTCAACTAGACTTTTATGATAATGACTATAAACAGAAACATAAATTGGGTTTTGCCCATTCTGTTTCTACCTAGGGAAAATTATGACCTCAGCTTCCTTCTACTTATTTTGCTATCCTAAAAAAAGCAAGCTCACTCTGTTGGGCAACTAGATACACATATCATGCATCACCTCCCTACCAACTTTTGTTCATTAACTGAGGTTGAGTGGATCCTAAAATCTGAACATTAACTTCAGATTCCTATAAAGAGATTACTCTTAACAAAAGCTCTGGTTTCCTCAATTACTTAGGTTCTGTTAGGGTAGCAGGGAATCCAAGTGAATTAGCAATGGAATTGCCTGAAACTATTAATACATGTTTTGGACTTAATAGATCAGTCACCCTTTTATATTTGTATTAATGGGGAGGGAACACGGGCATAGGGCATAATCAAAGCCCTTTGAACTTGGCTTTAAAATACAGAACAAGCAAATACCTTTGAACTTGGCTTTAAAATATAGAATAAGGAAATTTTGGAGGACTACAATTTGAAATGGTTTTACATGAGTTTGCATCCTAAGAGCAGGAGATGTAGGAGTGGCTCTATATTTTGGGATGGGTTTGCTCTATTTAGTTGTTCTGCCAAAAGTTTTCTCAGACTACCTTGGGAGATGTCATGTTACCTGATTGCCTTGTGTTGTGCTTGAGAATGGTGCTAGTCTCTGAATTACACATTTTATTTCTGCTTTTTTTTCTTATCTTCTATAGATGATCACAGTAGGGTGAAGTTAAGACCTTTACCAGGAAAAGACTCTAAGCACAGCGACTACATTAATGCAAACTATGTTGATGTAAGTCAGAACCGTTATTATAAACCTGTTTCTGGAAATTGAAGACTGCAGCAGAAACTGTTTAATGTATTTTAATACTGTACAGAGCTTTCACTAAAAACAAAGCCCATTCAATCTGGAAAGCATTTGAATTATTTACTGGTCTTCTGTGATAACAGCTTTCATCTTACTTTGTGCTGTGTCATTTTGAAGGGTTACAACAAAGCAAAAGCCTACATTGCCACCCAAGGACCTTTGAAGTCTACATTTGAAGATTTCTGGAGGATGATTTGGGAACAAAACACTGGAATCATTGTGATGATTACAAACCTTGTGGAAAAAGGAAGAGTAAGAGCCTCTTGACTCACTACCTTAATAATGTACCTTCATTCAAACAATACTTGTGGAATACTTGCTTTAGGGTAGGAACTTAACAAGGTATAAAGAGCTACGGAAATTAAAAGTGTTCTTTCTGCTCTACCTTGCTTATGATTCAGTAGGAAAGAGAGCTTAAGGCATTATAAGAGTAAATGTGATGATAGAGATGAGTGGAATGCTACAAAATGAATCAATGTATCCTCTGTATATTCCTCTATACAGAGATTTTTTAAAGGAGCTAATACTTGAACAATGATTAGGAGGAATTACCCGGGCTAAAAAGAGAAGGAAAGGGTGTTCTAAGTACAGGGGACAGACAGAACAGTAAACAGGGAAGTTGAAAGAAGCATGGTGTAAACAAGGAACTACTAATAGTTAAGATTGGCAGAAGCAAAAATTGCCTAAACAGTTTGACCATCATTAAGAGGACCTTTTTAAAAAATGATTAATGCTGTAGAATTTATTGGATTATGAGTTTACATTAGATGATGCCAATTTAGGCTGGAATAAAAGCTACACTTCAAGGAATCACCACACTGGGTTGACAGGTGCAGCCAACCACTATGGCACACGATTACCTATGTAACAAACCTGCACATCTTGCACATATACCCCAAAACTAAAAATTAAAAATTAAAAACAAAAAAATAAATAAGTAAAAGAAGCTACGCTTCAGGTTCCCTGCTCAAAATCACCACTGCTTCATGTTGTAGAGTCCCTGTTTTATTTTTGGTGATCCAAGTTACAACTAGAAGAGTCTCACAGTTAGAAGAGAACCTTCCATGAATCCAACCCAGCCTTCCAGCCTTCCAGATGATACTTAAGCTCCCTTTATAACAAACCCTACCCACATTTCTTACAGGTCAGACATAGAGGTTTCTTTCTTGGTCCCTTTTAAAAATGCATTATATATTGAAAGGTGATCATAAATACTACGCCCATTTCTCACATGGTCTTACACAAACTTATCCCAAGCCATCAGCCTTGTCAGAGGTCACACCTGCCTTTAAGCAGTTCAACTCATGTATTCCTTTTTCAGTCAAATAGCAATCTCACCTGTGTTTTAACATTGTCGTTTGAAATTACATTATCAATAGAATTGTGACGTAGATTGCAGTTATACAACTTTTTTCTTTCTGCAGCGAAAATGTGATCAGTATTGGCCAACAGAGAATAGTGAGGAGTATGGAAACATTATTGTCACGCTGAAGAGCACAAAAGTACATGCCTGCTACACTGTTCGTCGTTTTTCAGTCAGAAATACAAAAGTGAAAAAGGTATGGAATGAATTGGGTAGGCTGCCAGGACATCTCCTTTTTATGCTTGTATGAAAATTACTGTACAACCAAGGCCAAATCTCATAACCAACTTTGTTTCTAAAAAGTATTTTAAAAACATTTTTTCATAACTCTTTTGATTGACATCAGTGTATGGTGTGAAAGGTATTGGCAAAGCATATAATAGAATTTAACTGGCCTGATTGAGCTCTTTAATCTCTACATGAACAGCCTTCATTTTAAAAAAAGATCATACTCTTAGGTTTTGGTATAATACTCAGCATATATGGCAGCATCTGTTTGATTTAGCTTTTTTATTCCAATTTTCTGACAGATATAAAGCATTGTTTCCCAAAGTGTGTTCCAAGGAATACTTGTCCTGTAAGATTCTTGTAAACAGCAGATTCTGCTGTTCAAGAATGGGAAATGAATGCTACATAATATATATCTCCCCACCATTTTAGAAATTTACAGTGAACATAAGTGACCAGAGCACTGATGTTAACAATAATACCCTTTTCTATAGAATTACTAATACCCTGAGAATCACATTTTGTGGAAATACTGTTTTCAGGTTATCTCAGTTTCTTTTTCAAAATCCACTGTGACAACAAATATCTTAGATCGATCATCACAGCAGTACAGCAATCCCCCTTAGTTGTGGAAGGTATGTTTCAAGACCCCCCAGTGGATGCTTGAAACCTCAGGTAGTACTGAAGCCTATTTATACAATGTATTTTCCTATACATACATATCTATGATAAAATTTAATTTATAAATTAGGCACAGCAAGAGATTAACAATAATACTGAAACAGAACAATAATATTCTGTAATAAAAGTTATATGAATATATACTGTTTCTCTTAAAATACTGTAATATTTTTGGACTGTGACTGACCTCAGGAATGTGAAACTGCATCTAAGGAGGAACTACTGTATTAAGAACTATAAATAGATGTTCATTAAAAATGTAGTTATTCCTCAGAACGTAGGTATGGCAGTTAAGTTTGCAGCAATGGGATAGTTTTTTTTTTCTTGGTGTCTTGGACATTTTGGAAAATGTGATAAAACTGTAGCCTCCCTGCCCCATTTATATTCACACTTACTCACATTTTTATATAAAATTTCAGTGGCTCCAAAGCCCATCTGTTATCCCAGGTTAACAGTCCTTTCTATGTATATTTATTTCCCAAAATGGCAGAAATAACATGAATATCAGTAGCATAGCAATACATCTGTATTCTCTATTATGAAATAGAGCTGCTGGCTGGCTCAAGATGATCAATAACAGCATAAAACGTATAAAGCCCAACTGATGGGAATATTTCAGGTATTTAAACAGGGCCCACTTACTCTTGTTTTAGAAACAGCTTAAGTCAGAGGAAGAAGTCAAATAGGAACTTTAGGTGTTTTACAAACTAACAGGAAAAAGTAGAAAAATGAGAGTTAACAGAAGAATTAAATTAAAGCCATCATGGGCCTTTGTACAACAGCACAGGACCAGACACCCTTCAAGCTTCAATGTTGATTAATGACCCTGAGTCATCCAAAATTTAGAAATTATAGAGGTATTGATAATAAATCATATCATAGCAAGTAATCTATTTGGGGAAATATTTCATCTAAAGTAGTTAAAATGTAAAAAGTTGAGACAAAGGAAAACTACTCTGAAAAAGTCATTTATGAAAGTGACACATAAATGAGACATTGCCTCTGACTGTAAAGACAGAAGTATTTGACACTTAAAATCTTCCCATCGCTTCCTGGATAGTTTACAGCATCAATCAGCACTCTGGCTCCTAAAGGTCCAGCCTGGACAGTGGAGAAGGAATCAAAATCATAGCCCACA
Organism: Macaca fascicularis; assembly: GCF_037993035.2. Taxonomy (NCBI): domain Eukaryota; kingdom Metazoa; phylum Chordata; class Mammalia; order Primates; family Cercopithecidae; genus Macaca; species Macaca fascicularis. The sequence continues at coordinate 125,368,865 of NC_088376.1, forward strand.
GAGACATGAAAGCAAAGTACTAACATCTGAACTTGGGGGCAGAAAATCAGGAAATGGAGGCCTTGCAGGAAAATTAAAAGTGCTTTGGATAGATAGTTCTAAATCCAAAAAAACCTGATACTAAATATTAAATATTCATTCTTAGTACAATCTTAAACAGTCTTCTCTTCTAAGTGATAGTGACACTTCATATCCAGCTTGGTAAAGTCTCCATTTAATGGCATGAAAGTTGGCTACAAGAGGGAATAAACTAGCCTGGGAACAGTGATTAGGGTGAATGTGATCAGTGGTCATGTATCCTGACACCCTTACATTATTTTTTTCCAGAATGTCCACCCCTCACCTTAAAGACATCTTTTTTCACTTTTCTCATAGGGTCAGAAGGGAAATCCCAAGGGTCGTCAGAATGAAAGGATAGTGATCCAGTATCACTATACGCAGTGGCCTGACATGGGAGTTCCCGAGTATGCCCTTCCAGTACTGACTTTCGTGAGGAGATCCTCGGCAGCTCGGATGCCAGAAATGGGCCCTGTGTTGGTGCACTGCAGGTAGGGCCTGGGATTCAACATGTGAAACAGATGGGGCAGGGGACTTAGGCCTCAGTGACCTTGGACCACAATGACTGCTACTGTTTTCACTTAGAAGCTGAATCTTCCACTGGAAACTGGGATGGATAAGACCTGCCATAGTCTTAAAGAGGCTGTATTCCTGTAATATTAAGAAATCATCTGCTGCTTCTGTGAATTTTTAAAAACTAGATCAATCTCTAGTTTTTATAAAATCATCTTATTAATAATATCAGCCAGGCGTGGAGGCCAACACCTGTAATTCCAGCACTTTGGGAGGCTGAGGTGGGAGGATCACTTGAGCCCAGGAATTTGAGACCAGCCTGGGCAACAAAGTGAGACCCCATTTTTACAAAAAATAAAAATAAAAAAATTAGCCAGCATGGTGGCACACGCCTATGGTCCCAGCTACATGGGAGGCTGAGATAGAAGGATCCCTTGAGCCCAGTAGGTCAAGGCTGCAGTGAGCTGTGTTCATGTAACTGCACTCCAGCCTGGGTGATAGAGCAAGACCCTGACCCAAAAAAAAAAAAAAAAAAAAATTACAAAATCCCCATTGTTTATAGGAAAAGTGTAGCCTGATCCTAATAAATAAAAATAATTACCTTAAGCACAAGAACTTTCCACACTACAATAGACATTGTGTTTTTGTAAATGGCTTTTCTGAAAGGTTCTTCTAAGTAACAATATTTATAGTATATATGAAAAGATTTCATTTTTAAATTTTTACTTTATATGTTCCATATAAAATACCTTTTCAAAAGCACTGGGAAATCCTTGTATAAAGCTTGTTTTCTGTCAGCTACACTAAATGACTTTAGTTGGTTGTTTAAAAATACTTTTATTCTATTTCATTTGCAAATGCATTCTTGCCTCTTTTTTGTTTGTTTGTTTTAAACTTTGGTACTCAAATAGATGTCGCTTGTTCCGTGATTTACGTTGCAATGCTAAATGAATAACATGTCACCTATACTAGGTTATCTAAGTGGGGTTTAGGCTGGGCATGGTGGCTTACACCTGTAATCCCAGCAGTTTGGGAGGCCAAAGTGGGCGGATCACCTGAGGTTAGGCGTTCGATACCAGCCTGGCCAACATGGTGAAACCTCTACTAAAGATAAAAAATTAGTCGGGTGTAGTGGTACACATCTGTAATCCCAGCTACTCGGGAGGCCGAGGCTCAAGAATTGCTTGAACCGGGAGGCAGAGGTTGCAGTGAACTGAGATTGCACCACTGCACTCCAGCCTGGGCAACAGAGTGAGACTCTGTCTCAAAAAAATAATAAAATAAATGGGGTTTAGATGGTAATTTTTCGAATCCAAAGTTAACAGTATGATAAAACAAAAGTGCCAGTTGAGTGTCTTCATTTCTTACAGCGCTGGTGTGGGCAGAACAGGCACCTATATTGTAATAGACAGCATGCTGCAACAGATAAAAGACAAAAGCACAGTTAATGTCCTGGGATTCCTGAAGCATATCAGGACACAGCGTAACTACCTCGTCCAGACTGAGGTAAGGAGTAGCTGCCAACGTCCTCATGAGATTCTGGCAAATGCTGTAACTGAAATTTGTTAAATGATAGTGAAGAGACAGATTCATTCTTTTAGGGCTTGCAGTAATTTACAGGTTTGTATTAGAAGACATTCTGACCATGATACTATTCTATGGATCATAGTTTTCTATTTCTGTATGGATCTTAACATTAGGATTCCTAAATAACTACACAAGTACTTATGAAACAGGTACAGTTGTTTCAAGAGCTGTGTTAGATGGTAGGGGAAGTTAAACATGTTGTCTGGCCTGAGAAATACATAGGAGAGGATGGTTCTAAAACCATTCATTGAACACAATTTCTTGATTACTTATTGAGTAGAAGCAATAAGCACAGTATAGAATACCGTGATCCAGGCACAGTATAGAATACAGAGCTAAACTTAACACAGTCTCTACTGTAAAGTAAGTTTGGATTGATACAGTGAGTATTGGAGCAAATCACCTAGCTGTAAGTTCTTGAAGGAATTCACTGGGAGGTCCCTGTTAGGGGCAGAATTAAACAAAGGTACACTTCATGAATGACTGGCTAAACCTTAACTCTCCCTCAGTGACTACCATGTATTGTACCTCTTAGGAGCAGTACATTTTCATCCATGATGCCTTGTTGGAAGCCATTCTTGGAAAGGAGACTGAAGTATCTTCAAATCAGCTGCACAGCTATGTTAACAGCATCCTTATACCAGGAGTAGGAGGAAAGACACGACTGGAAAAGCAATTCAAGGTAGTACTTTGAATAAGTTTCTTTGGCATAAAGCAAGGAAATGTTTTAAATGCCTTGAGTTTGGGGGTTATGTCTTCTTTGCATTAATCTATACACTGAAATGGATTACTGTTTGTACTCCTTAAATGTGATGCAAAAGAAAAAACGATTTTGACCATGTATGAATTGTTGGTGTTCAAGTAGATATACAGTGTTGTATTTTCTTCTGAGCAATTTATTACTTTATCTGAACATAAACATCAGCCCCTGGCCATAATAACATAGTACTTTAGAGTCACTCATTTAGTCCAAAAAATATCCTCTGTATTTTTTCTGAACTAATCTATCTTACCTTAATTATTAAGAATGATTACTTGTAGACATATTGTCCTAAAAATATGCCTATTTCAAAAACTATTTCAGAAGATAATTTAGAAATTTCAAAAGAATTACTAAACAATACTAGAGAAAAGTTAACTTTTCCTAAATGGTTGTTCTTTTTCTTTGATAGGGACATGAAGAAGCTTAAAAGCTGTTAAGGTTTATATGGAATTGACTGAAGTGAAGGTGAAAAAGAGAGATTATAAGGACTATTAAAATAATTAAGGCTCAGTCATCTGATAACAAATCAAAGTTGCTTCTAACTTTGAAACATTGCCTCTCCAGTTACCAAGTGCTTTCCTATTTATCTTTGTCTTTTAAATTCTATTTTGCACATTGTTCTGTATGTAAATAGTTTCTCCCTTTGTATCAAGATTCAAAGAATGAGATGAATCTACAGTTTTAGTTTTCATGGTAAAACCTTCCATAGACTCTGAAACTTTCATCTGAATCTCAGCTGAAGAAATGAGACTACCAAGCAAATTATACCAAGTGATATGAAATGAAAAATAATTTAATGTCACTGAGTTCAATCATAAAAGTAATTTAACATTTTTAGCTCCCGATTAACATTCTAACTACTATAAAACCATGAGGTAATTAATAATGAGGACACAGTGTATCACTGTAAATGTTTAACATGAATTCTTACAAAATATTAAGTACCAACATTTCTTACATTCTGCCTTTTTCATTTCTTCAATTTTTTTTATACATACTTTAAAACTTCATTTAAGAAATGCGGCTGGGCATGGTGGCTCACGCCTGTAATCCCAGCACTTTGGGAGGCCGAGGTGGGCGGATCACGAGGTCAGGAGATTGAGACCATCCTGGCTAACACGATGAAACCCCATCTCTACTAAAAATATAATAAATTAGCTGGGCGTGGTGGCGGGCGTCTGTAGTCCCAGCTACTCAGGAGGCTGAGGCAGGAGAATGGCGTGAACCTGGTAGGCGGAGCTTGCAGTGAGCCAAGATCACGATACTGCACTCCAGCCTGGGCGACAGAGCAAGACTCCATCTTAAAAAAAAAAAAAAGAAATGCGACCAGGTAGTTGGTTCTTTTACAGGCACTAACCATTTTAGAGCTCAAGATGAAGAAGAAAAGAATCAAATTTGAAAATGAAAATTATATCCAGGGACCATGAGTTTTACTAAAGCATCTGGAGAACACTGATCTCATGTACTCCATTAAGATGGATGCCAGCCCCCCAAAAAATAGGATTAACAAAATAGTTCAACCAAGCTACATAAACAAACTACTGGGCCGGTTACTTATAACAGCCTCAGAACAATGTTAGTTCAGTTCAACAGAAATGCACTGAGAACTAGTTAAGTACTCCTTTATCTTCAAGAAACATGATTAGCTCATAATAAATAGCATTAGGCAATCTTTTTTAATGTAGACTCACTTGGGTCTTTTATGCCAGTGAGGAATCACAGAAAAAAATTCACAGCAGCAGTGACATCATATAACAGAAGAATCCACATAGTTCTATAAATATCTATTGCACACAGCACCTGTTTAGGGCCTGATAGTAGAAATAAGAAAGATACAATCAAGGTCACTGAGAGAAGTACCACTAGGAAAGCACAAGAGTGTTCTCTGGGGCTGGGCATGGTAGATTACACCTGTACTCCCAGAGCAGCCTGGGCAACACAGGAAGACCCCAATTCTATAAGCAATTTTTAGCTGGTTGTGCTGATGATGCACCCGTGGTCCTAGCTACTCAGGAAGCTGAGGTGGGAGGATCACAGTTACAGTGAGCTACGATCATGCCACTGCACTCCAGCCTGGGCAAGAGAGCAAGACCCTGTGTCTTAAAAGGTTCTTTGTGGCACAAAAATGGTCTTGTTTATCAGTAATCTGCTTGGGATTTTTGCCAAAGCATCAAGCAAATGCTATCAATTGTATCTTTGAATGAAGACTAAAATGTTTTTTCTTTTTCAGTTGGTCACACAATGTAATGCAAAATATGTGGAATGTTTTAGTGCTCAGAAAGAGTGTAACAAAGAAAAGAACAGAAACTCTTCAGTTGTGCCATGTAAGCCTTTAAAATCAGTTTGTTAGTGATCTTTTATACTGGATTGTATGTTATGTACAGAGACAGCCACTACTCTGATGCTATTGTGATAGCACCCTTCAATTGTACTGTACGTGGCTATATGGTAGAAGGTTTTGAAAATGTCCTTTTAGTAACCTCATTAATATATGACTTTATACCAGCCTCTTACCTGGTACTACCAAAAGGGAAAATGTTATGCTTATTCAACTAAGGTAGTTTAATGAAACTGGGAGAGGTGGCTATCAGTGTCAGCAAGTTGCTGCATCTATCTGACATAGAATACAGCTTCATTTCACCTTGGAATGTAAGAATTGGGTCACTTCTACAATATTATAACATAAAAAATAATAATAAAGCTGTAATTGCTGTGGCATTAACATTCCTTTACAACTTAGAATCCTGGATTAATCTATACAACTAGAACCACATTATTCAGTTACTGTGGCTATTGAGATCAAGGCACTGTTGACTGGGGGTGACCTTTGTATAAATAACTAAGGACACAGCTGTCTGCGTGCCATAGACATAGACATGGGTGATCATTGGGGAGATTTATCTCTAATGAAAAAGGCCTCTAAGACCATCGTGGGCAGAAAAAGGGGTAGACATCGTAGGCAGACATGGAGAAAGGGGTTGGTAAAAGGGCAGAGTATATGTTGGTATAATTGTAGGAATAACAAATTAGAGTCAAAAGTTATCTAAAACCCTATGTCATGTCCATATAAAGTATTCTGTTACTGATCTGCTGTAAAAATCTCTCCCACAGTAAAACTGTATTCCTACAATGCCTGGGTCCTTCTGGGTATGTGCAGCAAAATTTCATTTTACATTCTGCCTCAGCTGATAACACTTGAGCTTGTTTAAAAATATAGATAAGTCTTAGAAAGGGAAGCCAGGAGGATATGTTATTCATCAAGCAAATCTCAGAAAGAGCTGTTGGTTCTGTGTGTATAATAAGGCAAATGTGGTGTTTTTGTTTTTTCCATATGATAGCTGAGCGTGCTCGAGTGGGTCTTGCACCATTGCCTGGAATGAAAGGAACAGATTACATTAATGCTTCTTATATCATGGTGAGAGTCAACAGTTAATTATAAATAAAGTCAATTAAACTGAAAGGTGTTAAAGAGCAGATACCACCTGTGTGACTGATGTCATTTTTGAAATAATTTCTCAATGTGTAATACGAAAAGTAGAGAGATTTCTGTATCTGGAAACTTTTTGGGGGTACAAAAATGCTTAAATTAAGCAGAATGCTTCTTCAGGAATTAATTTTATTGTTAATTTCACACATCTAGTCTTTGAATAAATGTTGAAATTTCTGTTAAGTGAAAACAGCAGGGGTAACTAGAAGTGAACTGCACATGGAGAGAAATTTGTCTGCACAATGCTAGCAGAAGTACATCTAAAAATTAGCCAAATGTACTGAATGCCTTTCTCAATTATTTTAGTGTAGTCAAAACAATGCTATCTTATTTCACGAATATATTTTACTACCACAAAGTTAAAATAAAACATTCATATTCACTGATTTTTTTTTGTCTTCCCAACTGAAGGGCTATTATAGGAGCAATGAATTTATTATAACTCAGCATCCTCTGCCACATACTACGAAAGATTTCTGGCGAATGATTTGGGATCATAACGCACAGATCATTGTCATGCTGCCAGACAACCAGAGCTTGGTAAGTAAAGCACATCTGCTATATATTAATGAGCCCATGAGGCTACAAGCATAAATTACTCTGATACTTTGCCATAGGGCTATAGTAACCATATATGCTAGGGAGGGAATTTAAAATTTTTAAATTCTCATCTTGAAGTCTATAGAGATTCCTTTCATATTCTCACAATACTGTCCCTATCAGTATCCCATTACTTGATTCTCTGATGCTACTGATATCACCCTTCAATTATACTGTCTGTGGTGGTATGGTAAAAGGTTTTGAAAATGTTTTTAGTAACCTCATTAATGTATGACTACACTAACCTCTTACCTGCTGTATGTCACTTTTGAAAAGTAAATAATTGTAGCTTACAGGTACTGAGTATGTAACTGTGTTTACATGTATTAACTTGTTTAATCCTCAACAATTTTAAGACATACATACTATTATTATCTCACATAATAGCTGAGAAAACTGAGGGAACAAACTTGCTCAAGAGCACACACAAGTAACTGGAGCCAGGATTTCAACCTGAGTCATCTGTCTCCAGAGACCATGCTTATAATCATTTTGCTGTATATCCTACCCCAAAATATTGTGTCAAAAGTACTAATAATGTATCTTTTTTTCCCATTCCATAGGCAAGTCAGATCTACTGCAGGGATAGGCTATTTTGTTCCAACTTAAAAGTCTTTAAGACTAAGCTGCTACCACTTTCCCCTCCCGTAGTCCTTCTCTATTTCAGTCTCTAAACTATACAGAAGGGTAAGCAAGTTTGTAAAACAGACTTAAAGGTTTCTGCTTTGATCTTGTGGATACTTAAGTTTCAGAATTAGCTGGGTCTATAAAAGTTACTATGTGGACATGTGAACCCATAAGGTAAAAACAGAAAACATTGAGGATCTGCCTTTATGATAGTCAGATTAATGAGTTTTTTAATCAAAGAAGAACAGCATGTGACTGAACCCCCAGTCTTGGTGACATACATTTGACTGTGTGCCCAGTCAGTAGGAACTTCTTCACTTTGTCGCATTTTGCTCCAGCTTCAGGATACCAAAACTGCTTCTGTATGACGGAATGGCAACAAAGTTGAGAATCTTAAACTAAAAGCTGGAGTGTAAATTTTCAAATTAGCTGGCAATAGGGTCTATTCTGTTTGGCATGTGGAAATTGGAGGCACTTAGGGTTGTTAAAACGTTCATTTGTTGGATGAATCAGTATTTTGTTATTGTCACTTAACAGAGGGCAATCACCATAAAGCATCTACTCAGCAGCTCATTTGTATGGGGAGGCTGGGAGAAGACTGGACCAAATAAGTGGATACATGTTCTGCAGACACTGAGGATATAGGAACATGCCATCTCAGTGTCTCTCTGAGGCCTCAGAAGGCTAGATTAGAATCATATACAACTGACCTCTCAGTTCTGAGATGGAGAGTTTCATCATTGCACAGTTTTTCCTAAAGACTGATATCTCTGAGTTCTTTTTGTTTGTTGTATTATTACTGCTATACCTTTACCAGGTCATAATTCTGTAAGGAGCCCAAAAGTCACTGCTTTCTAACTCACAAAGTACTCACAAAGTACAAAGATGCCCAGATATCTTTGACCTATAAATATAGTTGTAAGCAAAACAGTCATGAGACCAGTGTGCCTGCTAAATTAAGAAGTAGCATTTATTTTTCTTAGACTTTCAAGATGAAACATTTTTTCTACCTTTCTTCTACCATAACTCAAATCCCTTTGGTAGCCTTTAAGCTAGTTAATTTATTATTCATGTTATCATCATAGTATTTCTTTAAGGTAAGTAGTTTTTATTCCCACTTTCCAGATATGGAAATTAAGGTTCAGATTAATTTACCCAAGATCACATCCACTAAAAAATCCTGTGCTTAATCTGTGCATATTTGTTACATTTAGATGCCCTGTTCATTACCTTATATCTTTAATATCAGTGTCCTTGGACAAAACCTGTTAAAACCCACGACAGTTACAGACTTCTTTTGTATAGACTAAACCCAGTTGCTAATCTGTTTCCCCTTATGCTGAGCTTTAAAAATAAAAATGTACTTGGCAATAAGCTATATTGAAACTTGAAAGGGTGATAAGTCTTATTGGACTGTTGGCTCATTTCTAATGCAACAATGTAAGATTAAACAAAGCCTTCTTTGTTTTGAACATTATTCAGAATTATTTCTGACTTCAATGATAGTAGGTAGGCATCTTCAGGAAAATGCCCCATAGGAACCTATATACTACAGGAAAACTACAGTTTGCTATTTGAGCTGATTAGGATACGTGGTGTATATCATAATCATATTTCTCACAGTCTCCAACCTATGCAACAATTAACTTTCTCTTAGGCACCCATAGTTTTTAGGGACAGAATTCAAGTACCAAGCCTGCATATCTATTTTTAATCTTAAAATGGATGAACATTTAAAGCATGCCTGATTCAAGGCTGAAAGACTTTCTATGTTATCCCCTCTTGAAATATAACATTGACAGATTTACTTTTCTTTTAAAACTGCCTTGTACATACAGCCAACCTACTTACTCACACACAATGTTCCAAAAAAGTTCTATCCCTTGCCATTTATTAGCAGTGTGATTTTAGATAATTTATGGACCCTCTCCCCAAAGCCTTGTGTCTTCATCTGTAAAGACAGATGATAAAAAATCTCCTCAGGGTTAATATACAAAATTTGTACAGAACTCATACAACTCAATCATGAAATACCTGATTTAAAAATGGGCAAAAGACCTGAATAGACATTTCTCCAAAGAAGACATAAAGATGGTTCCAACTGGTATATGAAAAGGTGCTCAACCTCATTAACTTTCAGGGAAATGCAAATCAAAATACCTCACACCCACTAGGATAGTTATTTAAAAAAATCAAAAGATACCAAAAGCTGGTAAGGGTAACAAAGAAAACTCTCACACACCGTTGATGGGATTGTAGATTGGTAGAGCCATGATGGAAAACTGTCTGGAGGTTTCTAAATAAGTTAAAAATAGAACTACCATAAGATCCAGCAGTCCTTCTTGTGGGCATGTACCCAAAGGAAGTGAAATCAACACCTTGTAAAGATATTTGCACTCCCCTGTTCACTGCAGCCTTATTAGCAATCGCCAAGCTATGGAAACAACCTAAGTTTCCATCAACAGATAAATGGATAAAGAAATTGTGGGGTAGGGAGGAAATGGGAAGATGTAAAATAAATCAAGAGGATACAAAACAACAGATGAGGAAGAACAAGTTTAGAGATCTCATGTCCAACATGAGGACTACAGGTAACAAAACTGCACTGTATTTGGGAATCATGCCAATATTGAGTACATTTTAGCTGTTCCTGCCACAAAAACGAAAGTGAGATGATGGGTATGTTAATTTGCTCCTAACTATAGTAACCTTTTTACTATCTGTATGTATCCGACATCATACTAAAAATATACAAGAAAACTTACAATGTTTATGAAAGTCCTTTGCAAAATGCAGTTCAACTACAGAATTATTAACATAATCCATAGGAAATAATTAGCATGTCTTGATTGCTTAAGCAATTGTGAAATAACAAAATTAATTGACCTAGATCCTGCTTCCTTTTTTACTATGTCAATATTACAGAATACTTTTCAACTGTAGTAAGTCCCCTATAGTGGGAGTGTTTCAGGTTGCTACACTAACAGGTGAGAGGTGCTAGAAAATGATTATCAAAATATATTTTACAATAGAATAACCATTCAACTTGGTATAATTAGATGGGAACATATAACTCTATGAATTCAGTTTAAAAGAAGGCTTGAGAGGTATGGGAAATGACAAAATCAGTATGCAAGAAATAAAAAACAAATGCTTGACAGAACTGCAGAGGCTTTTTTGTTTGTTTTTGTTTCCCAAAGGCAGAAGATGAGTTTGTGTACTGGCCAAGTCGAGAAGAATCCATGAACTGTGAGGCCTTTACCGTCACCCTTATCAGCAAAGACAGACTGTGCCTCTCTAATGAAGAACAAATTATCATCCATGACTTTATCCTTGAAGCTACACAGGTAACCTAAACCTCAGTTCCTCACTAATAGCCATACCTGGGCCCTGGATCATCATTCTAAATAATAATGAAATAATTTACCACCCTCAAGCCAGGCTCAGGCATTTAAGTAAGACTTAATTTTAAATATTTACATTTTCCTTTTTTCTTCCTTCAAATATTTGCTTTTTCCAGCTGGCTAGATGAAATGTAACAGTTCCTCCGATTCAGCATGCATACAAATAGGTCTGTTGACCTAATTATAAAAACAATATACTAGAGCTCAATATTTTCTTTGCCATCAGAAATGTAAGCTTTGCAATGTGTTGCAGAGATGATAATACCAAGTTTTTTAAGTAAATATTTTGCTGCCTTCTTGTGGGATAAGGTTGGGGGGGCTCTTATACTAGTAATTTAAAGGATGAGCCCCTTCCTTGTTTTCCTTTAATGTTATAAATAAGAAAATAGAGTAGCATATAAGGTCTTTAATAATTTATTGTCACTTGAAATTTTTGACTAAGCCAAATGAAATTGTTTCACTAGCATGACCTACTTGGATGTTTGTCTTGAGACAGGGTCTCACTCACAGTGGCATCATCAAAGCTCAAACTCCTGGGCTCACGTGATCCTTTCACATCAGCCTCCCGAATAGCAAAGACTAAGGCACATGCCACATGACTGGTTTTTTTAATTTTAATTTTTTAGAGACAGGTCTCCCTGTGTTGCCCAGGTGGGTCTTGAACTCCTGGCCACCTTGGCCTCCCAAAGTGCTGAATTACAGGCATGAACCACTATGCCTAGCCATGCTTTTTTTTTTTTTTAAAAAAAAAAAAAAAAAAAAAAAAGCAAGCAAGCAAGCAAACCTTCTTGGCATTTTTCTTCTTTCCAACTGTGGTTTGGTCAACACAACATTGTTGAGAGTTACCTATAACACATGCTTTCTCAGGAGCAAGTTCTAGTCATTAGATTGTAGATATGTGAAATAAAGGAAGGGATTTGACTCATGTTGTATTGGTTACAGGATGACTATGTCTTAGAAGTTCGGCACTTTCAGTGTCCCAAATGGCCTAACCCAGATGCCCCCATAAGCAGTACCTTTGAACTTATCAACGTCATCAAGGAAGAGGCCTTAACAAGGGATGGTCCCACCATTGTTCATGATGAGTATGTATCTGTTTCTTAATTTTAAAATGTAGACAGTTTTTTTTGTTTAAGTTCTTGTTGAAAGCAGTAGAAAAGGAAACCAGAATTGTAAAACCTATCTGTCACCTCAGCTTGTGACAACTCCATGTTGTTTCTAATGTGGACATGTACAAAGTGTTGTTGCTCTGTTTACATTGTAATATGTCAAACTCTTCCAAGACTCCCAGGTTCTTCTAGAGTATATGGTCGAGAAAGGGGAGAGTATTATATCTTAGCCTACAGAAGTAGACCTGCATGCATTTAGAGGTTTTATGTGTTAGTAACAAATGAGTAAATTAATAACTGTTTACATTAATTAATTTTTTAAAATCCTTACACTGAATTTCAAACACTTGTTAGGGAAATAACCTTTTAAAATATGACTTAGTTGATGAGTAGAGATAAAACTAGTAGTATTAATGATAATATTTAAAGTTCATGATGTGTTTTAAAGTCTACAGTACTGTCTTTTGGGATTTAAAGATAAGGAATATGAATTCTCAAAGAGAAAAATAACTTGCACCTGTTCTCAGAGCTTCTAAGTGTCCGAATGGTATCCCAGCCCAGCACCTTTCCACTTTAATAACAAGGAAAGGGTCATAGATATATCTTATTGTTTATGGATATTTGGAGCCAAACTTCATGGCCTGTAAGTTGGTTATATAATTGGGTCATTTCAGATCTCACAAACCTTTAGCCAATATTACACATTCCCATTTTTATTTTAGTTCCAAGGTAGCTCTTGGTCAGCAGCATCCATTATGTTCATTAAATTACCAACTAGCATAAAGTATTAATAAATTTGAAAGTGAAGCTTATTGTGAAGGCTTTTTTTCCTTGCACTAATGCTGTAACATGAAGTACACAAGGGCTCAGCACCTTCATTCACCTCAAATCACAGTACTCTCCTACTTGAAGTAATGTGTACTAGCTGCTTCCAAAAAATGTTATAGTCTTTCAAAACATTGGCCTGACTCTTAATTAGTAAGATGAAAACTTAAGATTTGAAAAGCATTACAGTTGAAACATTAATTAAATAGCACACTAAGTAAGATCACCGGAAATGTGACAACCATCAACAGTGGTTAAATAGCACAGACAGCCTCAAAATAACCGGGGAGTTGCTACTGAACTAAAATTTTGTGGTATGCAGTTATAGCGTAAAGTTAGGGCATTTTCTAGAATTCCTGAGTTTTACCAGCTCTTATCATCTCTTGTCATCAAATTCTAATGTTACTGCCCAATTACATGACTGATTTTGCCGTTATGGTAGTACTCCGAGGTGTTTTGTCCTGAAGTCAGTAATGCACCAAATCTTATATTTTAGGGTAAGGAAAAAGGAAAAGAAAAATAACCACCAGTTAAATACTAAACAGAAGTGTTTGATTCAGTTATCTATATTCAACTTTTAAGTAATTTTGTCTTATTCAGTGATTTTTATGTCACATGCTGAATATATATCCCCTCCGGAATTAATCAAATGTATGCAGGCCTCATTCTTAGGCCTATATACAAAAAGAGCAAATTAATCCTAAACCAGTAGATCTGCAAATATCATATAGGTGAGATGCATTAAAAGCCACCAGTAGAAATGTATTAATTCATTTATCTACTCTCTGCAGGGAATAAGTTAATTCCATTGAAATTAGTGAAGAGAAACTTTAAAATTTTTAAACACTTGCTAGCTCTAGTGAAATACTCTGAACACCAGTTCCTTTTCAGTTTCCATCTTACCTACTTTTTGTACCTCTAAACATCACTTCCTGATGGCCTACAAACACCTCAAATTCAGCATAGCTACAACCAAACTCATCTTCCCTGCCTGCCCCTAATCAACTTAGTTGTACAGACCAGAAACATATCAGAGTTCTTTTTGAGTCTCCCTCATTTCCAGGTCTAATTGGCCACCACCAAGTCTTCTTGGTGCCATCCATTCTTTCAATAGACTTTTCAAAATCTTTTACAATCTGGTGTAAGTTTACATTTCCAGCTATCATCCCAATCTGCCACTGAAGTACTTCCTGCATACCACCTTGCCCCTGCAAATCCTCTTTCCTCCAAGCGCCCTTTCATTCAACACAGTTCAAAAGTCACTCTCTGAGACTCTAACTCATCCCAGAGGTGCTAAGTGAAATCATTAACATGACATCTTTACCAATGCATACCAGCTAAATGTCATTCCTTCTTATCATGTCACATCATAATTATTTGTGTACATGACTGTCACTCTCACATTGCTGAGGCCAGCAATGGTAATTTATTCATCCCAGTTTCCACAGGGTGAAACCCAGTGCCTGGGACAGCATGGGTGCTAGATAAGTATTTGCATGAAATGGGTATGTGTTGTAAATTGTGATGACTTACAAACTATTAAGCCTATGTACTCCTATACAAATTGTCCCCAGAAAGCCTTGCTTTTTGTCTCATTTATTGCTCAAAGTCATTTTGGCTGCTTAAATTCTTCTTTTCAAAGTGTTTTTAACCTCTGTCAAAGGCAGGAGTGAACAGGCTTGGGGAGAAGGCCTGCACGCATTTGATATGTGAGGCAAAGAGTTGAACTTTTAGTGTGCAAACACTGTGACATCTATTTGGTCTTCATAGAGATCTTCTTAACACCTACTTTTGGGGGCGGCAGGTGGTGGTGGTGGTGGTGGTGGCGGCGGTGGCGTTCTCAGGTGTGTCCTAGGTGGATGACATTTCTAGATAAGTGAGCTAAGAATAAAATTCCTAACCAAAAACTAAACTGCTTCTATTTGAGGACAGGCACAGCTTAAAGGCAGACGGCTTCATTTTCAGCATTCTATAGTCAACTGTTCAAGATTATTCTGCTCAGAGGCTGATTTGCATCATTACTGTTGATTTTAAAAACAGCCTGTGTTCCCACAGAAGATGTTTAGAACATAAGCATGGTTCTCACATAGTCTTATAAGACAGCTGTAGATCAGACCTCACCCAAATTACTCCATTTACTCACAGACTGAAGAAGAGTTCCCTGTGCAAATACTTAATTACTCACTCTGGAGATACATGTATCACCCTACTGGATAGCATAATAATATAAAAATACTATCTGCCTTATTCACACCCATTCTGTCATGAGTGGACAATAAATAACAGTTTCCCAGAGGTACATGACATGTGATAACATCACTTTTAGGGCTAATAGTATTTTAACATTTTCTCAGTTTTAATTTCTAATACAGTAAATATTGACATATACAGCCCAAATAAACCCCTTGAAGGTCCTCAATAATTTTTTATTTTAATTTGGCCCTGAGATCAAAGAGTCTGAAGACTGCTAAGATGGACTGTTTTCTATAGCAAAGGCTGCAAAGACACCCACAAATCATAATTAATTCCAGTATTTTCACTTTTATTGAGAGCCTTATGGAAGGCTTTCATGTTGTCATTCTTCCCTAAGATTGATACTTATTCAAGCTTCAATTTTTTTGTTTTCCTTTCCGCCCTACTGATTTCAAACGGAAGCTCCATGTCTTCACAGTGTCAGGGTTATAACTCCGGATTTCTATCTTGGTTATGATTTTAAAAACAAAGTATTAAAAACTACAATAATTATAAGTAAATATATGAAATAGTGAAAAATGGTTAAATGCCCACAGGTACCATCCTGACTATACAAGGAACCACAATGTGTTTATTTTAAAATGAATATAGACAGAGCACTTAAAAAACATCACTGTACATCAGGAACTTAAAGTACTTTCATTTCTTTTGTAATGTCTTTGAAGTAAAGGCAGGGAAAGATGAAAAAAAATCAGGTTTCTTTCTTAACATCACTAGTTAAATAAGCATTACTTTTAATGGAGCCCTTAGAGGAAGTGGCAAACAAAATATCAAAGCCAGTGAATTTATATACTACTCTCATTTTATCTAGGTTACAGATTACTTATATCACTTTTGCACCAAGTCCCTGTAGTTTTAAATGCAAATCCATGGAACTCGATGAACATTCTTTAATCCCACTTAGTTCCTAAACTTCTGAAAGAGAATGGCCCTTACTTTTTGTCTTTCTTCTGTCATTACGTTTGGTATGCAGAAGGTATTTAAAAGTATCTGTATATTTGATTGATCTGACTTGCTAGTTTCTTGTCATATTTAAGCCATATTATATAAATACTTCCTTCATTTTGCTGCTTATTTAAGTGTGGCTAAATACAGGAAAGGCAACCCATGGAAAGGTGAGAGTAATCTCACATGGAGGGCATGCATACTCCGTAACAAACATACATGTTACCTGACTTTTCTATCTGACTGGCCACAGATAGCTTTGAAAGAGCTAAGAAAAAAGTGGGGATCTTAAGGGTAACCATTTCACTAGAACAGATTAAACAAATGTTAAATTCTTTCCCTCCCAAACAAAATCAGTACAAATGATTTTTTAATACCATGCTAAAATGATGTCAACTCAGTACAATTTAGAATCTGAGGGAAGGCAACATGCTGAACAAAAACCAAAAACCACAATAAATCAGAGTTAATAGGGTATTAAAATACATCCTCAGAGATCTAAAGGAAGATTTTATGAAATGAAGAATATTTATTATGAAATAGGAACAACTTAAGCCTAACAATGAGAAAAATACATTAATTCATGAAACTAAAAACTTAAAAGATGGGACACTACTGGAGTGCAGAACTGAAATAAAACTAGAATATGGAAGCCACATACAGAAGTTCTAACATATGTCTAAAAAGTTATCCATGGGGCAATAAAAGACAGGTTAAAGAGGAAGAAATAACAGCTGAGGATTTCCAAAAACAGAATAAAGTATTAAGTTCTTAAAGTGAGTGACCAGAATACATTTGATCAGTAGCATTCAGAGAGATTTGAATACCACAATTAACAAGCCTGATCTAATAGTGATATAGAGAAGTTTGCACCCAAGAGAGACTATATAGAGAAACCTAGAGTCTCTTCAAACACAAACGGTTTATTTATATACATTAGCCATAAATGGAATTTCAATACATTCCCCCACAACAGATACCATACAAGGCCACATTCATTGATTACAACCCACTTATATTAGAAACCAACAGTGAAATAAGATCTCAAATCCTTATAACTAGAAACTGAAATCCTTACATCTAGGATTGCTTATAAATAATTCATGGATTGAAGATGTAACCAAAATAGACATTGCGAAGTACTTAAGACTAAATGATGATAAAGGCACTGCATTTTAAAACCTGGTGAAATGGAGCCAAACTGTACTTAAAAAAAAAAAAAAAAAAAAAAAAAACACAAAAAGCCTGTGTAAACTCTACATATTACAAAGGTTAAAAATAAATCAAGCATTCAGCTCAAGCCAGAAAAAGCACCAGATAAATCAACAAAAAGTACAAGGAATTAAAAGCAAATAGTAATGAAAATGGGGGCTGGAAGGAGATAGTAAAATTTAAGCAATAAATAGTCTAATAAGAGATACAGTTTTGGAAATATGATGAAGGAAAAATTCTACCATTTATCTGTAGCTACATTAAAAACATTCAAGAGTTGGCCAGGCACAGTGACTCACATCTATAATCCCAGCACTTTGGGAGGCCAAGACGGAAAGATTACCAGGTCAGGAGTTTGAGACCAGCCTGGCCAACATGGTGAAACCCCATCTCTACTAAAAGTACAAAAATTAGCTGGACATGGTGGCAGGCACCAGTAATCCTAGCTACTCGGGAGACTGAGGCAGGAGAATAGTTTGGACCTGGGGAGGCAGAGGTTGCAGTGAACCAAGATCGCGCCATTGCACTCCGCCTGGGCGACAGGGCGATACTTCGTCACACACACACAAAAAAATTTGAAAGTTGTTAATTTGCTTAGGTGCGATAGTATGTTTTCTTTAAGTGCTTATCTTTTAGAGTTTGATACTAAATTATGACTAAAACACCTGAGATTTGCTTCAAAATATATTGGGGAAGAAACAGAAATGAAATGAGAATGGCCATGAGCTGTTGATCATTATAACTGAATGATGACTACATGAAGGTTACTGTACTATTATGCTTTGGTGTCTGTTTAAAATTTTCTATAATAAAAAGCTAAAAATAAAACATATTTTAAAAGAAAATAAGCATTTAAGATTTTATAACTCTATACTAATAAATGTTTAAGCCTAGAAATAAGCATAGTAAAATAACACTTAGTGAACACATGGTATGTGGTGTGTGCCAGTCTCTGTTCTGAGCCATTTACATGTATCAGTTCAATTTTAAACTCTAGTCTCACTATGCGATCTTGGCCAGTTACTTCACCTAAATGTGCCTTATTTATTCAACCTCAAATGGAGGTAATACTGGTACCCATACCATAGGGTTACTGTGAGGACTAAGTCAGTACATGTAAATACCTATAAGAGAACATGGCACATAAAGCACAACACATGTTAGTGATCACTAAGAACTGAATAAGAGAATGAGTTTTCCACTTGTTAGGGCCCATAAGTCCTGACCAAGGCTACATATGAAAAGTAACATACAGAAGATTTAATGCAACGTTGATTTAAACAAAAAAGGCTTAGCACCAGAATGGAAATGTATAGGCCAAGCTTACTTATTTGAACTCCAATGCAAAAATGCCAATAAAAAGTGTCTAATAAAACCTAGTATATTAAAAGAATTAATTACACATCATGAAAAACTTATCCTAGTAATGCAGAGCTGGTGTTAAGCTTTTGATATATTACCAAAAGTTTATCAGTAAATTCAGGACATTTTTAGAGACATTTAAAAAAAAAAATCAATAGATACTGAAAAGCGTACAATAAAACAACACCCATTCATGACCCCCCTCCTCCAAAAAAAACCACTTAGAGTAAAAATAGAAAGCATCCTCTTTACCTTTATAATTGTTATTTACCAGATGCATATTAGCAAACATTTTAGTATTAAAAACTTAGAAGCTTGAACATTTAAGATACATGATACTTGCTTTCAGTGCTAGTATGTAAGCCTATGTAGGTGCTAGCCAACACAGTAAAAGCAGAAGATAGAAGAAGCATAAAAGTTGAACAGAGGGAATATTCGCATTATTGGCAGATAAAGATGTCAACTACCTAGAGAATCCACAAACTATTCAAACTTAAGCCAGGTTCTTCTGTTTGACCGGATACAATTTCACCATGTGAAAATCAGTAACTTTCCCATGTATGAAGTGAAACTAAACAGAAAATGTTGTCACAAAAGGAGGCCATTAATAGGAGTAACAAACTCTAAAGTACCTAAAAATTTACCAAAAATGAAATGGGCAAAGACTATAAAGAAAACTATAAAACCTAGTTAAAAGCTATAAAAGGCCTGAATAAATGGAGAAAAGACATCATGCTCATGAAGAGAAAAACTCAAGATTGAAAAGATGGTAATTTCCTCAGATCCATCTATATATTCAGTGCAACCTAATCAAAATCCCAACAAAAATGTTTGTGTTCCTTAACAATCTGGTTTCAAAATTACTATGAAACAGGATGGAGTCAGGTGGAAGGTTAGAGTTATTTGGACATAAGTGTACCAGTAAAAAATGAAAATTGTATGTTTGAATTGCTAAAAACAATATGAAGTAAATGTAGAGACAGCCAAGACTATTACAGAAACTTGCTTTATCAGATACCAAGACTTATTAAGGAACTGGGATACACATGGGGAGGTACAAAAAATAGACAAACAGAATAAAAGGTCAAAATAGAGTTCAGAAATAGGCTTGCATATAGAAGAATGTAGTACATGCTAAAAAGGAAGCTGATGTCAATGAGAAAAGATCACAATGTAAAATAAGAAATGCTGGGACAACTGGTTATCCAATGGAAAAATAACTATAATCAGACCCCTTCCTTACATCAAAGCAAGAATAAGACTCAGATGAATTAGACAATTAAATGTACAAAAGTAAAATTAGAACATGTAGGAAAGTATCTTTAAAAAAAAGGTTAGAGAAAGCATTCTCAAACAAGATTCCAATAAAAGACAAAAATAAAAGATTTATCAACTTGATTACATCTAAACTATACTTTCGTATAACAAAATGACCACAAACAATGTTAAGAGAAATAGATTGGGGGGGAAAAAAAACTCACAAGTACTACAGACACTGTAAAAATAACTCCTATATAAATCAATTTGAAAGAGGCAAACTTACTAGAAAAGTGTTAATTAGGCAATTTCAGAAGAGAAAATATAGATGGTCAATATTCAAAAAAAGACATTCAGCCTCCCTGGTAATCAAGGAAATGTAAATTAAAACCCTAGTAAGATACAGTCTTCCACTCATCAGACTGGCAAAAGTGTTTCAAGTTTAAAACGATGAGGAGAAGCAAGTATTCTCATGCTGGGAATAGTATGAACAGGTAACAACCACTTGGGAAAGAAATACAGTAGTATCTTTAAAACTAAAAATGGGCATACCTGGGACCCTAGCCCTTCTACTCAGTACCTATGCTAAAGTGCACAAATTCAAACAAGCTAAATGTCCATCTAGAAGGTAAACTTCGTATGCATGTAGCAGACGAAATAATGATGAAATAATGAGTTGAACTGAAATGTAGTGATATACCTAAATCTGGAAGGCTGTATCTACATGTGTAATAATTTTTACCTCTGGAGAGGTTACCTCTAAAGTTGGGGGGTGGTGGCTAAGGGGGACTTTGGTCTTACTTGTATTAAAGATGTAAAACATGTAATATTTTAATGTTATGTAACAATTTAGAAATGACATTTAAGTTTTTCAAAAAACAATGGGCACAGGGCATCTGAACTCCAGTCTCATCTCTGTCACCAGCCAGCAACAGCATCTTGAACAATTCATTTAATCCATCTGTTTTCTCATCACTAATGTGGAAACTATGTTCCATCACAGATTCCTGTGAAAAGTGGAGTTACCAACCTGGCCTAATGGAAATTTACTACCTTTCTAAGACTTTTTTGTGAAGCAAAGAGAACCATATTTATCTTTCCAAGGATTTCATAGAAAGTGCTCTCATTAGGAAAGTTCCACTTCAGTGCCAAAAATAATTACTTCATATGAAATTAATTTTGGAAATTGTCTGTTTGGAGCCATATATTTCCATTTTTTAATTTTTCATATTCTGTAAGTTCAATTTAACTATTTGGAACGGTTTAAAAAAAATTCAGAGCCCTTCATCACTGGCTGCTTGTCCAATAACCTCTAGTTAAGAGGTTCTCTTTATTGTTTTTTCTATTGTACCACCCAACTCATCACCAATACCAAATCATCTTTAGCTCTCCCAAGTCTACTTTTGAACCTCTCATTTCCTATTAGATATCAAGCTAAACGTCTAATGAACCAATTTGGGATATTCCACTTCATAAACAAATCTCACCTTTATGCTAGCTTCCAAATCCCTCCCCCATCCACCATTTCATTCATTCGTGTCTTTAGAATAAACGTCAAAACAGTCTACTTAGTTTCTATGAAAATACATGACAGTAATTTCGTTTAAATATATTTGGTCCCTTTATACATCTGAAATCGTATCTTTTTTTTTTCTCCCCCAGGTATGGAGCAGTTTCAGCAGGAATGTTATGTGCCCTTACCACCCTGTCCCAGCAACTGGAGAATGAAAACGCTGTGGATGTTTTCCAGGTTGCAAAAATGATCAATCTTATGAGGCCTGGAGTATTCACAGACATTGTAAGTAGTGTGCTTATGTGTAAAACCTGTACTACATCAGTTGAAACTCAGACTCACAGTTTAGAGCAGTTGTTCTCAACTGGGGGTGATTTTCCCCCACCCAGGGGACATTTGGCCATGTCTGGAGATTTTTTTGCTTGTCACAACTGCAAATGGATGGCATCTAGAGGATACAGGCCAGAGATGCTGCTAAGCAAACCACAGAGCACAAGACAGCCCTCAACACCATAGAATTATCTGGCTCAAAATGTCAGTAGTGCTCAGGTTGAGAAGCCCTGCTTTAGAGGATAGTATTCTCTGGTTATCTTAATGAACTATCAACATTGAGAATTGGTTCCAAGCTAACAGAGATCAAAAGAACATGAAGAAGGTATAGGTCTTGACTATAATGGATTCTCAAATGATTTTTTTAAAGTTTCTTAGATAACATGATATTTGTTTCTCTAGTATGTTTTTCACAATTACCATTTTAATCGGTATTTCTAGCTTACATGAAATGACTAAGATGTTCTTTGGCTCAAACTGTCTTCCTCTTGTTTTTCAGGAACAATACCAGTTCGTCTATAAAGCAATGCTCAGCTTGGTCAGCACTAAAGAAAATGGAAATGGTCCCATGACAGTGGACAAAAATGGTGCTGTTCTCATTGCAGATGAATCAGACCCTGCCGAGAGCATGGAGTCCCTAGTGTGACTGGAATCCTGAAAGGGCACTTAATTTGTAAACTTCTGAAGACTGAGAACTTTTTTGAGGCCTTTTTTGCCAGACTCTAGGTTATACAATAACCCAGTTACTTTTTTACACTGATAAAAGTTTTGATATTTATTTTTTGCCATTTTATGTCTTACTGGTATCCTACTGAGCATTTGCACCTGTGTTCATTTCACACATGGAAACGCAATGTTACCTAGTTTGCACTATATGATCAGTGTTACTGCCTATAATCTTACACAACAGCAAACCCTGATGTGACATTCCATCACAATGTACATGCTACTTTTTTTTAGTTCGATACAGTGAAGGTCTTTGTTACGACAGTGAATATTGCTTTTATTATTATTATTATTATTGCTAAAGCAGTTGCATTCTACTAGCAGGCAATGCTGTACTTTTCTTCAGTCCTCCTCTCCTTTTTTTTAGGCACTGTTCAATACTGTATGCCTTCTGTATTTTAATGGAGTGGATAGCATTGTTTTCTTTTACAGACTAGCAGGCTATTGGGAGCTAAAAAGGTCTGTTAATGTCATGGCCTTGAAACAGTTCCATTTATGCCGGTTAAGAGATCCCTTAAGAAGTTAGAAGGCTTAAGAACTGCTTCATGTGACCATCCCTTATTAGTTACAAAGTTATATTCACAGTTTTTAAAAAATGTGTCAAAATAAAGGATAACTCTGTATTACAGCTTTCACAGTAGCTATGTGGACAATGTGTGTTATTTCCATTTTGACTCTCTGAAATAGCTACATCCTAAAATCAGGGCTATCTTTAACAATAGCAAGAGGGCAACATTATATACAACTCAGTTAGGAGACCCTTTAGTTACTCTCCATTAATGCTTCTCAGTTTGTAATACCATACCTCACAGTAGGTAGAAGAATTACACACTGCAGGTGTGTAATTTTGAAACTAGCCCTCTAAAAATTCTCTATTACTCATATAGCAATCTAATAAAAACTACCTACATAGTTACTATTCTTTTCTTCTTTGCCAAATGTTTTATAATAAATCTCTTAATTATATACATTCTTCTACTTAAGATTAAATTGGAAATACTTTATTAGCAAAAGTCTTGGGACTATCTAAACTCCCACACATAGATAAATCTGATTTGTTTGGAGAGAGAATTAAAATATGTAATTAAAGATGATACCCACATTTTCAAGTTTTTAAAAGAGGGAGATGGCTTTGTATGCTTTTGTATAGTTTAGTGTCAAGAACAGATACACATCAGTAAAAGACACCAATAATCATTAGAGCTCAAGGAAGTTATTTAGTGCAGCCTCTGGAGCCATATTCACCCTGCAGCGCATAATGGGAAAATTGGGAGCATTAATAAGAAATTTCAGTAGTGTTCGTTAGAAAAATAAGCTACTTACTGAGATCTGTTTCTTCTATTGCATGTTTGCTTTTGAGGGACAGCTTCTGTCAAAAGTGAAATCATCACCAGAACTGGGCCTGTTAAGAAGAATAGGGTTTTGTTTACTTTTTATGTCAATTAACTTCAACAAAAAGGCCACGCTGGCTGCTGTCATGCCATCTGGGTAGGCATTAAACATTAATGATGATCAGCACTGAGGTTCTATTTATCTTGAGTTGGCTTTCATAAAGTTTGTCAGAATGGTGCTGGAGGACCAGAATTGCTAAGGAGAAAGAAGCTATGGGCCAAGTTAAAGAATTTGAATGCAAAGGCTAGGTCAGTGGAGTTTTTGTAAACTACATAACTTACCAGGGTTTATCTCATCTTCTCAATACACAGATTCAACAACATGGAATACTCTGCTTTTCAAGAGGTGTATAAGCTAGTCTTAAGATAAGATGTTCTAGAGAGCATGCTAAGTTGCATGTGCTATAGATGACAGACACCTTTACAGCCCCTCCGTTCCCACCAGAGGTGACACAGGAAGCTCTGTAAAGTTCAAGTAAAGCTTGAACACAGGAACAGTACAACTGCCAGATGCTGAGGAGAATCAGGAAAGCAATGAGCTAGACTTTTCTTTTAGTCAATTAAGTGGGTTATTTTAGTTGCACAGAGTATTGATATGTGTTAACTCTTTTTAGTAGATGGCAAAGTGGGCTTGATGTTCAAAAATAATGTTCAAGTTAGGGTACATGGTCCCTTTCTCAGTGATTTTTTTAATAAAAGTAAACATTGGTTCAAAGACAAATAGCAAGTATTCCCCCCTGTGCTATTTATAGAGGGCTCAATTCATGGAAAGGCAGACCCTCCAATGCAATTCTGTGGCTATCTCTTACAGTGGTTTCAGAATCACAATAAAACAGCTAGTAAATAGGATAGAAACAACAAAAGAGTTTAGAAATTCCCTGTGAGCAATCTGTGTCTCCAGCAAGCTTGAACCAAAGTCTCCATATCCTGACCCACTGAATTATAAGCAGTTCCTACTTGCCCATCTTGCCAAAGTGGTCCACACACACTTCGATGAGGACAGTTATATTTAGCAGGTCCTCATCCCTGCAAGAGACAGGGATGTCCTTGCAGACATCCCTGCAAGATCCTCACTATTATTATTCATGTGTTCTTGGCAAAAACATAGCTTGCATCTTTCCAGAGGCAGAGTTTCAAAGACAGGGTTTTCTTTGAGACATAAGCACATTGCTTACATACATAACAAGGTTATTAACACTTGCACTCAGGGGAAAGGAAATAGCTATTGCAAATTAATGTGTGCTACTTTATAAAATAAGCTGTTTGTGTATATGAATTTAGCTCTAGGTAAGCAAAATGCACACATCATATAAAAATAAATTGCAATGATCAGACCAAATGGCTGTGCTGGACATCAAAGAAAAGACACGTTGCCATCAGGAGAACTCTTACATGCGATAGCCAAGATATCTTCTTTAATAGGAAAAAAGTTAATTTCTGAATTTCAAAAAGAATAAGATTAGCTAATTGGTCATCCTAATTTTTATGCCTTTAGAGTTTTTAGTCTATTCAAGTAGAAGAGTCCAGCGAGGCCAAAGAAGGGTTATGGTGTTCAAGTTCTGGTTGCTGGAGTTTTTAGCCCAGAGTGACATATTGAAATCAGTAAATAGTTATTTTATAATGACACAGCACAACAGCCTTGTTATGAATTTTTCTTAAACGCATATATACTGTATTTAAAATTAAAATATAGATACCAATTTACCAAAGATACATATTACTAATTCTAAGCAAAAATTTAAAAAAAAAAAACCCAACTCATCATAATTTAAGAATCAAAATGTAGTTTTGTCTTAAGAATTTAGCGGTTATACTGGAAATGCATTTTCAACTCCTATGTTCTAAAGTTTATGTTCAAATGGTGCCAGTGAATTTTTATATGAAGGGAAAATGCCTGCTTTTTTTTTTTTTTAACAGATGTAATTTCACTTAATCCTTTGCGCTTTCCCTTAGTTGCCATTTAACACACAATCCTGGCTTTACTTATCTCTTGAAAGAAGGCATGCTACAAATAGGAAGGAATTGTAATAATGATATTTGGCCTCTACTTTGTCTTAGCTGTTAAACTCTTTTTAGTATTTTTGTTAAATATTTGCAAAGGGAAGCATTTTCTACAGAGGATAATTAATTTCAAGAAAAATATCTTGAGTTTTAAGAAATAAACATCTCCAGAAAAGGAGAGAGTCAATTTTATAAAATGTCGCAACTCTCCAACATTTGGGGTAGTGACTCCTTTTTTGTTAGGACATTTGAAACTAGCAAGCAGCCATTGTTTCTAAAGAATTCTGCTTTCATGTTGACTCATGTTTCTTTCACTTCATTTTGAAATAGCTAAAAATCATTAAAACTGTAAATATTTTGTTGCTTGGGTAAGCATCTTCTGGGAACTTTGTATCTATGGTATATAATCATAGAATTTTATATTTTCATATAAAGCTAATTTTTTTCTAGTTTCACCTCTGTCATAGTTTTTTTTTTTTTTTTCCTTTTTGTGGTGGATATGTGAATTCAACTTTCTGTGTATTGAAGTAGCAAAAACCATCTTTACATTCCAAAAGAATCCAACATGTGTTATTTCTTTGAGGCAGTGATTGTGAAAGTTGGGTTTTCTTTTTAATTCCATTGACCATTTGTGCAATAGGAATTAGACATAATTAGTCACTGAATACATTCGTCACATTGACCCATTTGGAAAAAGTGGTTTTTTTTTTTGTTGTTGTTTTTTTGTTGTTGTTGTTGTTTTTAATATTTGTTCAGGGGGAGGGATTTTGTAACCTGAAAATTTTCCCTTTTTCTTCTGTTTAAACTATATCAAATCATTCTATTATAGTGTTATTTAATATGTAAATTGTATTGCTATACATAAAATAAAAGTATGGTTTTTGATGTATTCAGTAGTGTTGAGCATTTCTATGAAAATGTCTCTATCCAATAAAATCAGGTTACTAGTCTCCCTTAATAGATCACATTAATACCCACCAACCCTCTGGTCTAAGTTTTCATGGTAGTAAAATGAACATTGGTAGTCATCTTTACACAGGCAGCAAACCAAAAAGAATGGTCTTTGCTGGGTTGATTTATCAATGTTCTTTCTCCTTTAAAGAGTAAACAATGACATTTTTACCTGCTTATCTAAGGAATCAAACTTTATTCGGTTTATGACTCTGCTGCTAAGTTGTGAACAGAATTACTATTTTCTCTAGTGTATCAACTAGATTTGTAACAGCTCTCTTAATACTTACTATGTAGGATGAAGGATATATCCTGGTAAGACTTCTGAAAAATCTGTATGTGTAGGATCAGTACAATTGCTTCTACTTAACAAGGACTTTTGACATTTCCAAACAGGTATACAAGTCCCAAACTTGGCAGCTTTGGCCTACCATTCTGTCTTAACTTTTAGTGGCTCCACATCGGGTGCTCAACTCTTCCTACCCAAGGCCCCAGTTTTTCTTCCCATAGAGATAAGAGCTGATACTTCACTCTCGCTAAGTCATGAGGAATTTAAGAAACTGTGTGTGAAGAGTATGGGGAAGAATGACTCTAGCACAAAAGAATGAAATCTCTTAGGATATAATCCTAGTCTTCCTCAAATTATACCCATGGGGAAACTACTACCCTATATCATAGGATACACCAGAGGTCCACAAATTGATGGCTTGTAGATTGCATTCAGTCCACAGATACATTGTATTTGGCTCATAATTTTAAAATTTGTATTAGTTACCAATATTTAAAAAATGAAAACTTTTGCATTAAGATTCAGGTTTCAAGCTCCTTTAAAAAATTTGGGTGTTGTAACAGGCTCACACTCTCCCATGACAGTAACAAGATGGAAATGAACAGCAGTTTTCACACTTAGGTGGAGTATATGCTCTCCAGTTCACCAAAGTCTACATTGCTCCCTATCACCTTATGTCTAGCCATCATCGGTCATTTAATTAACCTGCCTGGATCCTGTGAGCAGTTGCCTCTGAGATATCCTATAAGAATTACGACACCATCTTGCATCTCAGGCTAGTAAACCACCAACCAAGAGTGGCAGTAGAACTATCTCTAAGTCTTTCATCATGAAAATCCTAGACAACCAGCACACAGCACACATTACTAACTACCTCTAAGTTCACCCAAGATGATTCCATTAAGCAGCAGTTACGACTATTCAAAATCATTTTAATAAATCAATTTTCTACTCCATGGTTTTTACTGCCCAGGACATAACCCTAGACAAGGAAGCTTCATTTATGCTACTACAAATGGCAGAAATAAACCAGAATACAAAAAGCTACTGGTCCAAAACTCTATTTTTAAACAGCTAATTGTGGAACTTTGAGATTTAGAAACAAATCACTACTGACCATGCCTGGATTCAGAGACAGGATTGAAGACAATGGCTTTAAATTCCTGCCTATGTTAGTAAAATCACATAAAGGCACTAGAAGATGGGAACCAGAAGTTGGTTACTAGCAAGTTAAAATTGGCTTTTGTGATTATGAAGTTTGGGAGAGAAGGATAATTACACCAGCAGTTTATCTGAATATAACAATTATGTTGCTCAAAAGTTGAAAAGAAGAAGTTAACTTTATCTAATTTGTGGTAATTTCAAATCATTTGACTTGTGGTTACTGGCCTATAAACTATTTTCCCTTTCCCACACCCTACACTTGCAGGGTGTAAAGGCAGGCTTTGCAGCAATATCCAGTGGGCCTTGCAAAGCTTAGGAGAGCATTCTAAACCAGAGACATCTTTAGCACTATGTTAGGATCCATTCCATAAGCATTTCCTGCATGTCTACTACAGACCACATGTTAGTTATACTCTATATAGAAAGTAAAGTTGTTGGCAGAGGCATTTCAAGTTAGTTGAGACAAAGATGATAATTTAGTCTTAAAAAAATTAGTTCTTCAATTTATTCCAAAATATTTAGTTGGCACTATAGTAGAGATGGTTTTTAGGGAAAGAATAAAAAAGACTATTGTGCACCAATGTGAGCAAACAAGTAAAACCTGTAATCACAGACACTATTACATAGTATGCTGACAAAATTCTGTTTATTCTATATTAGTTACTAGAACTCAGAAAACATTTTTCCATACAGTAAAAAATATTCAAGGATGAGGACTACTGGGTCAAAAAGCCAAGGGTGCCAGTCAATTCTGCCACTTACGGTGTTATGAGGCAAGTTACTTCACCTTCCTAAGTGCCATTTTCTTCATCTAAAATACAGAAACTAATGTTTACCTCATAGACTGCTCTGAGGAGTAAATGAGATGATGCATGCAAAGATCTTGGGATAGTAGATAGTAAGTACTCAATTAATACTAGCCATTTTAAGTATCACATAACCCTGCTTTATTTAATTGCTTGGCAGGCCTTTTATCAATAATGAGTCAACCTACCTAAGTTTGCCCAGTTAAATAGAAATACTGAGAAATTTCTGTCACTAATGAAGAAGTTCACAAACTCAAATAAAGGCCGGGCATGGTGGCTCATGCCTGCAATCCCAGCACTTTGGGAGGCCGAGGTGGGCGGATCATTTGAGGTCAGGAGTTTGAGACCAGCGTGGCCAACATGGTGAAACTCTGTCTCTACTAAAAATACAAAAATTAGCTGGACGTGGTGGCACACACCTATAATCCCAGCTACTCACGAGGCTGAGGCAGGAGACACTTGACCCCGGGAGGAGGAGTTTGCAGTGAGCCAAGATCATGCCACTGCACTCCAGCCCTTGTGACAAAGCGAGACTCCGTCTCAAAACAAAACAAAACAAAGCCAAGTAAGATCCAAGAGAGGTGAATGGGGCTGAAGGTAGGTAGTGAAAGCAACACATATGTCCTACTGTCCAGAAACAAGAGTGGCAGAAGCAGGGAATGGATAAATATACATGATGCCCCAAAGCTTGAATATTTCTCTTCTAACCATTTAAGTCACTCCGTGCCTTCTAGGAAAGTTTTGTGGTTTGTGAAGCTCCATAATTTCAGAAAAGTGCAACAGAAGGCTTAATAATATTTGTTAATGTCAAGGACCAGGCACAGAACACTGCACAATACTATGAAAATGGTGAATGTTATTTCCGTCACTAGCAGCAGTGCTCTCTCTCTGCCCCAAAACTCTATAAGCCAATACAAACAATGATAATTCCTTTCTCCTCAGCCAATTTTTATCTCCTATATCTCTCGCTACTTTCAGTAGATCACTGTCATTATCACAACCATCATCATCCCTTAACCTAGCCTTACCTGGCCTCATTAGACATTCATTATTGTATTATGAAGAAGTGGCCATAAATTACAGGCACTTCATGTTTTGGTATTTATATGGTGAAAGTATCTCACTACATAAATAATATTATCTGTTCCCTGTGTCAGCACTATTGACTTATTAAATAAGTTATGATTATTTTTCTTTTAACACTTGGTGTTTAAACAGTAGATTTAAAATTATATGCCAATATTTAACATTTTCATGACTCAGGAATCCTGACAATGTTTCAAAATTGACCACTTAAAAATAGCTATATGGGATTGGCTCTTATAATAGATTATTAGATATGAAACATTTTCCATGGAAGGATGGACAATCATGAGAACTTAAACAGAATTTATCATTAATATTTGTTATTAAGATAACTTTTGCTTAAGACACATTGCTTAAGAATATGTGAACTGGATTTTGTGTCAGAACATTCCAACATGGTTAGCAGTTCTTTTCTGAGATTTTCTTGTAATGTTTCTCTAATGTTTCTCTTAACTTACTGGTTAGGAACATGCTAAGAACAA
Source organism: Macaca fascicularis (assembly GCF_037993035.2). NCBI lineage: Eukaryota > Metazoa > Chordata > Mammalia > Primates > Cercopithecidae > Macaca > Macaca fascicularis. The sequence continues at coordinate 125,399,605 of NC_088376.1, forward strand.
CCTGGGGTCCAAAAAATGCAACTCCCTTAGGTGCTTTTGCAGAGTGAAAATTACTCAAAAAGTTTGATGGGATTTTTCACTACCTCAATATTTGCTACTTTTCAAATCTCCATTATTATTGGATTTACATCTAAACCCTGGCATGCCCCAAGCTTCTGTTGAAGTAGACCTTAAGGTAATTCCATCCAGATCCATGGAATTATGTACTTTCTATATGCCAATGACTCCCAAAGTATATATCTTGTCCAAACCTATGCCCTGAACTCCAAATTTATATCCAGCTGAACATTTATCATCTCCATTTGTATATCTAATCAGCATCCCAAACTTAACATGACAAAAGCAGAACTGGAATTTTGCCCCTAACCTGTTCTTCCCCTAGTCTTCTAACAGTAGTAACATCTACTCAGGTAATCAAACTAAAAATCTAGCGGTCTTCCTTGACTTATCTTTATTTCCTGCCATTTAATAAGAGGAAACAATCCAATTTTTTAACACAGGAAAAATAGCTGAACAGATACTTCATCAAAGATACATAGCTGGCAGGTAACACATAAAAATATACTCAATATCTTTAGTCATTAAGTAAATGCAAAATGAAACCACAATGTAATACACTTATTAGAATCAGTGAACTTGAAGACAGGTCAATATGTATAACCCAAAATAAAAAAAAAGAGAGGAAAAGAATGAAAACAGTGTAAAGAATCCAAACACTGTGGAATAATATCAAATGATGTACATATTGTATAACTGGAGAAGAAAGAGATAAGGAGACAGAAGAAGTTCTTGAGGAAATGATGACTTAGGTTTTCCTGTATTCGTGACATCAAGCCACAGATCCAAGGATATTAGAGAACACCAAGCAGGATGACTACCCCTCCTACCCCCCCAAAAAAATCACATCTAGGCATATTATATTCAAATTGTAAAAACCAAAGACAAAAAAAAATCTTGCAAGCAGCCACAGTTTAAAAAACACATTATCTAAAAGTAAATAAGAAGAACTTATCTTCTTGTCATAAACCATGCATGCCAGAAGACAACAGAGCGACATATTTGTGTTAAATTCTATCAACTCAGAATACTATACCCAGTGAATAGGAGGTTATTCTTCCAAATGATTTGTGTGAACAGGTAAAAATGTTTTCTATTTACAGCCATATTCTTACAGACTATTTTTGTTTTCCAAATGAAAGTCAATACTTGAGTAGATATATTTTTGTACTCAAGGTGATGTTCCACAAATATGGTTTAATGATAGCCTAATTAGTTGTCATTAAGGTATTTATTTAGGATAAAGCTTAGGCAATCAGCACAATCCCTATGTACTGAGCTAGAATTAGCAGAAGGAATGCTTATGTTGCTTTGTTAATAAAGCTCAAATGAAGACAGAAACAAACACTCAGATTCACATCTACATTATGAAAGCAGGAAAACAAATCAAAAAGACAAGACTAAAGCCACTTTAGGGAATAGCCAGTGTGCTTCAAAAAACACTTTGGCAGAGAGTGAAGAAACTAAAGTACATTGTTGAGTTTGCATCATGCAGGCTATGTGTAAGCCACATGAGATATAGAGCAAAAGGGATAAAAGCCAATATGTTTAATGGATGCATTTGAAAAACATTTTTTAAATGCAAATAAAAAGTTCTGTTAATTAATCTCCCTTAAAAACTAACTAATTTGTGTCAATCCTGCTTAGAGCATTCAATAGTTCTTTAATATCAACATTCCTCTCTTTACTAGTACCATTTATACAACTTTGCATTTCCTCCTTTCTTCAACTCACACTCATTTTCTAGCCAAGTCCAATCTATTCGTTGATTCACATACTGTTTCATTCCTATACTGAGGTGTTTACCTGTCACATCCCTCACTTGAAATGCTATCCCCTTCACTCCAATGCTCAGATGATGACCTTCTCCTTGAAACTATTTCTGATTTGTTAACCTGTAACTATTTTTAGTAAGATGAACCACTTGGTTTTATACTCCTGCTATGACAAATTATCCCAAGTCTATTCTTCATCTTGTTATGCAGGAGTTGTCTCTGAGAAACAAAAGGTGATGGGTGAATAAGGACATGAGATATGAAACCACTACTAAAGACAAAATGCCCAACACTCCCAAAAAGCCTTGGGATGGGGTGGTATTCTTTTAGCATATAAGTTGACAGGGATGGTGACTTCCCAATTATGACTATGTGAGGTGAGGGCCTTCAATAATTGAGACCTATATAAAGAGAATATATAATGAGTAAATATTGTTCACTTTCCTAAATAATCTTGTAAACACTTTAAGTTTTTCTAAAATAAGAGTACTGTTCTTCAGAGACAGAAATCTTATGCTAAGAGTCCATGCCTTAGTTTCTAGGAATGGATTGGGGTCACCCATCTTTAAATGTTAAAGCAGTCTTCCAACCAAGAACTACAATAGTTGGGAAGGTAACTATTACAACCACGTTAACATTTATTGAACATATTTTATATACCTATCTCTACATATTCCAAGCCCTGTAGAAGATAGGAACAATGTTAAATAATATGTAGTCTCTATACAAACATACACACATACACATACACACACACACACACAAGTGTATAAAGACCTTGGCTGGGCGTGGTGGCTCATGCCTGTAATCCCAGCACTTTGGGAGAACATTCCATGCTCATGGCTAGGAAGAATCAATATCATGAAAAGGCCATACTGCCCAAGGTAATTTATAGATTCAATGCCATCCCCATCAAGCTACCAATGACTTTCTTCACAGAATTGGAAAAAACTACTTTACGGTTCATATGGAACCAAAAAAGAGCTTGCATTGCCAAGACAATCCTAAGCCAAAAGAACAAAGCTGGGGGTATCATGCTACCTGACTTCAAACTATACTACAAGGTTACAGTAACCAAAACAGCAGGGTACTGGTACCAAAACAGATATATAGACAAATGGAACAGAACAGAGGCCTCAGAAATAACACCACACATCTACAACCATTTGATCTTTGACAAACCTGACAAAAACAAGCAATGGGGAAAGGATTCCCTATTTAATAAATGGTGCTGGGAAACTGGCTAGCCATATGCAGAAAACAGAAACTGGATCCCTTCCTTACACCTTATACAAAAAACAACTCAAGATGGATTAAAGACTTAAAACCTAAAACCATAAAAACCCTAGAAGAAACCCTAGGCAACACCATTTAGGACAGAGGCATGGGCAAAGACTTCATGACTAAAACACCAAAAGCAATGGCAACAAAAGCCACAATTGATGAATGGGGTCTAATTAAACTAAAGAGCTTCTGCACAGCAAAAGAAAGCATCATCAAAGTGAACAGGTAACCTACAGAAAGAGAGAAAATTTTTGCCATCTATCCATCTGACAAAGGTTTACTATCCAGAATCTACAATGAACTTAAACAAATTTACAAGAAAAAAAAAACCCCATCAAAAACTGGGCAAAGGATATGAACAGACACTTCTCAAAAGAAGGCATTTATGCGGCCAACAAACATATGAAAAAAAGCTCATCATTACTGGTCATTAAAGAAATGCAAATCAAAACCACAATAAGATACCATCTCATGCCAGTTAGAATGTGATCATTAAGAAGATCGGAAACGCCGGGCGCAGTGGCTCACGCCTGTAATCCCAGCACTTTGGGAGGCCAAGACGGGCGGATTGCCTGTAGTTCCAGCTACTTGGGAGGCTGAGGCAGGAGAATGGCGTGAACCCAGGAGGTGGGGCTTTCAGTGAGCCAAGATCGTGCCACTGCACTCCAGCCTGGGCAACAGAACGAGACTCCGTCTCAAAAAAAAAAAGAAGTCTGGAAAAAACGGATGCTGGAGGATGCAGAGAAACAGTAACGCTTTTACACTGTTGGTGGGAGCGTAAATTAATTCAACCATTGTGGAAGACAGTGTGGCGATTCCTCAAGAATCCAGAACCAGAAATACCATTTGACCCAGCAATCCCACTACTGAGTATATGACCAAAGGATTATAAATCATTCTACTATAAAGACATGCACACGTATGCTTATTGCAACACTATTTACAATAGCAAAGACTTGGAACCAACCCAAATGCCCATCAATGATAGACTGGATAAAGAAAACATGGCACATATACACCATGGAATATTATGCAGCCATAAAAAATGAGTTAATGTCCTTTGCAGGGACGTGGATGAAGCTGGAAACCATCATCCTCAGCAAACTAACACAGGAGCAGAAAACCAAACACCGCATGTTCTCACTCATAAGTGGGAGCTGAACAATGAGAACACATGGACACAGGGAAGGGAATATCACACAATGGGGTGTCGGGGGGTGGGAGGAAATGGGAGGGAGAGCATTAGGACAAATACCTAATGCATGCGGGACTTAAAACCCAGATGATGTGTTGACAGGTGCAGCAAACCACCATGGCACATGTATACCTATGTAACAAACCTGCACACTCAGCACATGTATCCCAGAACCTAAAGTAAAATTTTAAAAAAATAAAGACTATAAAACAGACCATTTGAGTCAGTACAGTTTTTTTACATTTTCCTTGAAAACACTGCTTCTCAAAGATCAGAATCTTCTTGTACAGCTTTAAATACGGTCACTCTACTTAAAAGTGTCCCTAAGAACATGAAATTTAAATCCAAATAGTACAGCTCTCTTTTAAGCAATAGGTAAAAAATAATGAAATTCTGTTCCATACATATGGAGATAAAATAGTATTATAATTTTGTGCTTTCAAAATTTACCTCAAAATCCAACAGATCTGTTAATTCTACTCTTCTGGGAAGCTTTGCTCTGTGAGTTTAAAATGTTTTAAAATTAAGTTTAAATTATTTACTTGTCAATGACTTTTGAGAATTCATTTGTGTAAGTTCCAGGATGAAAAATGAATACCCAGTAATTTTGAGTCTAAAAGACATGGGAAAATTAGTTAACAAAGCTAAATAAAAAATATAAATAAAGTTAAGAACACTATTGCAAGATTTACTGTAAAAAAAAAAAAATTATTTGCATGTCAAATCAATGTACAAATACTTTATTCACCTGCTAAGTAAACTTTAGAGCTTATCAGTCTTTTCAGCTCACATTATTACAAAGATGAGGGAAAATATTATCTTTGAAAACATAAGGGCTGGAAATTCACAGAATAAATCAGGACTAAAATACACCACAGTCTCGCTATCAAGGAAAACCCAGTCCACAAGATAGATCCACATACTAAGTTAAACAATGTATAAGGTTTTTATACCACCTTAGTAAGAAGACTACGTGTGATACGGTCTAAGAAAATAGATCTAGTTTACTGTTAATGCCACTCCAAAATGAAAATCTTACACTTTATAGTGTCTTTCAATTCCAGAAGTACTTTCATATCCATTATCTCATTTGGCCCTCACAAGTATCCTATAAGTAGAGAAAGAAGGTAATTTTTGCCTTTCTTACCAATGATGAAACAGTTTTGTCAGTAGCAAATCTAGAGCTGGAATCTACATGTTCTCATTCGATAAGATGGCTATTCAACATACTGCCTCTCTAGCAAATATAAGTCTAAGGGCTGAGCACATTTCAGTTGTAAAAGTCAAACTCCCTAGTTCTATTCACAGCATAAAATGCGTTATTTTTATTATGCCTGGGATATGAAGTTTACTGATTTTTTTATTTCTTTTCCCGTATATACTTTGTTTAAGGGTGTGCTACCCTTACCCGATGAAGGCAGAAATTTGATAGGGATATATTTACATGCAGCAAAGTTGGCAGAGAAGTAAATTTATATAAATCATTTTTTTCCACAAACCTTCCCATAAAGTCACATAAGTAGTCTCAACAGACTGTATTTTAAAATATCAATAAAAAGTGGTGATCTTAAAAGGAATTAGAAAGCATTCACAGCTGTCAGAAATTCATCTGAACCATAAAGTTATATAGTTTTGAGAGATAAATAATTGGGCACATGAAATAAGTGAATGTTCTATCATCATACCCCTAAATCATCTTTTGTAGAGAATTTTCTCACACACATAGATAAAATGTTTACATGCAAAACAAACATAACAAAAACTATTCAAAAAAATATTTCAGCAATGCTAAAATATTTTAACTATATAACATATTTTCTATGCTGTGTCTACTGTGAATTACTTCCTTACTAAGAACTTACTCATACTAAGGATATATAAAGCAAAGCAAATACCATACAAATAATTATTTAATCTTATTTCTCAGAATCCTTAGTTATCTGATAGCAATTCAAAGTACAGTCATGCATTATATTAATGATGGGAATATGTTCTGCGAAATTCATTGTTACGCAATTTCATTATTATGTGAACATCACAGAGTTACTTACACAAACCTAGATGGCATAGCCTACTATATACCTAGGCAATATGGTATAGCCTATTGCTTCTGGGTTATGAACCTGTACAAAATGTTACCATACTGAATACTGTAGACAACTGTAACACAATAGTAAGTGTGTGTGTATCTAAACATATCTAAACATTAAAAAGGTACAGTAAAAATATGGTGTTATAATCTTATGGGACCATCTTCTGGGAAGTAATCTCATCTCATTGACAGAAACTTTGTTATGCAGTGCATGACTGTATCATTTAAAACATATCCCTAGGATTTACTGTGACCTTCAAATGTCAACACTATGTTGATTCAGAAAGGATAACTTTCTAATACATTTCATATTATTATAGTAGTCCACATGTAAAAATCACACTTTATGAATTTAGTAAGTCATTTATGTGAATGTAGTTCTAGAAAGCAGGTTTAAAATACCAGTTTTTAATTATATCATATAGAAAGTCAAATTTCTAAAACTGAAAAAAGCTATTGTGAGATGGGTTACATGATGGGTAACTATGGCAAATGTACAGCATTGAGGTACCAGCATCATACTTACAGTATCTTCACAGGTTTGCTTCTGCAGCCCTTTCCAATTTGAGGTCTGTCTTCTACCATTCAGTGTCACTGTGGTTACCTAGACTTTATTTATTTATTTATTTTACGCTTCTGTTCAGCTGAACAGGGCTGGGCTCTCTTCTAGGTATTGAGGATACAGCAATTAGCAAGATAGACAAGGTTCTTGTCTTCATGAAATATATGTATATGCCAGTGAGAGGAAAGACAAACAAGTAGGCAAATATATATCAGACAGAGGTTAAGTATTACTTCAAATAAAGCAAGCAAGGTAAGAAGACAGAAAATGATGGTGAAAGGAATTTTGGCAGGGTAGGCAGGAAAGCCTCACTCAGGAAGTGACTAGCAAAGAATATATAAAGCTCTGCGGAAGATATTCCAGGCAAAGGGAACATCAGGTGAAAAAGTCTTTGAAACGGGACTAAGCTTGGTGTACATCAACAAGGTAAGAGTGAAGAAAGGGGAACCTTGTAAGAAATGAGTTTAGAGAGGTAAGCCAGGATCTGATCAAGCAGGGCCTTAGAGGCCATGCGTGTATTTTATTGTAAGGAAAATGGAAAGCCACTATAGGGTTTAAGGAGGGGAGTTACAAATTCCGATTTATGTTTTTAAAAAAATCACTAAGACCATAGAGAAGACTGTAGAAGGCAAAATGTAGGATAAAGAAAACTAAAGATGAAGGTATCACGTTTCTTTAGTACCTGCATGTTTGGACACCAGGTAGGTAGCACACAGTACCTATAATAACATACTCCCAAAACTTAATTTATTCTTTGATCATGAAATTAGGAAGAAAAATGTAAAGGATAGGATCAGATATCCAAAGATATTACTCAAGACACTGATGGTGGATACAAAATATAAGTATTTTAGAAAGACTCCAAAATCTGATTTTAAAATAACTAAAGTATAACCTCAAAAATCACCGGATTGTATCCAATAACTAAAGGATTTTAAGCAATCAATTTTACAATATATGTTATTTTTTAAATGAGCTAAAAAATGAGAGTGCTATACATTAAAGATTACAAACTCTCAGTCTGCTGGTACGTTTTAAGTTTTTTGCTTTGTAGTTTTTTACTTGAATAAGTTGCTAACACTGAGAAGATGATTTCACATGAAAATCCAGGTTTCTGTCTTCACCTCAAAAATCAGCAGCTCCAGGCTGGGTGCGGTGGCTCAAGCCTGTAATCCCAGCACTTTGGGAGGCCAAGGAGGGCGGATCAGGAGGTCAGGAGACAGAGACCATCCTGGCTAACACGGTGAAACCCCGTCTCTACTAAAAATACCAAAAAATTAGCCGGGAGAGGTGGCGGGCGCCTGTAGGCTGAGGCAGGAGAATGGCGTGAACCCGGGAGGCGGAGCTTGCAGTGAGCCGAGATCGCGCCACTGCACTCCAGCCTGAGCAACAGTGCAAGGCTCCGTCTCAAAAAAAAAAAAAAAAAAAAAAAAAAACCCAGCAACTCCAGCACCTTTTATTCTTGCAAGGCAACAATCTTGGAGGTGAGCAACTCTATTTGTTCTTATAAAATTCTACTAGAAGCTTCTCTAAAAATAAATTCTTTTATGTTACTTTTTGAATAACATGGGACTTTTTATGTTGCTTTAAAAAGAAAAGAAAGTGTATATCCTTTTGCGAACTTAAATATATTCCACTAGCATCCATGAAGAACCCATTAGGAAACAACAACTGCCATGAAGAGTTTGGAGTATAGGTAACTAATTCTAAAGGCACAGGAACTCTTGGAGATTCTAGTGAACATTTACTCCACAACCAACCCCAAAGTATTTGCCTATGGGGTTGGTTGTGGAGTAAATGTTCACTAGAATCTAGATCTGAGGTGTCCAATAAGTCACTAGACTCCAAGATCTGAGGTGTCCAATAAGGTCCTACTTTCTAGTAGGGTGACCTGCACCTCCACACCTTTATGCATGAGAGCAACATTTCTTACAACTTCACAGGGCTTACAAAAGTGGCGAGCAAGTCCCTTCACCCAGGGCATCAGCTGCCATCTATGAGCTAATCTACTAATCAGACAGATACTCAGAGCAAAACTTGCTATATATAGGAAATGAGAAATCAACTAGTCCTCTCAAAAGGATTATGTTATTTCATATAAAATCTACAATAAAGCATTGTTAAAACATATCACATCCCTTCCTTTTTTAAGCTATCTGACAAGTCAGATGAGACTCCTTAGATACACTGTAAGTTATTTTTGTACTATTTGCTAGATACCACATCAATGTGTTCACAAACAAGAAACAGTTGCACTCTACAAGTCTATAGAAATGACAGTACACAAAGAGCTGAGATCAGGAGATGAGAACAAAGTATAATCAAACAAGCTTTTCTTTTCCCTCATAAATACTATCAGAAACATAATTTTAGCACCCCTGAAAGCAACAAGCTAAAATTGTGAATTAAATAGATGTAAAATATATTTTTATTGCAAAGCAAAGGAAAGAAAAATGCGATCTCAAAGGTACATGCATGGATATCTGTGGCAGATTTTGGAGTCTACTTTTATGGAACACACTTCATGAAAATAAGCTTTGCTTCTACTTAAACATTTCAAAACATTAAATGTGTAATAGTTTTCCCAATGGCATATGGTTTGAATTGATACTGGTAAATAATTGTACATAAAATGAAACTACACTGAACTAAATGTTAGTAAAAGTGACAAAATAAAATACTAGCAATATAAACCATTGCATTGGGTGTATGCCATATTACCAGGTGAAAAAAATTTATTGCAATTACAGGCTTTCATTATTTATTTCACTTGTACGTAATTACATCTTATACATGTCTATTTAGTAATATCAATCTGAGACATCATTTTGAGAATATAATTAACCGGATAGTAAAACAGAACGTGTGTCTGTTTTACTATTTTTCTCTTTATTTCAAAAAAGTTGGTCTTTGTTAGTTGTGTTTAACTGCCATCTAGAGTTAAAATGAATCCATTTCTTTTCCCCCTACTACTTCTCTTCAAAATTTTAGGCATACAGGCATACATGTTTTACTTCTATTTCACATCAAACAAATATTCATCAGACAACAAAACTGTAAAAGGATAACTTTACCCAATTTGTCAAACTACTGTTAGCAATTACACCCGCTGCAAATATTTAAAGTTGACTAAAAATTGAGACTTACATTTACACTAGTTAAAACGCTATTTTTGACTATATAAACAAGCCAATGAACAACCTAATACACATTTGGACTTTGGGAAATATATTGAAAACTTCAAGCTAATTTACAGTCTATTTCATAGCCTACAATTTGGGTTGTTTTTTTTTTTAAGAGTCCAAGAAAAGCAGACCCAAAGAAAAAGACACTCAGTAGTTACTTCATTTTTTTCACATATGAAAAATATGATTATGAAAAATTAGCTAAATCCCAAGTGCATATTCAACTAACTAAACTTTTTACTATTCTTATGGTAAAAGTGGCATTCAAATCCCAATTTCAGCAGGGAGTTTGTAAGAATAAGCCATCAGTACAATTACTCAACTTTCAATTTAAGAAAGTCATTATTAAAAATCCATTTTAAAAAGGGATACCGAAGAGAAAGATAAAATTAGATTTGAAAGTAAGACTTGATGCCCTAGCACAGAAGAAATGTATTCACATGAAGTGTTCCAAAAATTAGGTACAATATTACTGTTCTTATATAAATAAAGGGTATAGGTCTTTTTAAAATTAACTATCCCAAATGCATTCAACCACAACAGATTTTTCTAACAATATTTTTACACATCATTAGATCCTGAAACAAAGAAGTTGCAATCCAGTAAAACTGCAACTCTTGTTCTTTCAAAGGAAATTATATGCAAGTTTTCAAGTGGATGCACACAGCAAACAATGATGATGAAAAACTGGCTGGTGCAAAGAGCCTTGAATGTTTTCAATAAACACAACTGTAGAGCATTACAAAAAGATGGGAATGGCAGAATACAATACTTATCACGTACAGTACTCAAGTACGCATTTAAGAAGGTTCTTAATTGCTTGCTTAGTTGTGGACCAATAAAGTTATTACAGGATTATAAGAATCAAAGAGGAACAAATGGCGAGAAAAAAAAAAATAAACAAGCCTGAAGGCCATGAATGAGAAAATGCCTACCTCAAGAAAAGCCTGGGTTAAACAGTCATAGAGAGACTAGTGAATGTACTGAGAGCCACCAGAAAATCAGGGAAACAGGATTGAAAAAATAATAATAAAACATTCTATAAATTACATACATCTGGAAAAGTGTCCGTTTAAGACAAAGGATTTGTGTGAGCTCTAAATTACTGAAATTTGTGAAGTAAAAAGTACAGATGGTCCCTGACTTACAACAGTTTGAGTTATACTTTCTTGACTTTACAATGGGTTTATAAGGTATTAAATGCATTTTTAACTTACAATATTTTTGACTTACAGTAAGTTTATCAGGATATAACCTCATCATACATTAAGGAGCATGTTCATACACATTTACTGTATATACTGTTGGGGCTTAAAAAACAACACTGCAAAATGAATGGTGTTTTGGCATGCTGAACACTTCGAACCATAATAGGAAGGCCTTATAAATTACCTCAGAATCAAGGACTTTCTTCTTTATTTTTTTTCTTTTGAGATCAGAGTCTCGCTTTGTCACCCAGTCTGGTCTCAAACTCCTGGCCTCAAGCGATCTCCCACCTCAGCCTCCCAAAGCGCTGGGATTATAGCCATGAGCCACAGCACACCTATAATCCCAGAATCAAGGATTTTCTAATCTCTCCTGAACTCCCTTCTCTCCACCCCTAGAACAGGGTGAAATTTAACGCCTAATATTCCTTTAGCTGCCTTAAGACCTGGCCCACCAAAGAGAACATAATTGCCTTCCATCCTATCCTTGAAATTTTAGTACCAGGAAAGAAGACTGAGGCATGTAACCATACCTGAAGGGATTTTGTTCTGCCTGTTGGGCTCGAATTACAAAGAAAATCATTTACAAGCTAGTATTTCTACCTCCCAGGTCCATTCATCTTCCCTAAAGTTTGTATTATCTCTCTAAAAATTGCCTACAGCACCCCCTTCAACATTTCTCTCTCCCCACTGGAGTATTTAAGCCTCAACTATCTGGCTCCTCTTTGAGTCCCATATTTTACATGGCTCCTGTGTTTATGCACATTAAGTATATTTGTATTCTGTATTAGCCCATTCTCACACTGCTAATAAAGACATACTCAAGCCTGGGTAATTTATAAAGAAAAGAGGTTTAATTGACTCACAGTTCAGCATGGCTGGGGAGGCCTCAGGAAACAAACAATCATGGTGGAAGGCACTTCTTCACAGGGCAGCAGCAAAGAGGATGAGTGCACAAGCCAAGGGGGAAACCCCTTATAAAACCATCAGATCTCTTGAGAACTCACTATCATGAGGACAGTATAGGGGAAACCACCCCCATGATTCAATTATCTCTACTTGGTCTCACCCTTGATGCATGGGGATTATTACAATGCAAGGTGAGATTTGGGTGGGGACACAGAGCCAAACCATATCATATCCCTTTTTCTCTTATTAATTTTTTTATTGTCAGTCATTTCCACAAAGGTTCAAAGAGAGTAGAAGGGAAGCTTTCCCTCTCCCACTATAATACAACAAACAAATGACTTCCTAAGAATCATCATGCGTGCTTTCAGTTTAAAATTTCTAATGTTTTCTCAAGTGCATTTTATAACTACTGAGGTTTTTGTTTTTCCAAGGAAGGAAGAGGCATATGCAAATTCTCACTGGCAATCTCTAGGATTGAACATAGTTTTATCAGCAAGATGTTATCTCTGCAGAGAATGTCTAGAACATAAACATCAACTGTGAGAATGATTTCTCTATTGAAGCATTTTATCTGATTGAACCTAAATTGATACCTGGTTCACTAACAAAAGCTCTAAAGAAGTATCTGCTTATAAATTCTCTCTACTCAATATCCATCAAGGGCCAATTTAAAGCATTTCAGATATATTTTGAGTACAGAATATTTTACCATAATAAAATGAACAAGACTACAATTATTGAACAAGGTAAATTTCTGATGATTTTATTTCAAAGTAAAGTACACAGGCAATTGGACCCACTTTACCAAATTTCATCCAGGATTTCCTGAAATAGAAAGAAAAACTAACTATGTCAGTCATAAGCTCTTTATTTTTTTAGTACTTGTCTACCTAGAGTAAACTCAAAGGGGGTCTAAAAAGATGGCCTTTATATAAACTATAACAGAATTTACTGTTAATAACTTGGAGTATTTGAAATAGTCAAGGATTTTGCAATTTTTTAATTTCTTACTCTTCAAAGCTTGTCCTTCCTTTTCCATCCTCAAGCTTTCCTTTTCTGTCTTCATTTCTATTCTCTACTCAACAGTCTTACCTCCTCCAATAATTTCCTTTGTTACTATCAAACCTCCATTTTCAAAGTATCTGGCATCAGAAATGAAATCCTCAAAATTAAGGAAAATGAGGAGAAAACATTCTTCCCAATGCTTCCTTTCCACTAGGGCTCACACCAGATGTACTCACATGCACACATTTCTATGCAAGTTGCTTCCCTCACTTAGAACACTCCACACCACACTCTCCTGCCACTTGATACACCCAATCACAAAAAGACTTCCAAATCAGCCCATTTTTCAAGGTCCACCTCAGTCCTTCAAAATGTTGTCTATACTATTCCAGCTCATGGTGCTCTTTCCTTTCTTATCCTCATAATCGGCATATTTTTTAATTACATAATCTCAAGATAACATACAGAATTATTGAGAATACTAACATCAAACAGTTTGGAGTTCATTTACTAGCACTGTGATCTTAAGTAAATCATTTCTCTAAGCCTCAATTTTCTCAGCTATAAAAATGAGGATAGTAAGACTTTGGCACACTTGCTCATAGGGTTTTTATGAGAATAAGGTAATTCATGGAAAGTGACTGGTACAGAATAAACATTCAATAAAAACCATTTTTATGTTGTCAGCCATCATCCTCCAGCTTTTTGTGTATATTTTAAAAGCCCAGCCAGCTTCTAGGCTCTTAAGGGCAGATTACATCTTACAGATGTTTAATACATACATCTTTATAGAATTTATGACTAAATGATACAATGTTTTATAAATATGAAGGTAGGGGGCAATTAGAGAAGATTATATGAGGCTGAGGAGATAATCATAGCATGCTGGTGCACAGAACTAGTCCAGGGGTTAGGAAACAATAATTTCACAACACCGTGCAGACTGTCTCATTATGGATCAGTTGTTACTTAGTAGGTTGCAATAATTTTCATGGCACGCTGTGAATACCTCACTCCAGAAAGTATCCAAACTTACCTGATAAACACAGAAGCTATATGTTAATAGATACACTGTTGCCAGAGATTCTTCCTCACCAGCCTGGTGACTCACAGAAAGGATCAGCTGTGGGCAATATGATGAGAAACGCAGCTATCACAGTAGATCTTTAAGTAGAAATTACCCACTTTTATTGGATGCTATAAAACAAATTATCAAAGTCTATCTAGATAACCTCCAAGTGTCTGTGATATATTCCTGATTACTGTTCTTAAAAACTGCAAGAAAACTCCCAAGGTATTCCTCAGTTCACAGCTAAGGCGGATGGTGACCTACAAAAGTTGGGCTCAACGTTGAAAGAGCTGGATTTGTCCCAACTGTGTTACTATGCAAACTTACACAAGCAGGGAGGTTAGCAGTTTGTCAAGCAACAAACAAATGCTATAATGAGCCTACAGTTATTATTTTCACACAACCCATTACCAACTTAAGAAAAATCCTTATTTGTAAATGTACACAAAAAATAAACAAGAATTCCATGTAACCGTGCAAAAGCTTTCTTTTATTCCTAGAACACAGGACCACTCAAGGGTCTACTTTTCATCTTTCCTAAGTGGTAAGGGTATGGAACAGCAAAATCAAAGCTCCTATCAAGTGAAGATAGAGTACTCTGAAATTATGATGAATGTTAACGGGAGGAATTATTTCATCCGTTCATTCAAAAATATTTACCGAGCACCTGTATGTCAGGCAGTTCCGGTTGCTGAGGATACATCAGCAAAGCAGAGACAAAAATACTTACTCTTAGGATGTTCAAATTCTAGTGGTGGGTGCACTGGCAAACAAATAAATGAGTGATTACACAATATATGGATTGTTACTGTGTTATGGAAAAAATAAAGCAGGTGGAGGATACGGAGCCAGGAGGTGGGGATCTTCTTATATTGGAGATTAGAGGAATGGTTCTGTGAGGAGGTAGATTGAAAGATACAGGGAATCGAATCTATAAATGTCTGAAGAAGGGGCTTTCCAGGCAAAGGAAACATTAAGTGCAGAGGTCCTGACGCAAGAGCTACGTTTTACGTAAATATTCTGGAAGGAGAAAATTAAAAATATACCTTGGATTTTGGAGTCCTTAGCTCTTTGTGTTTTACCAGCAGAGCATCCTTTATAAAGAAAACAACTTTACCTCTCTTGAACCTTTTCTTCCTCTGCATATTAGAGAACTGACACTACCACGTACTTCAGTTATTTCAAGAACAAAAATTAAGAAATGCACTTTACAGCAACGAGATATTATTACAAAGAGCGCTAAATTAACAACCACGCTTGTCTCCTTGGCTGTCAAATGAAGCCAGTGGTGCCCATTTCACAGGGCGTTGCGGGGACTCAACGAGATAACCAATGTAAATATGGCGACTGACACTCAGAAACCACTCAAGGCGTAATCCAGCAATACTACTGTCAACGCGGGGTCTACCAACAATGAGCGGGCAGGGGCTCTCGTTGCTCTGCTCAGTATGAGACGTCCAGGACGAAGCACCTCGAAGCTGCTTCATATGCACTCGCTGAATAAACCGACTGTAAATTCCACTCACTTTAGAGTACTTTGCCGAATTTTTCGCACTTCTACATTCTGCTGGGACATTCCAGCTTCTAAGGACCCAGCTTCACTCTCTAAAACTCTTTCAACATATGCAGGTCTCACTTTAAAAGGTCTTGAAATGGACTTACTACCAGACCGCCTTTCCCTAGGGTTCGTAAAGACCCTTCCAAGTCACCCTCCCGCGCGCCGCATGCCACACGCCCACCTTCTGGTTGCCGCGACTACACCTCACGAACCTTTCGCGCCCCAAGGCGGCCCTTTATAAAGATGCGGTGACGTCACCGCGCGCCGCGCGTGCGCAAATATGGCAACGTGACCACGCCCTGGCCTGCGCTGAGGCCCCGGCGTCGGCGCAGTAGCTGGTGCCTTCCCGGAAGGGCTCAGAGGCGGGCTCGGTGAGTGGAGTCGGACCGTGGGTGGATGCCCTGACTGCCTGACGGTTGCTTAGGGGCCTGCAGGACCGCTGGGGAGGATGTTGTTAACGTAAAGAGCCAGGTTGATGAGGAAGGTTCATGAGTCCTTTGGGTATAAGCGGGAGTTGGGGCGGCCGGAGGGCAGATGACTCTGAGAAGGTGCGGATCTTCGGTTCTAAGGGAGAATTTGATTTGGTTTTGTCTGAAGTGCTGATAGCGGGCCTCTCAGAAAAGTTACCATGAACCGACTTTCCGGGATTCCCTTGGCGCTGCGTTAATTGGCCTTGTTGCAAAAGGAAACCGAGAGGAGGGCGGCGAGGATTGGCCTGCGGTGATGTTAGCTGAAAATATCTGTAATTAGACCCTGGAGGGCGGGCCTGTGAGCGATTGCTGTCCGCGGTGCTGAAGGAAAGGCAGCCATGCCTAGAGGAGGAAACCTAATGAGGGCAGGGCGGTGTTTCCGTTTTCCTTGGCCGGGTTCAGCGCCCTACACTCAATAGGCGTGGGCTTTCTAGCAGGGCTGGACACTCGGGCGGTGTGTCCATCTTTAGACAATCTTTATGGAGTGCATAGATGTTTAATTTCATAAAATTTAGGAAAGCTTCATTTCAGGAAGGAATTTTATTCCTCTTTTTCTCCCTTAGGGCAAGCACTTTCAGCTTATAAGCCCAACCAGATGAGTTGTCTGCAGTTTTGGAGGCCTTCGAAGCATTTCACTAGACCTCTGTCTGTATCGGTCCAATGTCTTTAGCCAAGGTGAGCTTGCTCGTTGTGTAAAGTGTGCCATGAAAATGGGCTTTCCTACACTCCACAAATGAGAGTGCTGAGGAGCCAGGGGAAGGGGAAGGTATCTATCTAATTGTGCTTTTCCTCACAGTTACGCATGAAAAGTAATTTCCTATTTAGAAGAGAGATGGTAGAACTGGGCACTCTTCCAATAAAGGAAAGACCTTGAATTTCCAGTTGGTTCTCATACTTGTTTGCCTGCCTTTCTGTCTATGTGTGTTTGCACATGCATAAGCGATGGTGTTCCTGTGTTGAATTTTACAGAGCGGATTTTTTTTCTGTTGATGCAATAAAACGTTTACTAGTCTTAGTACCAGCTGCTTGTTTGTTTTTAATTCTGATTGAGGTTAGAGTCTAGAAAGAAAAGAGGAGACAATACGAAATATGTTGGGTTTACCTAATTCATGGTGTTCTTAGATAAAACTGGCATGCTGAATAAAAATGTGTTTAATCGCGTCCTTTCATTTTATACATTATTACATCTTAAGTTTTCTTTTCTCTTCTGAGAGAACCAATGGATTAAGCTACTAAAATAATCAAATGTTGCAAAGCTGAGGACATGTGGTAGAAGTAACTTTAAATGTTTTTATTCTTTATGACAGCTTTGATTAAAGATGACTTCCTTGTTTGCTCAAGAAATTCGCCTTTCTAAAAGACATGAAGAAATGTAAGTTTTTTTTAAAAGGATGATTCAGATATAGAAATTGAACTAGCTTTGTTAGTGAAATTTTGTATGCACAGGATGACTTAAAAATTTGAAAGCATGTCATTTTAATTTTCTGACACTTAAGAGGTCTTAGTGTTAGGGAATGTCCTTGTTTCTTATGAATAAGCAAGATTAAAAGATATGTTCTATGTATTTTTACTCTTTGTAAGTAATATATAAATAAATTTGCCCCTCCTCCCACCCCTTCTAGGCTCCACATTGGTATTTAATGGGCTTCTCTAAACCTCTTACCCAGGACTGGCTTCATGGGTATATGACTTATATATAGTCATAGGTCTTACATTTGGTTTAATGCTCTCATGCCATTGTTTTGCATCATTTTAGACTGGACCCTCAAATTGTGTAGCCAGTCCTGCTCTTTGTTTTGTATTATTCACTCTTTTCCTCCTCTCTCTGTGGGCTTTCAGGTTTTCCTTTTCTTTAATTAATTACCAGACGTTCTTTCCTTGGCTCATAAGATACTTTCCTTACCAAAAAATTGACTATTCATAGACTTGGGATTTTAATTCCACCTTTAAGACAGCCCGATGAAACACAGTGTTTCTTGAGAATCTCCACAGCTATTTGGGAAACAGTTTGACTGTTGTGTATACCAACTTATGTATCTTTTAATCATCTTACATATTGTCTTAAAAAGAACAAAAATGTATAAAATAAGCATTTGACCAGCAAGAAACTTTTAAAGTATATTATATGTAACAAAGTAGTTTGAAGATATTGACTTGTAATTTTTTACATCTTTCTTCAATTACTGTTTTACCTTGTTGTGAGTATGCATACATACACACAGCCTCTCACTCATATATCAAACCATCATCTTTCTCTTGGAAAAAGAGGGAAAAAATATTTTTATTGCTTCTTCAAACATATGGAAGTTTAGCACAATTCTAAATGTGTAACATGAGATTCAGGGGTACTGAAGTGTTAAGCAGAAGGTTTCATATAGCAAGTTATATCAATGTATGTGTGTCGGGAGGTATATATAACTATGTGTACAAAGGGATATGTATTACAGTTTGCATTTTCACCAAAAATTAAAACATATCTTCAACATTCTAAAATAATTTCAAAAGACCAGAGAGGCTAAAAAAACAGAAGCATGTACTTATGGCATATATAAAGAATATGTTAATGAAAATAAAAATGATTTTAACCAGATTGACTTAAGACTTATTGAACTACCTCAGATTTTTCACTGTCTTATTAGTTGACATAGTAATTGACTTTTAGAATAGGTTAGAGTTGAAGTGAGGTGTTATTAAGAAATGAATTTTTTATATTGGTCAAGCAGTAAAATGTTTGCTTTTAATTTTTTAACTCTATAATCTTCATTTTTTTCTAGAGTATCACAAAGATTAATGTTACTTCAACAAATGGAGAATAAATTGGGTGATCAACATACAGAAAAGGCATCTCAACTCCAAACAGTTGAGACTGCTTTTAAAAGGAACCGTAGTCTTTTAAAGGTAAGTTTCCATGACTTGAATATAGAAATTTATCCCACCTCCTCAAAAATCTTTTAGGTAAGTTTCATAATATTGATTTATATAATTTATTGGTTCTGAGTAATAAGTAGAATTACTAAAGCAGCATCTTTTTTAAAAGCCCATGTCAGTTAGATAAGTAACATATGTATCCTCATTTTTTTAAATTAAAAAAAAATTGAACTCTGTTTGCAATCAACTAGAAAATCAATGACTACAGAAGGAAGTGTAAGGTCACCCTTTTGCAAGAAGTAAGAAATAGAAGATGTACCTTTCCATCTCTCATCTTCTTTTATTTGAAAGGAAATCCTGAAAGGCCATAAAGTACCTATAAGCTATTGAGAGCCAACTCACAACTATCAAACATCATAAAAACAAGAACAATTTGATTTTGCCTGACTAGGCAAACACACAGAATTCATATCTATGATAACAGATTTCCCAGCTCCCTCTTGATGGATATGGAGGAGTGGTCAAAGTGTATGATTGTGCGGGGCCTCACCATTTGGCCAATGTGCCCATTTGGAGTAGAATCATATGTGTAACATTTTTGGCTGCTTGTTATACTTTGCTTCCAGAATTGTATGGCTTCATCCATAATTAAAACCCTAAAGTTTGCTTCCATTCAAGCTTCCAAGAGATCCTATGACTAAAACATTTGGTAGTAAGACTATATTATTTAAGTTATAAAGCAGTGTTTTCAGTTTTTTATTGTTAAATATTTTCATCGATAGGCATGATATAGTTATCTTCTGTCCTCACTAGAGGATAAAGGAAGAGGAAAATTCAGTTATCTTCTCAGCTTCTGGCAGTTTGATCCACAGTAATTTAAGTCACAGCCATAGTGCTACCAAAGCATTCTATATTGCCATATGTCTTACTTGCCCAATGGTGTTAGCAATATTTATTTTTAAATGGAAATATATAGGATAATCTGGAATTTGCTCTGAAAAGTTAGAAAAACTAAATTAGAAGGCTTAATTGCTACCTACCTGCAGCACGTGATATGATATTTAGTTTTCAAGCATTTTCCTTTTAATGAGCAAGTATTTGATGAATGCTTAGAGGGTCCTTACTGTTGAGCTAGTTCTGGGCAGAAAGTAGGGACAACAAAATAAGTATAAATCAGAGCTCTTGATATCAAGAACCCAGAGACTTTGTGTGATCAAACATTAAATTACATGGAATAGAGTCAGGACTACAGAAATAAGAATTTAAAAAATCTTTGAGAGCTAGAATATTCAAAAAGGTCTCAAAGAAGAAGCTAAGCCTAGCCTGTATTTGAATAGGCAGAAGGCAAGGCATACTGTTGGATTCTTACAAAAGAGCCAAGACCAGAAGACTGAATGACCCTGTTAATGATCCTGGGAGTGTGACTAACTAGCTTAGAAATTCACAGGAAACAAGGTTGGATATGTGTTATCGGACCAAAGAAGTTGAGACTTGATGTATAGACATAATTCAGTACTGAAAATGACTAAGCAAAAGAAAAATATAGACTTATGTAAGAAATAAATGAGTGGGTATTTAAGGAAGATTCATTTGCTATTTAGATGCAAGATGATTTCAAAAATGGAGAGAATAGAGTTCAGAAGGGTAGCTAAGAAATCATAGTCATACATATATAAGGAACATAATGAACCTGGTTTCACAGTTATGAGAAACTTCAATTTGGTATGATATTTTTCCCCTGATTATCAAAGTGAAATATTCCCACTGTAAAAAAAAAAAAAAAAAAAATTAAAGGGTAAAGAAGACGAAATAGCATACGTTCCATATCATCCCGCTGATCTAAAATTAATATATTTTTGTATATTTTCTTTGAGTACTTCAGTAAACATTTATTGAGTACCGATTATATCACAAACACAGTGCTTGCTGCTAGAGATGCTGCCTCTTCTCTTTTTTTGCATTCTTTGAGTCATTGCATATGCAATTTTTAAAATCCTACTTTCCCTCATATGTTTTTAAACTTTCAAAAGAATTTTAGTGGCTCTACCATAGAAGTCATTATGAAAGTAAAATAAATGAGACTTATCCAGGCACAGTGGCTCATGCCTATAATCTTTGGATTATCCTTGGGGAGGCCAAGGCAGGAGGATCACTTGAGCCCAGGAGTTCAGGTCCAGCCTGAGCAACACAGCAAGACCCTGTCTCTAAAAAAGAGTTAAAAAATTAGCTGGACATGGTGGTGCATGCCTGTAGTCCCAGCTGCTTGGGAGGCTGTGGCAGGAGGTTCCCTGGAGCCCAGGAATTCAAGGTTACAGTGAGCTATGATCATGCACCGTAGTCACTGTACTTGCAGCCTGAGTGACAGAGTGAGACTCTGTGTCTGGGGAAAAATAAATAAATAAGACTTGATTGCAGAATTTTGAGTTGGTAGACACTTTAAAAATATGCATATTAGATTCGATTCTCATCTAAAGGTATTCAATTTTTTTGCATTAAAACTTGTTTTCCTGTTAAAATAGATAGAAGTGGACCTGCTTTGGGTCAAAGCACCACCTGTTCAGTCTTTCCTTGACTGCCCAGCTGTGGCTTTAAGGAACTGTGAAAAACCACTGATCTGGGCTAATTCCTTAATTTAAAGATGAGGAAACCATAGGGCAATTACTCCTGATACCACTTGTTCAGGACAGGTTAAGTTACATCTAGGATAGGTACTTTAGAACTACAGCCTACACTTTAAAAATGGTTCCAATAAAACTTGAAAGCATTTCTGTAATAAGAGTACAAAATATGGATGACGTCTATTAACATCCATTATTTGACCTTATTTAGATCTTCTGACCAATATAATGAACATTAAAAAGGAATGAGCTTTCACTTTTGAAAAGGACAGTATAACACTAGCATTTTGGAATGATATGGTTATATACTTTAAAAAACCAAATTTGTTCTGAAAGTAGTATGAGTTAAGTAAAATTGGTGGATAAAAGATACAAAAATCAATAGTAATTCTAGGTATACAACTGGAAAATATAAGAAATCACATTCACATTAGCAATAAAATTCTAAAATACTTGGGAATGATCTTAACAAGGGGTTTGCATGATTGGTGTAGAGACAGTTATTACTCTGAAATGGAAGATTTAAAAGAAAACTTACAAGGAAACATGTGCCTTAATCCTGAGTAGGGAGACTATTGTTTTTTTAAAGACAGCTGTTACACATACCCTCTGAATTGAGTCTTTGTAAAAATTACACATAAAATTAAAAAACACAAAATTATTTTTAGATTTAAATAAGTTCCAACAGAATTCACCTTGAACTCAATGTCTGTAAATTCCTTTGGAAAACAGCAGGAATATAAAATATCAAAGAATGTATTTTATAAAGGAGCAGTGAAGAAGAGACCAATTCCATCAAATATTTGCACATATTAGTAAATGAATAGATATGAATGTAGGTAGTGAAGAATAGGCTTCAGTCAGTAACTATCATAAAAGATAGTGAACTTTGAAAACACAGGGTGGGTGATTTTTCCCTGTTAGTATTAGTAAAATGGAATTTATCTGCCTTTTAAGAACATAACAGAATTGGTATAGATTTGGAAGAGAAAGAGAAAATTGTGTTTCTATAAATACTGCCACAATGTAAGCTGACATCTCTCCCCATGTACCTACCATAAAATTTAGTTTTATCTAGAAAGGCTATTCTATAAGTAGGGCCGGGTGCGGTGGCTCACACCTGTAATCCCACCACTTTGGGAGGCTGAGGCAGGCGGATCACGAGATCAAGACCATCCTGGCCAACATGGTGAAACCCCGTCTCTACTAAAAATACAAAAAATTAGCTGGGTGTGGTGGTGTGTGCCTGTAGTCCCAGCTACTCAGGAAGCTGAGGCAGGAGAATTGCTTGAACCCGGGAAGCTGGGGGGTTGCAGTGAGCGAGATCGTGCCACTGCACTCCAGCCTGACGACAGAGTGAGACTCCATCTCAAAAAAAAAGCAAAAAAGGCAATTCTGTAAGTCAACATCATCTCAAGAGTAAGCTCATGAGTCAGCTGGACAAACACTCCGGGGTGAGAAAGAATGAGAAAGTGATGCAGCCGGTGAGAGAATGCTTCCACTGAAGAACACCCTGGAAGCCTTCATGGGGCAGTTGGCAGTTAAACAGGGACTTCAACAAACTGCCACCCAAGATGGTTGGTGACTTATAGGACCCTCTCTCTCTTCTTTCCTTCTTACCTTTCTCACCTCCAATTCCTTGAAGAATACGTTTAATAAATGCTTGCATGTTCCTGTACCAATGACCCTGTATCTCGTGCTTTAGTATCTTATTTTTCATATCCCAGAAATTGGCCCTCCAGCAGCTTAAAAGATTAAAACCAGCCTGGCCATAGCTAGGTTCACTGTATATATTTATAGTGAGGTATTAGATTTCAAGTTTTGGAGGAAGTGGCATGTATAGGGATAGGGAGAAAAAGAGATCTCAGCATGTGACTTTCTGTGCTCATATTTTACCTTTCCTAATCATGAATCAACTCATTTAAACATAGCCTTCTCAGTTCTGCCATAGAGTAACATTTATACCATCATCCACACTGGGAACTTGTTTTTTAATTGTTATGAAGAGTTTCAAGCCTATATAGAAAAGGGAATGGAAGAATGTACTTACATGTGCTTATTACCCAGATTCAATAATTATCGAAACATGGCCAATCTTGCTTCATCTATATACCTCATCCCCTTCCCCAACCACTGAGTTTATTTTGAAGGTATTCTCCAGAAATCGTATTGTTTCACCTTTAGCTATTTCTGAATATATCTGTATTTTTTCAGTGTATATCATTAAATGATAAGGACTATTTTACTATTTTAAGCAAAATCACAATACTATTATCAATAAGAAATTACCACTAATTCCTCAAATATTCAGAGTTCACATTTCTCTGATAAATCTGTAGGCATGTTTACATTTGTTTGGATGAGAATCCAAATAAAATCCAACATTGTAATTGATTGATACGTCTCTAAAAGTACCCCCTGACCTTTTCATCCACTTTTTAATTTATGTGTTAAAGGAATTAGGTCATTTGTTCTATGTGTTTCTCAGTTTGGATATTGCTAATTACATCTCTGACGTATCATTTTGCATGTTCCTGTATTCTCTGTAATTCCTATAAATTGATCTAGAGCTGTGCTGTCCAACAGAAATATACTGTGAGCACATATGTAATTAAAATTTTCTAGTGACCACTTTTAACAAAGTCAAAAGAAACAGATGAAATTAATGTTAACAACATTTTCATGAGGTATATACAAAATATTATTTCAAATGTTTCTACCAAAAATTTGTAATTAAATATCCCATATTCTTTTTCTTACTAAGCCTTCCGAATTCAGTATATGTTTTGCACTTACAGCACATCTTAATTTGGACTTACCACATTTTAAGTGCTCAATAGTCACATGAGGCTAATGGCTATCATATGAGCAGTGAAGTTCTAGAGGCTGGATCAGATTCAGGTTCATTGTTTGGGGGAAGAACATTTCCATAATTCCTAGCTGTCTCATTTTGGAATGTTGGCAGTCATTGATGATCATTGCCTAGATATATTCATTAGAGGTTGCAAAAAGAATATTCAAATTCTTTTATTCCTTCTCTTTCAATTGCTTGTTATTTATATGAAAGAGAATCTTCCCCTCATCACTTATTTGGTTACACTGAAGTACAGTTCATGTAGGAAAAGGTATGACTTCTGGACACTTTCTCTATAGCTTTCAAAATCATAGTTTGGTTCTCTGGCATCCTCTAATGGTGACGAATAAGGTGGTATTTTGTTTTTAGTTTATCTGGGATTTGAAATGTTTCGATCCCTTGCAATTTTTATTCTTATTTATGCCTTATGTGTCCCATTTTTACTGTGGTGAAGCCTCTTCAAGTTAACTCCTGAATGTCTTTGACATTATCCTAACAGTCTTTGATAGTTTCCTTTCTTTATGATGTAATGAGTTATTCCAGGCTCATTATGTGCCTTTGCTGCCCAGACCTGGAATTGGCCATTGCTCCAAGAAGCCCTGGTTCCTTTTGGCAGGAAATATATTTAGAGCCCTCAATCTGGGTACTAAGAATGCTTATTGCAACTTGTTTTGTTATTGTTTAAAATAAAATACATCAAGAGCTTATAACAGTATCTCCAATTCAATTACACGATTGAAGATTTAACTTAAAATCGCTGATCTTACGCATCTACCTTCTTTTTCTAACACCGAAAATCTGTTTCCAAAGAATTATTCTATGATACAGACATGGCTATCACCAATAATATGATTACTGAGAATGGTTTTCAGTAAGATAACTTTTACAATTTCTTTTTGTCCCCAGGGTATACCCCCACAAAGGGTGTCCAGTGAATACTGTGTTCTAAGAATACTTGATGTAGCTCTTCTCTATGTGGTTATACCACAAACTACATAATAGTTAGATTTGTCACATTTAGTTTCCAATTTGGAGGGAATTGCTTTTTTATTTGTCCTATAACTATATAAAATTTTAAATGTTCTAGTGGCAAGTCTATAAGACAAGGGAACAATGTATAGTCAAGTAAGTGTCACCTCCCTTTTCACCCCCCTTTTTCCTTTCCCTCTGCCTGCTTCGGGTACCTTTTGAAAAAAAAAAGTTTTGGTTTATAATCAGGAAACTTTTACATCTTTTGTATTCATTTAATGAATATTTAATGCCTAGTACACGCCCTGCACTTTGTGAGATACTCAGATGCATAAAGGTTGTATGGGACACAGTCCTTACCTTGTGGTAGTATATAATCAAAGGAAAGGTTCTTATGTGGAAGTATTAGGGTATAACTGGCTACAGAAGGCTAGGATCAAATTGCAAAGTTGTTTGTTTGTTTGTTTGTTTGTTTGTTTGTTTGTTTTCAGTCAGGCTAAGGAATTCACACTTCATCCTCTATGTAGTGGGTACTGATGATTTT
Source organism: Macaca fascicularis (assembly GCF_037993035.2). Classification (NCBI taxonomy): domain Eukaryota; kingdom Metazoa; phylum Chordata; class Mammalia; order Primates; family Cercopithecidae; genus Macaca; species Macaca fascicularis. Next base: position 125,425,824 of record NC_088376.1, read on the forward strand.
TTAAGTCTAGGGAAAGACATATGCAAAGTAGTTCTTTAGAAAAATGAATTGATCCCCTCTTAGGTATGGATGGAAGTAAAACAAGACATACTGTAGGCATGCATCATACAGTAAGTACTCCTCAAGTATTTGTTGAATGAATAAGTGTAATAATAAGGCCATAGCATTGGAAGTGAAATGGAAAGGCTAGGAGAGATATCCTGAAGGAACAATTTATAGACTTTTGAAAATTTAAATGGCAGGTATAAGAAGAGTTAAAGATAGAGTATAGAGCATAGGTATCTGAGGGAAGAGAATTCCTACTATTGTTCATTCATTATATCCTGTAGGAATAAGATGAGCTTAGTTTCATTTGGTTGAGAAATAAGGGCTAGGAAGAAAGGTTAGCCATGCCTCTACAGTAAAAGTTACTGAAGCTAGATAGGACACAGTCTTGAGAGAGAGAAGATAAAAAATATGAGAACAGCTGCCACAGATCTTAAGAAAGCTCACACTTAGGAACAAGGGGAGAAAAATTAGACAGCCAAAGGGAAAGAAAAGTAGGAATCAGAGGTGAGCATGTCTTCTAAGAAAGCAAATATCTCTTAAGCTAAGAAATAAGTTTTTCAGAGGCCTGATAATTTATAGTCAGAATACTGCAGAGATAACAGTCAAGTGTTTAACCATAGGCCTGCTTTACCAGGCCATATGTCTCCTACTTGTATCTGCTTTCCCATTTAGAAATCTGCTCTCCTATAAGAGATATTAAATATCCTTATTTTCTGGTCTTCAAGAAAAATGTTTATAATATTGTCTACAATGCTAGTGGCACCAAGATCTGCCATTAACAATAATCTTATAACTTCTTCGAGTAAGGACCATAATTGGACTTGTGATTATTTTATTTGTGTTTATTTGATTTATAAAGGTAAAAAACATTTTTCCAGGACCTTGTAACATCTCAATGTAATCACACAAAAGTTATTAGGCTTCTGTATCTGTCATAGCATCAGCATCAAAAGCTCTTTAGCGTGCATCTTAGCTATAAACTTCTTGTATGGGATAGACATGCTAAAAATCAGCTTTTTTCCCTAAATTCATGGCTTTTTTCCTTCAAATCACCTTCCTCCAGACAGCAGGTGCATTAATGGTTGTGCAACTTTGGGGAGTCCCTTTAGGGAATTTCCTGTTTTTCCCTTTTACATTTCACACCCATTCCTTGCTCCCGCCGCTACCATCTGCTATCTCTTTTCTCCTGTTCAGCATTGGCTTCTTCACACCCCACTCCCACGCCCTTTTCCATCTCTCTCCGTCTGTCCAACAGCCCTCTACTTAGACTGCTCCAGTGCTTGTACAGGAATCAGATAACTTTCTCTTTTCTATCAACTCACTAAGCTCAACAGAGAGACAAAATTTATATGGCCTGTGACCAAGGCCACATTGTGAACTTGACAGACATAAGTGGGCACAAGGCAACATGGGTGCTGATTTTGGGAGCGTTTATTAGACAACGCTCAAGTGTTCCACTAAAAATTTGTGGAATCCTGCATTTCTGGGCGTTTACTTCATGTATATATAAAGATAAGAATATTTACCAGGGTATGAATTAAGTTTAGTTACCTTGGTGTTTTTACAACTATAAGAGAAAAATACACATATCTACAAGTAAAACTACACATTAAAGCATGGTGCTTGAATGCTTTCAGCTGAATGACATACTAGCTAGCAATAAAACTTGCCATTGAAATTAGCTTAGAAAGCTAGTACTAAAAAGATCTAGATGGTATAATGAAAAGGTTCTTGTCACTAAGTACTGAGGTACCTCACTGAGCTTCCATTAAATATATGGAATATTTGCATACATATAATTTTTTTAATTGAACATTGAACAAATGAAATGTGTGCCATTGATATGCTATTTACATCTTCTAGAGAGACTAGAACTCTTCACTTTTAAGATTAGCACAGGGTGGGTCTGAGTATCTGACTGTTTTTGTATCTGAATATTTTATTATTTTATCCTTCTGGCTGTTTTTTAGTGATGTAAGAGCTAAATTAACGTGCTGAACACTATTATAAGACACTCTTTTTGCATGAATTACTGACATTTACTAGCTATTCAAAAGTGAAAAGGCAGAACCTAGAAGTACCACCTCCCCCACCTCTATTTCAAAATAAGAAATGCTGTATTCTTTATCTGAAATGGATTAATTGAACAATGATCAGTTTTCCTACCGCGGTGTGCCTCCATCCATTCAAACTATATCCAGAGAAGAGTGGAGGTGAGAGATTCGGGATATAGATATTGCTTGTACAGGTGCCATTTGTTTTATGTAAATCCACTTTAATATAAAATGCCGATATCTGTTACAGGATATAGAAGCAGCAGAAAAGTCACTACAGACCAGGATTCACCCACTTCCACGGCCTGAGGTGGTTTCTCTTGAGGTAAGCATCTTAAGGAACAAATGTAAAAAGAGAAACTCTATCTATCAGTAGCACACTACAAGTTAAACAATGGTTATATATATTTTCCAGATATATTTATTCAGTACATTAAAGAAGATATGCCTGTTTGATCTTTTATGTCCACAGTACTGTGCTTTATACATAGGAGGTAACTGAGAAGTATCTTGATTTTTAAAAGTTTAGCAATTGGAAATTTTATAAAGATGGGGATCTTTTCACCTTGTCACTTAGAAACAACTATCCTGTTAAACCATAACAGACAATATGCGCTAAATCATGAGATGACAACACACCTAACTCAAATGCTTTTGCTGCTTGCTGATGTTAGAAGTAGCAGTTTAGTCCCTTCACCAAAAATTTAACCAGAGCTAATTAAATGCATATTATCATACAATATAGTATGGCTTTTGTCTGCTTTATTTTGTTCAGTTCAAGAACAGATTGGGAAGATGGTTGGCAAAAATAAACTATATTTGGTATATGAATACGTTTGTGATGAATGAGAATTTACTACATATAGAATAGTTTCATTTTGTATTTTTAATGACCTTTCTCAAATACAGGTTTTGCCTTCTCCCCACCTGGGGATTAATAGACTCAAAATTAGAGGCTGAGAATTTTCCCCTCAATTTTCTGTGTCATCTAGGGTAAAAAACAAGGCAGTGATCAAGGATACAAAAAACTCTGGTACAAAGTTGTATCTTGGACATGTCTTTTTCTTTGTCTGATTCTCCAATTCCTTACTCTGGCCTATAGAGGACCCACACAATGGGAGTTACCCCAGCTGCAAATGTCAGGGAAACTCCCAACAACGGGCCTCAGATGGTATTTTTCTTAACTAGTCTTGCACAGCAGGATGACCTTTACTTTAAGTATGTCAGGCTGTTTCTGAGACCACATGCATAGATATATAGACATATGGAATCCCTCACCATTTTCAACTTGCAGAACTGCTGTATTTAATGCTTGGAGTGAATATTTTTGTGTTTCTAGTGCTAACTCATTGGCTGAATTTCCAAAAATGAGATTGCTAGTGATGATCTAATATCAGTTGCCCTCCTATGACTCAGGGCTTTGGGCAGTTTAGTTCTCTTTGACCTCCTTAGGGCAGTCACCCAAGAAATCAAAGCTAGACACAACACGCAATGTTGCATGAACTTCAGCCTATAGACTTCTACAGTGAGACCAATAATACAACATCTCAACTTCCAAGCTGTTTGTATTAAAAATTATTAAATTATATTGACATTTTGTCATCATAAAAATGGGGAAAAAGTATAGTGGATATATATTTCCTACACAAGGGTCCAATGTATCTGATTCCTGTGCTATAACACACTAGTTGTATTTCAGTTCCTGATCTCATCCCAGGTCAAATCTTTTGATGTTAATCCTGAAGCATGATTTATGTTTAATAATTTCATTGTAATAATTTCAGTATGGGGTAATCATTTGGTTTGGGATTTGGAATACTAAACAAAAACATTTAATGGTTATATCACCATAAATGATACTATTGGCAATAATCATGAAGTTGGCCACAAGAGGGCGTGTAAAATCACAATAAAATTCTAAAACCTGTAATTCTGCCAGACTCTGGTTTTACTGAGAAATTTGAAAATTAACACTAGTAAGTAGCCAGATTTTTTTCTAAAATTAACATAAAATATTCTGTAGAGGAAATGCATTCTACGTATATGTGTGTGTGTGTGTATATACACGCACACACACACTTAAGTGAATAAACATTTAGACTATTATGAAGAGCCAAGTTCAATTGCTTGATATGCTTTTTTACTTTTGAATTTTTTTTTCCAGACTCGTTACTGGGCATCAGTAGAAGAATATATTCCCAAATGGGAACAGTTTCTTTTAGGAAGAGCACCATATCCTTTTGCTGTTGAAAATCAAAATGAAGCAGAAAATACCATTCAAAATGAGGCATAGCGATGACTTCTTCATGTGCTATTTCAAAAAGCCTGTTTAATAAAGCTGAATGTTAAGGTGTATGTAGGTTATTGCAGGAACTTTAGGAATTAAATATGTTTATATTCTTCCATTATCTCCTAAGTGACAGTGAAGATACGAGAATTTACTGGCAAGTCTCATGCTATCACCTACTACTATTTCAAGGTCATGAATTTGCTTTCCTCCAAACCCATAGACGTGTTAAACACTAATATTAAAAGGTAGATTCTTTATTAATTAAATTATTGTCAGTGTTGTGTGTGTGTGTTATTTAAAAAAAAAAAAAACAATTTACAATCATTCTCCTCTAAGCAGGTATCTTGGCTCTGGTTTTAAGTTTTTTAGAATCCTTACTTTTTAGGGACAACGTATAGGATCAACATGGTTCTTTTTTTTTTTTTTAACCATTATTGTTTCTTTTAACAAATTAAAGGACAGTGACACCTAAAATAAACTGCTTTAGTAAAATAACGTATGAGAAAATAAATTCATAAGATTTTATCCCTCACAGATAACCAAACTTCTAAAAGTTCTGGAGACAGAAAGAACTGAACTATAAAACAGTCAATAAGTAGCCAGTTTCAGGAAGACTCAGACTTGGTTTGAAAAAGGATGCCTTTTAGAGCTGGGAATGGTTATTGGATTTTGACTTGGTTATTTAAGGATTGCCAACCTTGTGAATGCACATAACCCCACTCTTGTCTTTTCATCTTTAAACTTTCCCTTCCCGCTTCCTTCTATTTTCATTATTCCTGAAAAAACTGTCAGTCAGAAAGCGTTAGGTCACAACCCTAAACAGCTTTGAGATTCCTCAGTCCACCACTGCTTGATCACAAAAAAAAAAAAAAAAATTTATAACTTTCCAACTGTAGAGGCAACCTCTGCTAGTAAAGGGTACCTATGCTATATTACAATGAAATGTTTGTTTTAAATTTCAAACTGGTTTGTGTCTTTAAAAGAAGACAATAGGAAAAGCTAAATACACAACAACAACAACAACTATATTGAAATGTCCATTGTGCCGATAAGTTCCTTTAAACTACCATCTTGGAAATATCCTGTTGAGTGGGTGTTGGTGTGGGTAACAATAATGTTGTTTTCATAATATGTGCTGGCAGATTAGCACGCTTCTCTACAGTGTTAACAGTTGTAATTAAGGAATAAACAGCACAGGGTGTCAGTCCGATGACAATTTCATCTATAGTGTCACAATACAAAATGTCACAAAATATTAGAACTGTTATATAACTATAAAAAGTATCAGCTTAAAAGCTAAAAGCCTTTGAAAAAAGAAGACAGAGGAAGGAAGAAAAAAGAAAACTGGCATAGCAACCAGAACAATTTTATACCTTCTCAAGAATGTTCTGTCATGAAAATAAATTGATAATTTTTTTCTCTTACATTACAGTTTGGTTTCTAGCCATCCAGTTGATTTAGCAGGAGAATGCAGGTTTTTTTAGCAGCTTTGAATTGGTAAACAGATTTAGATGTAGTAGAAAGGAACATGAGGAAGTTTTTTTTTTTTTTTAACATCCAATCTTTCCCAGCATATGCACATAAGAAGGTGAATGAAGCAATGTGAAACTTATTTCTCTTTAGTCAAGTGAAAAAAAGGCTAAACATTTGTTAGATGGTAAAATATTGTGTCAAGCGAGTAGGCACATTCCAAAATTACACAGTGGTTGATACATTAACATCCTCAAATATTTGAGCGTACACTTCCTTTGAGATCTGTAAATTAAATCACCAGTAGGTTAGATTAAAATACAAAACAAATGGCAATCTAACCATCTCAAAAAAGGTTCAGGTTTTTTTCTCCCCAAAATTGAGGACTTGCTAAATAATTTTTGAAAAGCGTAAACGTAATACACCCTGGGTTACAATCGAGGGCAGAAGGGAAGGTATTTCCAAGGCTCCTGCTGTAGTGTTTTTCCCATTTTTGTTAATACCTCAAAAACTCCCAGAGATGACTTTATTCCTGGCCCCTCCAGAGCTCCCCTCCCCACCCCCACCTTGTAGACTGTAACAGATTGCACCACATGGTGTCTGTTTAAAAAAAAAAAAAAAATTCCCATAGGGACCTGGATATCCCATTAATGGGCTTTATATTCGTCATGGCAAATTAGCTTTACACAGGAATTTCCAAACATTGTTTTCTGTTAAGAAGAGAGGAATACCACATATAATGTATATTTTTTCTATGATGAGTAGGAATCAGACAAGGAAAAGGAAATGTCATCTACTCATACCTTTCTCTCCAAATTCAGTGTTCTTTCCATATGCTCCATTGTACTCCACCACTCTTCTCCATGAAAACTATGAATTTATGTTTTTTTTAGAAAAATGGAGTTTTCAAAATGAAAGTCAAATAATTTTTTCCAAAGCCATTCGTGGACTGTTGCAAATGCATAAATATTCAAAGCTCATTTTCTGCAGAAACACTTCTGCTATATGAAATTATTAAACTGTAAAATGCTAAAGATCAGAAGGAGCTACAGTTTTTCTTTAAGCTTGAAAAAAAATAAAATTTAAGTACTAAGGAAAAAGCCTAATACTCTGGAAACCAGACATCTGGTCTTTCTCATGCGTAGGGAGCAGTGTGAATGAAAGTGAAGTCAAACGGACAGTTTTTTTCTGCATTATGCACAAGGTGTTTTAAATTGTCAGCTTAAGGTTTAGATGAAGATAATCTCTAACTCTGTTTACAATTTTTGCTATTTTGCATTATCCCCTTTTTCCATAAAAAATAAAGTGAATATGTGTGCATACTTATTTTGAATCAATATTAAACTTATTTTGAGATTATTTTGTCACTTCTGAGATAATTGGAGACACACAGTGTGTTCATGTGTGCATGTGAGACAGAGACAGAGAAACCAAGGGTTGCTATCACCAATTCAAGAGGAAGATATTAAGCTTTAAAAACACTGGGAAGTAGGTTTTTAGTGTGTAAAGTTAATGCACAAGCCCATAAATCTGGCTTATCTACAAAATACAGTCTCCCCTCTCCTTTCATTAGTGTATTAATTTATCTTTTTTACTCTAAGCCAATTCACATCTTTTTCTTTTTAAGCTAGTCTTTTATTTAAAACACAATAAAGTTTTCAGTCCCGCTAAGGAGTTCCCCACCTCCTTTTCACGTGCCGCCCAAACATAAAGTTAATAGCTACATGGTTTTAAACACTATACATTTCAATAGTCACCTATTTTTTAAAACCTATTCCACTGTAATTAGTATAAAGAGATATCTTTTTTAAAAAGTTGCTGTCCAAAACCTATTCTTCAGAGAAGGTAATAACCAGGTGATGAGTTCAAGCAGAAAAAAACAAGTATGTGGAAAATATGTAGGAGAAAGAGAAGAGGAGAGTACTTTGGGAAACCTTCAAGTTGGAACAAGGGTCCCTCCCACCCCCATCCCACCCCATGTGTTTCTAAACACATGTTTCTCTTATAATTTAGAAGTTAATTTGTCTATATGGGAAATTTAGTTCCCCATTGTTAATAAAAGGGCATTTAGAGTTTTCTGGGACAAACATGGGGATGTGTCAAACTTTGGCAATTAAGAAGAGGATTGATTTGTGGATTTGACACATTGTGATCTCCCTTTCTAACTGGATCTGAGATTATATACTTACTAAAATCCAAGAAAAGGAAAATGACTCCAACAAAACCAGAGGCTCAAAATGCTTCCAGACCTCACTTTACCTCACAGAGTCAAGTGTCCCTGCTTACAAAGAAAAGGGAGCCAGTCCCCTAAGTTATAGCAATGTTTTAAAGTTCTTGCTATTTTAAAAACTGAAATTCATGTCTCAACAAAGAGACTGAGAGACTGCAAAGTAGTATCTAGATTGACTACAGTAAAAACCAATAAACAGTTGCACTGAGAGGAGACAATGAAATGTTCTCACTTTAGAAAGTGGTGACTTAGTTTCTTTTTTATGTAACTGGTCATGCAGACTCCTCCACTGTAAAAATCAAAGGATTTTTTGTTATTTCTCCCCAAATCTAGGTTATCAAAGTAGAAATTTTTCTGATGTTTTATACAATATCACTTTGGGACCAATGCAGTCAAATTAGAGGGAGAAAAAATTCCTTTCATATATTTTGTCTAGAACATCTCTAGCTTCTTTCATCTCCCAATACCACTTAATTGTTTTTCATACCTTGTTCCAGACATTTTTAAGGTCTGTAGAACTTACAAGCATTTCCTTTTACTAGAATACTCTGGCCTAGTAAAAACAATACTAAGATGTTCAAAAGAAGCCAAATCTAGAGCCCTTTAAAATGATACCCAGTAAACACAGAGGTAGAGAACACTTGGGCACCATCGATTCATTCATTCATTAACAGATCTTATTGACTGCTTTCTGTGTAGCAGGCACAGTTCTAAGCACCAAGAATACAGCAATGAAGAAAACAAAGCAAAAAAAAAAAAAAAAAAATCTGTGTCCTCATAGAATTTACATTCTGGTAGAGGCAGCAAGTAGACGGGGCTAATGGCAGACATTAACAACAGAAAAGTAATATGTGGTATATCAGATGGTGAGAAGGGCTAATATAGTATGAACATCTAAAATGTCTTAGTACAAGAAAATAAAGCAGACTTTGTAATTTTTCAGTAATATGATAGAACTGAGAGTCTCTTTTCCTATTCAAGGATCTTGAGTTGGGGTTTTCCAGTGAAGCAGCATTTCCACTGCTTCTTATTTGTAAGTTGTGCAAGCTTAATGAATAGGTTTATGATAAAGGATGAAAAAAAAATTCTCAGTACTTCCAACAGATATTTATACACAAACGTTCATAGCGGCATTATTCACAATAGCCAAAAGGTGCAAACAACCCAAACGTCCACTGATGGATGAATGGATAAAATGTGGTGCCTATATATATGGCGGGACATTATTCATCCTTTTAAAGGAAGAGAATTCTGACACATGCTACAACATGGATGAACTTTGAAGACATATGCTAAGTGAAATAAGCCAGACACCAAAGGGCAAATATTGTATAATTTCACTGATACGAAGTACCTAGAATAATCAAATTCATAGAGTGGTAGTTGCTAGAGGCTGGGCAGAGAGGAAGAATAGGGAGTTAGCATTTAATGGGCATAGAGTTTCAGTTTGGGAATATGAAAAATATCCAGAGATGGATGGTGGTAATGGTTGTACAGCAATGTGAATATCCTTAATGCCAGTGAACTATATGCTTTAAAAGGGTTAAAATTTTTTATATTCTGTGTATTTTACCATGATAAAGAAGTCCCTCACTAAACTAAACATAACCTGAAAACTTCCATATTGTAAGCTGTTTGATTTAAATCTTATTTGTGATCATATATAAGAACACATAAAAGCAAAGTTAATTCCTTCTAGAAAACTTCTATAAACGTTGTCCTCCATGTTTTCAAAATCAGTTGAATGTCTGCCTTTAGAAAGGTTGGTGTTCTGGGTTTTTGGTTGGTTTGTTTTTGTTTTGTCTATGAAACTCCTTACAAACAAGCTTCTTGTCCTCGTTCTGTCATTAATTGCTGCTCAGTTTCTTCAGTGAATTGAATTGGATCTCAATTTTCTAACAGAATTTTCTGCAGTGGCGGAAATGTTCTATATCTGTGCTATCCAATATGGCAGCCACTACCCAAAGGTGGCTGTTAAGCACTTGAGATGAAGCCAGTGCAACTGAGAAATTTAAATTTTATTTAATTTCAATTATTGGAAAAATTTTAAGTATGCTTGGAACAACTTGGGCATGTGAATCTACTTTTTCAACTTTAAATTTTATAAAATCTCAAAAGAGATCAAGTATTTCCAATGAAAATTTAGCATCCCAAATGGAGGTATGCTGTAAGTGCAAAATACACACTGGATTTCAAAGAGTGATACAGTTTGGCTGTGTCTCCACCCAAATCTTATATTGAATTGTAGTTCCCATAATCCCCATGTGTCATGGGAGGGACCCAGTGGGAGGTAACTGAATCATGGGGGTGGTTTCCCCCATGCTATTCGGGTGATAATAAGTCCTCACGAGATCTGATGGTTTTATAAGGGGCTTCCCCCTTCACTTGATTCTCATTCTTCTCCCTGCTGCCATGTGAAGAAGGATGTGTTTGCTTCCCCTTTTCACATCATTGTAAGTTCCCTGAGGCCTCTCAGTCATGGTGAACTGTGAGTCAATTAAACCTCTTTCCTTTATAAATTACCCAGTCTTGGGTATATCTTTATTAGCAGCATGAGAATTGACTAACACAGACAATAAACAAAGACATATTATTAAAATTAATTTTACCTGTTTCTTTTTATGAAGTAGCTACTAGAAAATTGAATCTTACATATGTAACTTATTTTATATTTTCTTGAACAGCATTAAACTAGAGAATTCCTAAGAGTCCTTGCAATTCTCTGAGTCAATATCTTTTTTGTTTGGTTGGTTTTTGGTTGTTTTGTTTTGTTTTGTTTGAGACAGAGTCTCACCCTGTCACCCAGGCTGGAGTAAAATGGCACAATCTCAGCTCACTGCATCCTCCGCCTCCCAGATTCAAGCGATTCTCCTGCCTCAGCCTTCTGAGTAGCTGGGACTACAGGCGTGCACCACCACACCCGGCTAATTTTGTATTTTTAGCACAGATGAGGTTTCACCATGTTGGCCAGGCTGGTCTCGAACTCCTGACCTCAGGTGATCCACCTGCCTCAGCCTCCCAAAGTTCTGGGATTACAGGCATGAGTGCACCTGGCCTGAGTCAATATCTTTATAGGCATTTTTTTTAAAAGCATCCTAATATTTGACTAGAAGCCCATAATTGCTGAATTTGGGGGAAACTTTAAGGTTAAATATTTAATTAATATTTGTATGCTTCCAACAGAATGTAAAAGAAGAATGAAAGTAAATGAAAGTTTATAAAGCCAGAGTAACCTGAGCATGGTGGCTCACACTTGTAATCCCAGCACTTTGGGACCAAAGCAGGAAGATTACTTGAGCCCAGGAGTTCAATAACACTGTGGTCAATAGAGCAAAACCTCATCTCTATTATTATTATTATTATTATTATTATTATTATTATAATTACTACTACTACTACTTAAAAAGCAGAGCGTCATTTTGTTCTCAGTTATATTCGAATGTGTGCTCATTTTTAGAATCCCAAGTCCAAGTGGAAAGCCTAGAAGACATTAAATGCTCAAGAAGTATTTTGGGTTGGCCGGGCGTGGTGGCTCACGCCTATAATCCCACCACTTTGGGAGGCCGAGGCAAGCAGATCACGAGGTCAGGAGATGGAGACCATCCTGGCTAACACGGTGAAATCCTGTCTCTACTGAAAATACAAAACATTAGCCTGGCGTGGTGGCGGGTGCCTGTAGTTCCAGCTACTCGGGAGGCTGAGACAGGAGAATGGCGTGAACCCGGGAGGCGGAGCTTGCAGTGAGCTGAGATCGCGCCACTGCACTCCAGCCTGGGCGACAGAGCGAGACTCCGTCTCAAAAAACAAACAAAAAAAAAGTATTTTTGGTGAATATTAAAACCAGGATTTGCATTTTGACCAGACTCTTAATTAAAGTACATTTGATGAGAACATTTATTAAAGATGAAACAGCATGAGGCTGCAAGCCAGAGAAAATAATTTGGCTTTGGTTTTCATATGGTACAAGATAAAAAGAAGTTACATACTGAAAGCAAAGGTTTGTCTTTGCTCGGAGGACCTTGATAATCAATGGAAGTAATGTTAATACTCGGTGATAACAAAGCATCTTTTATAGGAAAAGTACGTTATAGATGAATACTATTAATCATCAAATTATAGATGGTGAAATGGAAGCAGTATGACATTAAATGACTGTCAAAGTCACACTAGGGATTCGCCTCTTATACCTGGGGTCTCAGCATTCTTAGTTTCTCCTTCTCCCCTATTTCCACTACCACACTGACAGGTTCTCCAGAGGAACCCTAGAGAAGCAATTACCAGTTAAAATTAGGTTGAAAGGAAACACTGGTTTCACAAAGCATGTATTTTAACTTTATAAACTTAACAGACTGAGAGTCCAAAATGGAATTAACATCATTGTCACTAACTAGTTGAAGACTCTGAGCAAAGACCTTTGTATGTATTAACCTTCAATCAAAATTACTGTTTTTGGTTTTTTGTTGTTGTTGTCTTTTGTTTTTTTACAGATACACCAGGTCCTCAAAGTGCCCTGACATGCTGCCATTAGCAACACCAATAACCTGAGAAATGGTGCTGTTTTTGCAATTAGGCGATTACTTGCTCATCTAACAGACTTTTTCTTTATTGACTTCCTTACATGTTTGTCAATTTCAGAAACACTTGTAACTAGAAAAAAGCTTCCTTTTACCACATTCTCCCTTTTTAAATTGAACCAGAAATGAAGTTCAACTGAACAAATATTTATTACTTAGACCCAGAGTGGACTAGAAATTACAAGTGGAGTAAACAATATGCCTACTCGGAACTTTTTGTCTCTGGGGAGTCAGCTGGATATACAGAAAAAGTAGAGCGTTATAGAAAGACCAACGTCGGGCTTCTAACACGGCCTGGGGAATGGAGAGGAACGGGGTGGGGAGGTAAAGGAGCTGGGAGGGAAAGAGAAGAAACCTGTACTACAGAAACTAGCCAAGAGACTTCCGGCATCAATATGGCAAGTAAGCAAAACTAACATATCCCCCTCTGCAACCCTTATACACGAGGGACATGTCCACTTTCTCACCTCTGATTTTCTCCCTAACTCTCCACTGACTCTACTCTAGTTTGAGGTATTTAGTACCTTTGATCTTACTAAATCCAGTGTTTGTCCTAAGCACTCATCTTTCTAAATCCCTTGGCAGCATTTGACACAATTTTTCACACTTTTTTTTTTTTTTTAAGGCAGAGTTGCCCAGGCTTGAATGCAGTGGTGCAATCATAGCTAACAGCAGCCTCAAATTTCCAGGCTCAAATTGCCTCAGCCTCCCAAGTAGCTGGGACCACAGTTGTGTGCCACCACACCCGGCCAATTTTTTTTTTTTAATTTTTTTGTAGACATGGGTTCTCCCTATATTGCCTAGACTGGTCTGGAAATCCTGGGCTCAAGTGATCCTCCTGCCTTAGCCTCCCAAAGTATTGGGATGACAGGTGTGAACCACCTCACCCAGCACTCCCTCCTTCTTGAAATGATTCTTTATTTGTGTTGCCCAGCACTAACAGCTCCTCAGTCTACTGGCTCCTTTCCCTATTCCCTGTCTCCTAAATATTGGAATACCTCACAGCTCAGTCTTTGACCCTATTCCCCTTTCTAGGTATTCCCTTGGTGATATTTACCCATCCATAATTTTAAATATACCCACTAAGGGGACAACTCCCAAGTAAATATTTTCAGCTCTGATTTTTCCCTTGAGCTGAATCAACACTTGACACTTGGGTATCTAATAAGCATCTCAGATTTAACATGTCCAAAACAGCTCTAGATTTCTCCCCTCAAACCTACTCCTCCCACAGTCTTCTCCCTCTTGGCAAATGCTGTCATTACCCCTCCAGAAGCTCAGATCAAAAGCTTGGAATCCTCAACTCTTCCTTTTTCCCCTCCCACCATACTTATGATCCATCAGCAAATCGTGTTGGTGCCATCTTCAAAATATGTCCCAAATCTGACTATTCCTCACCACCCTGATCCCCAATATCCTGGACACCCTTGCCTGGATGACTGTAGTATCCACTTGACCCTTCTCCACACTTGCCTCTCTTTTCACACAGAGTCATCTAAATGACACTGTCCTGCCCACAAACCTCGAAGGCTTCCTGTTATCCTTGAAATAAAATACAGTTTTTATCATGGCCTAGAAAATCCTACATGACCTGGATCCTGATTATGTTTGCAACATTCTTTCCTACCATTCTACCCCTGACCTCTGAGCTCCAACCATACTGACTTTCTGCCCATCACTTACCCCTACCTCCGTGCTTTTGCACTTGCTCATGTGTCTGCTTGGAAGGTTCTTCTCTCTCTCATTTCATTCAGGTCTCTGCTCAAAATCTCACCTCTTGGAAGAGATCTTCCCTGACCACCGTCTCTAACATAAGATACCATCTCCACATGCCCCATAAATTTCTATCATCTGACCTACTTTATCTTCATGATTGATGTGGTTTGGATTTGTATCCCTGCCCAAATCTCATGTCAAATTGTAATCTCCAATGTTGGAGGAGAGGCCTGGTGGGAGGTGATTGGATCGTGGGTGCAGACTTCCCTATTGCTGTTCTCATGATACTGAGTGAGTTCTCATGATATTTGGTTGTTTAAAAGTGTGTAGCACCTTCCCCTGCACTCTCTTCCTCCTTCTCCAGACATCTAAGATGTGACTGCTTCCCCTTTGCCTTCCACCATGATTGTAAATTTCCTGAGGCCTCCCCAGTCATGCTTCTTGTACAGCCTGTGGAACTCTGAGTCAACTAAACCTCTTTTCTTTATAAATTACGCAGTCTCAGATAGTTCTTTAAAACAATGCAAGAATGAACTAATACAATGATACAATGACATTGTATCATGTACCCATTTATTAATATGTTGTACATGTCTGCTACTGAAATGTAAGCTTCATGATGACAGAAACTGTCTTGTCACCACCATATCATCAGCCCCATCACAGTGTCTGGCACCTACAAGGCACTCTATGAATACATTTTGAATAAATTAAAAGAAAAAGAAGTAAATACCTATATAACCCTGTTTAAAAACAAGAAAAGAAACATCAAAGAGCCAGAAACAGTGAGAGCAGAGAAGCCACAGTAGCCATAGCCTAAACAAGAAGCAGTCAGAGAGGGTGGCCAGAAGCAAAGAATTCACAGAAAAGGAATGACAACAGTCAATAAAGGCAAGAAAATGTGCTAAATCTCAAATATAAATGGAGAAATGTGAATTTGCCCAACATACCATTTCTCACTCATCACATTGGAAAAATTAACAAAGTTTGATAGTATTAACTGTTGCTAAAGATGGAAGAAAATGTCCTTTCATATGATGCTGGTATGAGTGTAACTAGGTAGAGCCACTTTGAAGGGCGATTTTGCAGTGTCTACAAAACCTGAAAATGCACCCCCAATAACCCAATATTTTCATTTATATGCTAGAGAAACATTAACACAGTTGGACAATGATGCATATATAAGAATGCTTTGGTAAGCATTTAAATTTAAATGTCTAGTTTAAAAAATTAGAAACGAATATCCTCAGCACAAAAATGAATAAAATCCCCATTATCAAGAATATACTTTCATTGATCGTTTCTTTTTTAAAATCTGGCCTATTGAGTCAAAGGGATCATTTCTATAGGTCATTTCCGGAGAAGTTTCTCTGAATGTGTAAAGAACTAAAAAATAAGAATAAACTTAAAAACTGCAAAAACCCATTGTCCAGCCATACAATGGAACACCATGTAGTAGTTATAAGGCATGAAGTACATCTATACATGGGAATATGGACCTCCATATTACCAAGACATATGTCTTTCCAAGACATACTTTTAAGCAAAACAGGCAATTTGCAGAATGATTCAATATATTATTTCTATTAAAAATATGTATGCACAGTATGACCATGTGTCTTCCAAAGAGATAATCTATTTTTATGTTAGAGAGTACAAAAGGAGGTGGATTGTCAAAGGAGACCTCACCTTTCTCTGTAACACTTTACTCTTTCACAGGTAATACATGAATATATGTGTGTATTTTTTTTTTAGTATAAGGAAATTAACTGAGAAAATTGGAATAGGGTTGGTCTTTGGAACAGAGCTAACAGTAAGAAACCACAAAATAGTTCAGCATGTGCAAAGAACAAATAGGTCTATATTGTTGGAGCATCAAAATTGAAGTAAGGAGTGGCAGAAATTGAGACTGGAGAGGCTGTCTGAGCCAGACTGTGGATGGCCTTGTGTGCCAGCTTAAGGTTTATGGACTTTATCCAATGATTCCACACCATTCATCCATGTCTCTAATATAAATCATAGCTCTGAGAATGATGAGAAGTTTCTCAGTAGTTTACCCATTTTTAAAAATACATCTTTGTTTGTTTGTTTGTTTTATTTGTTTGAGAGAGTCTCGCTCTGTCACCCAGGCTGGAATGCAGTGGTGCGATCTCAGCTCACTGCAACCTCTGCCTCTCACATTCAAGTGATTCTTGTGCCTCAGCCTCCCAAGTAGCTGGGACTACAGACACAAGCCAACATGCCCGGCTAAATTTTTGTATTTTTAGTAGAAACAAGGTTTCACCATTTTGGCCAGGCTGGTCCCAAACTCCTGGCCTCAAGTGATCTGCCCGCCTCAGCCTCCCAAAGTGCTGGGATTACAGGTGTGAGCCACTGCTCCTGGCCTAAAACACATCTTAAACCATTGAGTTCTCTTGTAGCCTTGCAAAACAGTCATTATTTATAAGTTCCATTCACAATTTATAAAACTTGCCCCACTAAAGCCATATTATTTTAAACATCATAAAAAACAACAGACTATCATATGTAATAAATTACTCATGATCTACTTCTTTGGAATCTTGGGATTAAAAAATTAAATGGAAAGAAAGACTGATGGTTAATTATAAAGATACTGTCACCGGGATTGGTGACTCACGCCTGTAATCCCGGCACTTTGGGAGGCCAAGGTGGGCGGATCATTTGAGGTCAGGAGTTCGGGACCAGCCTGGCCAACATGGTGAAACCATGTCTCTACTAAAAATACAAAAATTAGCTGGGCATGGTGGTGGGAGCCTGTAATCCAGCTCCACGGGAGGCTGAGGCAGGGGAATTGTTTGAGCCTGGGAGGTAGAGCTTGCAGTGAGCAGAAATTTTGCCATTGCACTCCAGCCTGAGCAACAGACAGAGCAAGACTCTGTCTCAAAATAAATAAATAAAATAAATAAATAAATAAAGATATTGTCAGGCAAGGCATGGTGGCTCACTCACTCCTGTAATCCCAGCACTTTGGGAGGCCAAGGTGGGCAGATCACTTGAGGTCAGGAGCTCGAGACCAGCCTGAACAACATGGTGAAACCCTGTCTACTAAAACATACAAAAATTAGCCGAGTGTGGTGGCATACACCTGTAGTCCCAGCTACTTGGGAGGCTGAGGCAGGAGAATTGTTTGAGGCCGGGAGGTGAAGGTTGCAGTGAGCAGAGATTGGCCACTGTACTCCAGCCTGGGTGACAGAGTACTGACTTGGTCTCGAAAAAGAAAGAAGAAAAGAAAAAGAAAAAGATATTGTCAACCTGCATATTTAACCGCTTTACAAGTGACAGCATTCAGTCCACTAGTCAGCACCTCATTAATTCATCAAATATGCGTTGAGTTCAACTGTGTTAGGTGCTGAGGCTGGATGATAAGAAAAGACAATCCCCACTCTCATGGAGCTTACAATGTAAGGGAAATAGATATTAGTTGAATTACTGCAACAGAGAAATGTAAAAATGTGACACCAATAAGTTTTATAAAGGAGTGGCCCATGATGGTTGAAGCACATAATGGGGGAATACGACTTAGGGAGGTTAGGGAAAGTTTTGCTGGGGAAGGGGCGATTGAGGTTTAAAGGAAGAAAAGGAAAAACTTAGAGAAGTGGCAGTGGGTAAGGAAGTTAATTATTGACAGGTGGAAAAGCATATGCAAAGGTCCTGTGGCTGAAAATACACAATGCTGATATGTTAATAGACCCTTAAAAACACAGTTTCTAGGCCAGGCACAGGGCTCGCAGCTGTGATCCCCTCACTTTGGGAGGCCTAGGCCAGCAAATCACCTGAGGTCAGGAGTTCGAGACTAGCCTGGCCAACATGGTGAAACCCTGTCTCTACTAAAAACACAAAAATTAGCTGGGTGTGGTGGTGGGCACCTGTAATCCCAGTTACTTGGGAGGCTGAGGCAGGAGAATCGCTTGAGCCTGGGAGGTGGAGGTTGCAGTGAGACAAAACTGCACCACTGAGGTGATAGAGTGAGACTGCATCTCAAAAAACAGAACAAAACACAGTTCCTAAAAAAAACTTTTTAAAATTTCTTGCTGTTCTCTAATTTATTGACCTGGAGGAAGATAGAAAGAATATAAATCGAGCACATACCTGAACACTTGACCTTAACATTTTGCCCCACATAATGCTATTTTAGTGGCAGACAAAGCTCTAAATCCATTCTGTTTGAAGATGACATTCTTAAAATTGAGACTGCATCTTCTCTTAGAGTGCCTAGTCTTGAGTCACTTAATAAAGTACCACAAATAGTCAAATTAGTAGGCACTAAGAAAGAAGAGCTAGATATTCACAACATAAGAAAATTCTAATTAAAAAAAAATGTCAAAGCATTTCTTTAGCCCCACATAAAAGAAAACAAGCAGTTGATTGCTGAAATTCATACCTTATTGTATCTTTTTTGACATCAGTAGAAGCTATGTATCTACAAGAGGAAAAGTTTGTTTCCAACTCCTGAACCAAAATTTGTCAATGCCTTCAGCAATGACTTCCTAAAATGTTTTTGACTACAACCCACATTAAGAAATCTATTTCAACTGTGACTTGCCACAAACAGACATATAGAAAGATATATAAATAAAACAAGTTTTGTCTTTCAAATAGAACAACTGGGCCAGGCATGGTGGCTCACGCCTGTAATCCCAGCACTTTGTAATCCTAGCACTTTGGAAGGCTGAGGCAGGCAGATCACCGGAGCTCAGGATTTCGTGACCATCCTGGCCGACATGGTGAAACCCTGTCTCTACTAAAAATACAAAAATTAGGCGGGCGTGGTGGCATGCGCCTGTAATCCCAACTACTCGGGAAGCTGAGGTGGGAGAATAGCATGAACCTGGGAGGTGGAGGTTTCAGTGAGCCAAGATTGTACCACTGCAGCAAGACTCCATCTCAAAAACAAAAACAAACAAACAGAAAAAAACAAAACAAAAACCTGTAAAAAGATTTTTAAGAAGAATCAATTTGGGAAAGTGGAATACAGATTAGATATTACATTAAATCAAATAATAATTATTAATTTTTTAAAATGGGGTCTCACTCTGTTGCCCAGGCTAGAGTGCAGTGGGAAGATCATGGCTCACTGCAATCTCCAACTCCTGGGCTCATGCAATCCTCCTGCCTCAGCCTCCTGAGAGCTGTTACTCCAGGCATGTACCACCAAGCCTGTGAATTTTTAAAATCTTTTTGTAGAGACAGGGTCTCACTATGTTGCCCAGGGTGGCCTCAGACTCCTGGCCTCAAGCAATCCTCCCAAAGTGCTGGGATTACAGGTGTGAGCCACTGCACACCTGGCCTATTATTTTCACTAGTGATCATAATCATTACACTGTGGTTATTTTTTTTAAATGTTTATACTTTTTAAAGATACATACGAAGTCTATGGTGAAAAATGATTTCATACTTGAGATTCCCTTTAAAATATATTTCATAAAAGAAAAAAACAACAAGCTAATGTGAAAAAGCTAATGTGGGAAAAACTTAGTTATTTGATCTGGGTGATGGATACGTGGGAGTTCATTAAACTATTCTCTCTAATTCTGTATATGCTTGAAATTTTTATAATATAAAATTAAGTTTGGCCGGGTTTGGTGGCTCACACCTGTAATCCCAGCACTTTGGGAGGCTTAGGTAGGTGGATCACTTGAGGCCCAGGAGTTCAAGACCAGCCTGGCCAACATGCAGAAACCCCATCTCTACTAAAAATACAAAAAATTAACTGAGTGTGGTGGGGTGTGCCTGTAATCCCAGCTACTTGGGAGGCTGAGGTGGGAGAATCGCTTGAACCCGGAAGGTGGAGCTCACAGTGAGCTGAGAACATGCCACTGCACTCCAGCCTGGGTGACGGAGTGAGATCCTGTCTCAAAAAAAAAAAAAAAAATTAAGTTCACAGCCGGGCATGGTGGCTCATGCCTGTAATACCAGCACTTTGGGAGACCGAGGCAGGTGGAATCACATTAGGTCAGGAGTTTGTGACCAGCGTGGCCAACATGGTGAAACCTCGCCTCTGTTAAAAATACAAAATTAGCCAGGCGTGGTGGTGCCTGTCTGTAATCTTAGCTACTTAGGAGGCTGAGGCAGGAGAATCACTTGAACCCGGGAGGTGGAGGTTGCAGTTAGCCGAGATCTCGCCATTGCACTCCAGCCTGGGTGACAAGAGCAAAACTCCGTCTCAAAAAATCAAAAATAAATAAATAAAATTAATTTCAAATGAAATGAACCTACTCTATGTACAATGCCCTCTGATATTTTATGTTTCTTTTTAAACTAAATAATAGAAGAAAAAAGAATGTTAATAATGAGCCCAGGTTGATTTCATTATGCACTAAAGCCTTGTGATGTACGGTTTGAGATGCTAGCTACCTCTGTCTCCGCTCTGCTCATACAAAATCACTGTAACACAAAAGACACTTTTTGGTCACTTGAATGCAAATTCAAAACAGAAAGCCTAATTCTGTTTCCAACTTCCAAAAATGTAATGCTTCTTGACATTTCCATAGTTGTCTATTTAAGTTCAATGTAAATAGCTGCTGCTACTTTGGGAGTGCCTGATAATGTCTATCACAGTACAAGGATGTATGTCTCTCTGGTGACATCTAAATGTTGATCTTGTAAATTCTGCAGCAACACATAATGTAGTACAAAGATATGCCAAGCAGCATCAAAGACATTTTTTTTTCAAAATCTGAGTTTAATCTAAATGTCAAATTAAATTTAGAGGAAAACAAATTACAAAATGTATGTAGATGACTTCAGCTAATTAATTCTCCCCATTGATAATATTTTGAACTTTGGACACAAAGGTTGTTAAATGCTTTATTTCTGTTGTTACTTATAGTTGCTAATTTACAAAGCAAGTTAACTGTATAACCCAAAATTTTTTAAAAGGCAAATTCTATTTTTACACTAAGTGGGAATTTCCAACATTAAATCAATCTATCTATACCCAGTGTTTTTATTGTGCTGAGATTTACATTTTAAAAAGAACCCTCTAGTTCAAAAAATAAATATATCACTCTCTACCTTTCTTTTGCTAATGGGGGAAACGTGTCCATCGGTTCTAAAATGTCACTCTGATTTTGTGTCTACCTTTCTCGCCCTCTTTCCTAAAACCCTATGTAGCAGAAACCATTGGCTGGTTATCTAACATCCGTACTACTCAACTTCCCCTTACTTAACTGCAACTAAATTTTATTTACATGTCATCTTTTTCCAAGACATTGAGTGCTCCAGGGAAGCCGCTCCATCCTAATTGATAGTTACAGGGGCTGCACACCAACTGATCTAAACCAGTCATGCTAATCCCCTTCTCCTTGCCATTGATTGATTTAGGACTAAACATGTGATAAAATTCTGGCCAATGAAACAGAAGAGTAAGTTGTCAAAGAGGGTTTCTGGAAAACGTTTTCTTGCTCCAAAAAAAAAGAATACTTTATTCACCTGGACATTCTCAGAGCTGCACACGAGGCCAGAACTCCTGCAGTGTCTTTCTATCAGCCTCAAGGAAAACCCCACACAGAGGATGACCAGTCTAAGAGAACACAGAAACAGACTTGAAGCCCCTACTTCTGGGTTTCTTGTAACATGAAATGGTCAGTTTCCTTATTGTTAAGCCACTTGCATGTTACTTGCAGCTAAGAGTTCTAAATGATACATTCACTTTGTAGAACTTCAGGCAAAACTTCGAATCCATTATTTGTTAAGCAATTTGTGATATTAAACAGAGAGTGGATCTGCGTAACTCCCAAACAGCTAGTCATTTCCATTCAAAAACAAAAAAAATGGCCAGGCACGGTGGCTTCCTCCTGTAATCCCAGCACTTTGGGAGGCCGAGGTGGGCGGATCATTTGAGGTCAGGAGTTCGAGACCAGCCTGACCAACGTGGTGAAACCCTGTCTCTACTAAAAATACGAAAATTAGCCAGGTGCAGTAGTCCGTGCCTGTAGTCTCAGCTACACGGGAGGCTGAGGTAGAAGAATAGCTTGAACCTGGGAGGTGGAGGTTGCAGTGAGCTGAGATTACGCCATTGCACTCCAGCCTGGGAGACACAGGGAGACTCCATCTCAAAAACAAACAAATAACTGTATGAGTTGATAAAGTATCAAGGAAAGATCATAATGCTACAGGTCTCCGAAAAGTTTAGGGGTACTTTGGCAAATGAAGTGAATAGAAAGAGCAAAAAAGATAGACAAGTAGAATGATGACTAAGTTAACCCTATTAGAACAACGGGGAGGGAAAAAAACCCTCACACATCTGAATTTCACTCTTCATTATCCTCAGTGCGTTTGAAGGCATGTCTATAAGATTGTCAGCTACTACTGAGAAAGAGTTTAGCATTCTGGCCAATTATGAGACAAGCTATACTCTTAAAAGGATGTCTAAATGGTTAAAGTTCTGAACACATACACAAGATGGGTTGACCTACATATTTCATTACATGGTACTGCACAGTATGTATAAGTAGGCAATTTCTGAACGTAAGTATCAGCAGAGAGAGATGCTGCTCTAATGCCTGGAGAGACAGGATAAAAAGAAAATTGAATATTGACAACAGATCTTTTTATGGTAAAGGAGAGACTAGGCCACTCTCATTCTGCAACTGATGAGCAATTACTGGGCAAAGAACTAGCAGAATTGCTGTATCACTCTGTCTTCACCAAGGACTGTATAATTACTCCTTTCCATTTCTAATTTTTAGAAAAGCATGCCTGGTGGAAGAAAAGGTAGGTAGGACTTGGTTTCCATTTTCAGGGGGATAATGTGAAGATAATGTGTTTTGACTCTAGAAACATCTTGAGCTCCTTGAAAGAAAGGAACTATGTAATTTTAAAATGAGAATAATTATATATTTTATGTAAAAGAGTTATATGCTTGGCTTATGATATTTAAAGCAAAATGATCACAGCATATGTTTGTTTTATATGATTTGGGAAGTGACATTCAATTTTAGAACATTGGCTGGCACATAGTAGGCACACAGCTATTAGTTGAAGGAATATTTGTTAACTAATTGCCAGAAAAAAAGTTTAAAAGGATAAAAATACGTTGTTTATTCATCTGAATAGGGAGGAAAAGCCTTTTTTAACTTCTAAAACTTCTAAATAAGTTTAAAGTCTTTTTTTGCATGATATAACTTTAGAATAAATTATTTCTATTATTACCTTTGGGTTTTTTTTTAAGCTGACAATTTTTAAAACTAGCAAATATATTTTTAAACAGTTTCTAAAACTAAATTAAGCTTGATAATTAGGTGTAAATTGAGATGTGAGTGGCAATTCTATTTAAACTCTTTAAAAATCCATTCTATACTTGTCAGTATTCTTAATAGAACATTTGAATTTTAGAAGAATTTGAAAGGAGATAATGTTTAGGCATATCTGCCTGCTTATGGAGGCTTCCATGGATTTATTTCAAAAGGCTTTTGCTTTATTTTTAAAAATCCCATAAAAAAGTTTAATAATTCAATAGGATTTTCATTAATGTGGCAGGACATTATAACCCACATTTGAAACCATACACAGTACATTTAATTCTAATCTGACCCATACATGTACTATTTCTTAAAAGCTTATCAAATCCAGACCTTTGAAAATGCATACACTGTAACAGATTTTTTAAAAACATGATGGAAAATATATACCACCCAGCTAAACACTCTCTTGATTTAGAATCGAGGCCTATATGTTTCTATTTCCATAGTGACTATTGCTGTGGAATCGACATGTTTTAATTTAGATATGAGATTATAAACATCATTTGGAGGCAGAATTTATTTTTTTCTCCTACAATTTCTGAAAATTGATCAGTCTAACTGCTGAACAGAAGCAAATTCTGGAGCAGGATTTAGAAATTATTTGGCTTTTGGGGCATTTGTGACTAACAAAAGATGAGTTTTCACAGAAACTCATGGCTTTTAAATCTTTAATCCTTAAAAAATGTAACTTTTCATACTTTATAAAACAAAGAAGAAATTCTTTATCAGGACTCCTTCAGAAGCATTTAAATTGTGCTAACATATTGTTTCAAAAAGGAAAAAATCAGGGCAATTAGATAAGTACAGATTTTGCTTGTATTTTTGTCTAAAAATATCCCAAAAAGTTGAAATGAGACATTCTACGGTCATCAATTACCTAAGAAGAGTAGTTAGGGTGTGACACACATTTAGGTCAAACAAAAGTTAGCAACCCTAATCATTCATGAAAGAAAAAGAAGGAAAAAAATATATTCATTAACTTTTTTCCAAGAATTTTTTTGAACCCCTACCATTTCTGGTTAAGAAGCTCATAGATGAGGGTGGGCCATGAAGAGGAAACAGGCAAGTGTAGCAGAGGCTCGTGAGTGCTCCCGTGGAGAGAAGCTGAAGGTGTTGGCAGAGCACACAGGAAGAATGCAAAGGGTGGAGGAAAGGGTCCTGAGGGCTCTACAAAAGAAAAAGTTGTAGACACTAAAAGAGACTCCTTCTTTAAAAGAAAAAATAATAATAATAATAATAAAGACGAAACACTCAGACAACTCTGCCTGATATGGTGGAATCACAGAGCCCAGCTGGCACATAAGCAGACACCATCCCATTCCTTATGACCGGAAGTTATTAAAAGCCATACTATTTCAATAACCCTTGAAATGCAGCTTTTGGATTTGGATGAATAAAGTTGGAAAAGGCCTTCATAAATTCATTCTATACTTGTCACTCTTCTTATTATAACATTTAAATTTTAAAAGAATTTGAAAGGAGATTTTTTAAACATCTCCAACTCTTTCTGATCACTTTTTGTTTTCCCTCGTAAGGGTAGAGCAAATCCAAAAGTTTACACAACTCAAGGATTGCTAGAATTGCCCCGCCTTCAGAAGCCAACTCCTTAGCCCAGGGATAATCTATAACAAAAAGAAACTGTGGGTCTGCAGAGGGGAAATCACGATAGACGTCAGCCATGAGGGGAGAAAAAAAGATGGCAAGAGAAGACATTATTTTGTTTAACTGATGATCAGTCAGACTCATCAATGACAACAGAAAGCAAAAAGCTAAAGCTTTCACAGCATTATTTCACGCTTGAATTTTCTCTGAAAGTCCTGCAGGTGTTTGCTGAAGATCTTCTCCAGTTTAATGAAGTGTATCTAGTATGCTCTTTGAAAAGATCGTATTTAGGTCAGACATAGTGGTTCATTCCTGTAATCCCAGCACTCTGGGAGGCCAAGGCAGGTGTATCACTTGAGGTCAGGAGTTCGAGACCAGCCTGGCCAACATGGTTAAACTCTATCTCTACTAAAAATACAAAAAATTAGCCAGGCATAGTGGTGCGTTCCTGTAATCCCAGTTACTTGAGAGGCTGAGACAGGAGAATTGCTTGAACTCAGGAGATGGACGTTGCAGAGAGCAGAGATCGTGCCATTGCACTCCAGCCTAGGCAGCAGAGCAAAACTCCATCTCAAAATAAAATAAAACGAAAATACCATATTTTATATATATTGTCAGGCTTTCTTACTCTTTGAAATGAAATTAAATGAAGACTTGCTGGGACTCTGGAGGCTATGAAAAGCAATGGGGCAGATCAGAAGGGACAAGACAGCCGTTCATGAAATATTTACTGAACACCCACTATGTGTTGGGTACTATTCTGGGATCTGAGGAATGCAGAAGTGAAGAGAATGTATAAAGATCCCTGCCTTCATGAAGCTTACACTCTAGTAACTGGATAAAGATAATCAATAAAGCAGGGAAGGGGGACAGGTAGTGTGTGTGTGGGAGGGGAGAGAGAGAGAAAGAACGTGCCATCAGGGTAGATTTCATATTTCAAACAGATCTGTAGAGGAGTAGATTGGTAGAGGAAAGCCTGCCAATATCTCAAAGGGCAAGATCTGAGCAAAGACATGAAGGAAGAGAAGGATGACCCGTGGGGAAAAGGGTTCCAAAGAAGGCACAGCAAATGCAAAGGTCCTGAGGCAGGAATGTGGTTGGCATGTGAGAAGAACATAAGGAAGCCAGCATAACTGTAGTGGAGGAGAGGAAGAAAGTAGGTGAGCTCAGAGACATTCATTTGAAGGGATGGGGGTGAGGGCCTTGCAAGTCATAATAAGCCTTTTACTCTGAGTGGTAAATGGTAAAGCATTGGAGAGTTTTGAATGGAAGAATGACATGATCCAATAAGTTTCAACAAAGATTGTCTGCACATCTACTGTGAGTCAAGTACTGTGCTGAGCCACAAACTTAGGTGCTAAGAATATACTAATAATCATGACAGACACAATCCTGGTCCTCATTGACCTTATATCCCAGTGGGAAAGAAAGAAAGAAAAAAAAAGTAAAACAACACACACACAAAAATTTCTACTTGTGATAAGGCTACAAAAAACAAAAACAAAAACCCAGGCACTTGAATAATGAGAGATGGGGTGAGAGGAGTGTACGGGGAAGTTTACTTTGTGTAGGAGCATCAAATGAAACTTCCCTGAGGAGGTGATATTTGAGGTGAGTCTTAAGAGATGCAGAGGAGTTAGCTCTAGCTAAATACAAAGTTGGGGAGAAGTATATCAAAGAGAGGGAACTGGATGTTCAAGGGCCCCAGGAAACAAAAGGTGGCTTGTTACAAGGAGAGAAAGAAACCAGTACAGCTGGTCTGCAGAACATGCGGAGAGAGATGAAGATAGGATAAGACTGTCGCTATAGGTTGGAGCTCGGCCAGGATAGTAAAGGGACCTGAATATGAAACTGATGACCCAAGGGAGACAAAATGTCAGACATCATAAGAGAGCTATAGATTTTTTTTAAAAAAAGTAAGTTTTGAAGAAAAACAGCTGTCATGGGGCATTTGGAAGGAAGTAGTGTTGAACTCTATGTTGTGGATGCATAGAATCTGGCCATGTTCGGAAGGGAAGATGACATTATGAGAAGAAAACATGGGGGTGGGTTGGACTTGCCTTCAAATGCCTACTCAGCCAGTAACAGCTGTGGCTAAACTGACACTTTGAGAGCCTCTGTTTTCCCCCACCTGAAATGATGACATGTGCCTTGCAGGTGTGGGAGAATTAAAAATAGCATTCATAAAACTCCTCATGTATTGTAAGTGCCAAATAAATGATAGTTATGATAGAATATGAGTTCTGTTGATTTGAGTTTCTACTCCCCAGCTTGAGTGAAAGCACAGAGCCAGTGACAGCCACCATCTGAACCTTGCAAATCATTTTCAACACATCACTTTATTTGTACCTCCAGCCTAGATTTGTTAAGTGCCTACAAGGTGCCAGGCATGAGCTTGGCATTGGAAATACACTGCTGACAACAAGCCCCTGCCCTGTGGTACTTCCAATGTACTTGGGAAGCAAACAAAGGAATAAGGAAATATATGACTTGTGATAAGTACTGTGAAGGAAAAGAATGAAAGAAATGTGGAATCAGTGGATAAGGATGGAGGAAGAAGAAAGGAAATCTAGGAAAATGATGTGAAGTAAGGGGAGACAAAGGCTCTTTCTAAAGCAAGCCTCTTTGTAAGATAAGCTATCCCAAGTGTTACTACAATTGGTATTATTTAACTCCCTCCTTTTCAGGAAAAGCTCTTCTGAGTACCCTATACTCTGAGGAGGAGAGAGAGCCAGCCAGCCACAGGAAAAGTGAGGTAGAGGAGGGAGAAGGATTCTCACTCCTTGGGCTCACCTCAAAACACTAGAGGTGGGAAACAAACTAAGGAGGAAATCAGCCTCCATTAAAGGGCTCATAGGGAAAACTGAAAACTCCCAAAGCTCTTTTCTCTAGCAGACACTTTGGCATTTATTTTCCCAGAGGACAGAATATATAACACTGACTTCCAAAGCCATTGATTTCCCATGATCTAACCAGAAGTGATGTGATGAGTACTTTAAGCTTAGAGCAGCCACTTGTGAGTTCTACAAAGCACCCCTCGAGGGATGCAATGGCAAACATCAGTACGTTCTTTTACAACACAATATTCCTTTGCAGTAGATAGTTGTCTTATGTCAATTTTATAGATATGACAGAAAAACCATAGAGACCTTGTGCGTCTTCTTCAAATTAATCTTAGACCTACAGCTTAAATCCCATGTTTATGCTGGCTCAGGCAGAACCTCCGACTCTGCTCTGCCTTCATCCCCAGAGAAATCCTGCAAATTTGATCATAGATGTATAAGATATGAGAAATTTATATGAGAGAAAATTTTGGCCAAGAGGGCAATTTTACTAAAAGTCATGCATTTTTATGAATCAGTCACAATAATCAGGGAGCTTGATTTCCTTCATTTTTTTTTCCACAAACTGTGTCATGACTGAAGTTGTCTGGCAGCTTCTAGCGTTATTGGGCAACACAATTGGTGCTAGCCTATAAGAACTTCATCTTACAGGTTAAGGCTTATGAGCCTATATGAGAGCTTATGAACACATACTTCACAATATTTAAGGTTGAAGAGGTAACTTGAAAGAAAATCTGATCAAGGAAGCTGTTGTATTTGTTTTCTGATGTCTCTTAAAGATCAGCAGTACAATATAATCCATTGTCCTTTCCTTTTTCATCTTAGGCCTTAGGAGATTCAATGTCTATTGAACCAGCCTTCTTTCTCAGTAATCCTTGTAGCTACTGTATTTTTCTCTTATTTGTAACCTTGTTTTCTATTTATACTAACAACTTTATTGAATATATGGGATCCTTATTTGAATATATGGAATCTTGTTGAATATGTAGGACAACCTTATTGAAATATGTATTCATTTTTGGAAAGGAACAAAGGATAGATACAGAAAACTTCTTCCCCAAATGTACAAGGTTTTAGGATCTGTGTTCAGTTAACAAAGCACAGACTTCTAAACTCAGACTCTAGAAGCTAGTCTTCCTCCCATCTCACTGCTTGGCCTCAGGCAACTATCTTTCTAAAGTCTGGGTTGAGATGTTCTCTTTTTCAATAGACAACATTTAGCAACTTGTTCCTACATCACAGGAGAGCTGGGGTGGGGGGAAATAAACAAGTTATTTCCTAAGAACTCTTTCTAAGCAAAACAATCCTAACTCCCATTATTGTTGTGCTATATTTTTAACTTCTCTCTTTCCTAAGCTGTTTGACCCAGTATCAGCACATCTTACCCTAAAGACATTTTTATTCTGAATATAAATATGGGGTGTGAATAGTGTTTTCTTCCTCCAAAATTTTTTTTCAAGAAGCAAAGCAGAGCACTGAATGTGTAAGTGTGTAAGCCACACTGCCTGAAAGACCCTCAGCAGTATAAGGAGGGATTCAGGTAGACAATAAAAATCCTGGAAAGGGAAATTCAATCTTGACTGTGAGATGTTCTGGTTCCAGGACCAGAAAGAGAAGGCGGGTCATGGAAGGAAGATGACTATACTCATCTGCATCTTTGGTGGCAAGCCATAGAGGACAACACTGTCCGATTTATGTGAAAAAGGAATTCACTGGAATGTTATTGGGCAGCTAATAGAACAAAACAAAGGTTGTAATGCCAGATTTGGAAAGGCAAAAATTAGAGCAACTCAGGATGTGTAACTAACAGGTCCACAGTCTTCTTAAAATAAATTGATTCACAGTCTCCTTGGAATGAATGAGCATCAGTTATTTATAGTCTTATCCCTCTGCTCATGGGTCAAATTCCAGAGAAAGCATCTGTATGACCTAGCTTGGGTCCCATGTCTGTTCCTTGACCAGTGGATATGGCATGGGGGGAAGGACAGATTGCTTCACAACAGTTCCAGTGGTCTGTGTTCAGTGAAGAAGAGCAGCTATCCCAAAGCAAATTAGAATGCTGATAACCAGAAGAAGGGAAAGTGGATGCTGCTCAGGCAAAAACAAACAATAAATACATCATCCTTCTGTTTAGGAATTGTTCATTAGTGACAGTCATTGGCACTAAGACATCCTACAAACCTCATCATTCTATGAGCTTGTGTAACAGTTCACTCTGTCGTTCCCTTCTCCTGACACTACAGCTAGGTCTCCGACTTCTGTGACTTCAGGAAGTGTGAGAGAAAGAGTGGTATCCTGGAAAGCTCTCACCCAAAAGTCTGTTAAGAGTCTCAAGTTCCTAAGACAAGCAACCACCTCCTTGTGGAAAAATATGGCCTACCCAATATAACTGTTAAACAGTCACATTTAAGTCAAGGATGTGTTGCTTCGGTGATTCCATCTGGAGACTTGGCTGGGAAATGCACGGTTTAAAAACATGGCAGCAGTATCTCTTTCTATAAATTTTTTTACTTTGATCAATTACCATTCCATTCAGTGGGAAAATGGTATGTGGGTCAATGGCCTACTCCACCCACTGGCCAGGAATGCTCTTTGTTTTCTGTTGCATACCCTCAAAAACTCCTTTTCTGAGTCCTAAAGCAGATTTGAGCTGGATCAACCAATGGGCAATTTGGAGCTCTGGGGGAAGGGAGGCTTTTTTATTAAATCCAAGTGGATTAATTTGAGGGGCCAACTGGAGTTGTATTGATGCTTCTCTTAGTTCCTGGGTGCATCAGAGACTTAAATTGCACCAAAACGGGTACTGGCCACCTGTTTTAAAGTAGCCTTCTCCCAGATATGTCCTATCTGGTCACTCTCTTTTATTTCCTTCCTGGTGTTTACTATCATCTGAAATTACTTCATGTTACTTGGCATGTTTATCATGTGTCTCCCACCATTAGGATGTGAGCTCCACAAGGTCAATCTGTCTTCTTTACAGTTGTGTCCCTACCGCAATGCCCAGCACAGACCAAGCCTTCAATAAATATTTGTTTTATGACTAAAGTGCTGCAGAATGGAGTGCAACATGGCTATTCATAACACTAGGTTTGGTAACCTCCCCACCCATGGGGAGGAGTGAAAGCTGATATCCACCGCTTAAATGTAGTATACCC
The DNA here is from genome assembly GCF_037993035.2 of Macaca fascicularis. NCBI lineage: Eukaryota > Metazoa > Chordata > Mammalia > Primates > Cercopithecidae > Macaca > Macaca fascicularis. The sequence goes on from NC_088376.1 coordinate 125,457,072, forward strand.
ACTAAATGCCAAATACAGGACAAAACATAGCCAACAAAGCAGGCACAGTCCCTGCCCTTATAGTTCTTATAGCATTTTATTTGCTAAAGAACACTGGAGTCCTATTTGCTCTGCCAACCAAGTATCCCAAGATTAGAGTGGTAATAACATTAGCAGTAGTAATTAATCATAAGAGTAAATAGCTATAATTTATTCAACATCTATGTGCCAGGTACTCTGCACATTTTATGTCATTTAAATCCTTCTAACAAGACACTGGGGACGCCAAAAAGTGGGAGGATGGGAGAGGAGCAAGAATCGAAAAATTGCCTATCAGGCACAACATTCACTATTTGGGTAATGCGTATATTAGAGCCCCATTCCCACCAGAGCAGTATGCAATATATGCATGTAACACACAAGCACATGTATCCCCCAAATATAAAACAAAATGAAATATCTGGAAAAAAATATTTCTAACAAGTACCCTATTAATATTTAAGATTTCAAAGATGAGACAACTGGGTCTCAGAATGTTAAGAGGAATCACCTACGGTCATGCAGCTGGTAAGTGTTGAAATCAGTTGGTTTATGTGACTCCAAAGCCCATGACGTTTCGCCTACCTCCTACTGCTTCACTCAGAAACAGGCAGGCCTCAGCAATTGTTCTCTCTGCCCTAAGACATCTCTAGCTCCAGAAGTCAACTCCATTGGATTACTCAGGAAATGTAGAATGCTGTCCAGTCACTCTCTCGTAAGGTCCCTCACCTTCCAGCAATAATAATTGCAGTCACTTAGCTAAATGCCGGCAATGGATCAGGTGTTAGACTTGTCCTATTGCATTAGATCATCGTAACAGTCCTGTGCAGCAGAGGTTATTGTGCTCATTTTGCAGATAAGGGACTTGAGGCTTAAAGAGGGCAAACCTCTAGCCCAGTGTCCCACAGCTACTCAGAAGCAGAGCAAAGTTTCAGAGTCAGATCTGTTAGTACTAAATCCAGTCAGGTCAAACCGCATCTAGTTGCCATCAACTTCCTGTCTTTTTTTTTTTTTTTTTTTTTTTTTTTTTTTGCTTCTGTGCTTTCACTTAGGTTGTCAGAGATCTCTTTTCCTCCGTTCCTCCATAGCGAACACCTGCTGCTCTTTGAAATCTCAATGTAAGCATCACTTCCTCAGGAGAAGTATCTTAGACTTCCCTGTCTTCTGCCCAGTATCAGTCAGGAATCTTAGGGTTAGAGCAGAGAGACTGCATTTAAGCAAACACGTAAGTCAACACGTGCATTTGGCTTCAGTGATACCAGGATCCAATGAGGTCAAGGACCAGGTCTCGACTCTTCTCATGCTCTACCTCTAACATTCTCAGCACAGGAAGGTCTTTCCTAACATTGTAGCACACCAGATCCCCAGACTAACATCTAACTATAACCTACTTATCAACCCAGAAGACTTCTGCTCTGGCAAAGTCCTGGGTACAAATCTCATTGGCCCTATTTGGGTCAGGTGCCCACTTCTGGGCCATTTGCTGTGACCAGGAAGGTGCTGAGCTCTGATTGGCCAGGCCTGGGTCACATGCCCATGTGGAGAGCTGGAATAGCTTCCATCTTAACCTTACGGAGAGTGGGGGAGGGGTGATTTTGCCAAAGGAAATATTGGGTGTTGTTACCAGACGGGAGAATGATGATTAGCAGGCAAAAATAACAGATGTCCACTACACACACCAACCCAGACTAGATTGAATGCCCAGTTTCATCTTCTTAACCACACACTGTATGGGGATTTTTATTGTACGTGTTTTTCTCCTCCACTAAACTATAAACCTCTCCAGGGCAGAGGCTATGTTCTCTTTTTTTTTTTTTTTTTTTTGAGACAGAGTCTCACTCTGTAGCCCGGGCTGGAGTGCAGTGGCGCGATCTCTGCTCACTACAAGCTCCACTTCCCGGGTTCACGCCATTCTCCTGCCTCAGTCTCCCGAGTAGCTGGAACTACAGGCACCCGCCACCACGCCAGGCTAATTTTTTGTATTTTTAGTAGAGACGGGGTTTCACCTTGTTAGCCAGGATGGTCTCCATCTCCTGACCTCGTGATCCACCCGCCTCGGCCTCCCAAAGTGTTGGGATTACAGGCGTGAGCCACCGCGCCAGGCCCGTGCTCTTCTTCTTTGTAACTCCAGCACCCAACAGACTGCCTGACACATAAGAGATGTTCAAGCCATATTTGTAGAGTGAATGTCAACTGTATTAATTTAAGAAGAGCTGATGGTATTTCATCTTATGTCTTTCAAAGGCAGCACCATGGTGAAGTAGAAAGAACACAGATGTCAAATCAGTGTTTTTCAAAGTATAGTTTTGGGAACCACCTGCATCAGATCAAATGCAGATTCCTGGGCCGTAAACCAGATCTGTTGACTTCGCATCTCATGAAACGCTAAGTTTCATGGGGTCCAGAAATCTCCATTTTTAGCAAAATCTTTATGTGATTCTTATGTACATTCCTGCTAGAACCGTGGCACCCCTATCAGACAATCATCTGAGTGTGAGTCCCAGCTTTATTGTGTTTATTGTGTCAGTTATGTGAACTAAAGGGAGTCATACCCTCTCAGCAACTCAGTTTGCTCCCTTTTAAAATAGGGCTAAGAAAACTACCTCATAAATATGTAGTAAGCCGGCTGCAGTGGCTCAGGCCTTTAATCCCAACACATTGAGAGGCTGAGGAGGGAGGATTGCCTGAACCCAGGAGTTCGAGGCCAGCCTGGGCAATGTAGCAAGACACTGTCTACAAAAATTTTAAAAATTAGCTGAGCACGGTGGCGCATGGTGGCACATGGTGACGCAGGCCGGCACATGCCTGTGGTCCCAGCTACTCAGGAAATTGAGGTGGGAGGATCACTTGGCTGCAGTGAGCTGTGATCAAGCAACCACATTCCAGCCCAGATGACAGAGCAAGACACTGTCTCAAAAAAAAAAAAAAAAGTAATGAGGAATCAACAAGATAACACTGGTAGTTTCTTTATAAAGTGTTGTATAAAAGTTTTAATACTTGAGTTTTTCTAATAATAATGGCCTCTGGAATGCTTAGTATATACACACCAGTTGTTGTTCTACAGTTCTAATTGTATGTGTTAACTCATTTAACTCTCACAACAACCCTGAGAGATAGGTATCCTTAATATTTCTGTTTTGCAGATGAAGACACAGAGACAAAAGCTGTTTTCTGGCAAGTGGCTGAGACAAGATTTGAACTCAGCTTGCTCTTATGCCAGACCTCAGGCTCCTAACCACTCACCACTTTCTTCTTAAAGATAACATGCCATCCTTCCTTAGGCAATTAAGCACCAGCCACTTCAGTGGCAAAGTGAGGACATTTGGAAACTCTGGGGACACCATTGAAACTTTTTGAGGCAAAATAACTCCAAATAAAACCTAGGACTGAAAAACACTGAAGAAAGGAGAGAAACAATGACAGTCATGTTGGGCCATGTAGCTTTAACAGGATGCCTTGGTGAAGAATTAACTGTATCAGATTCTGGTCTCTCTGCAGTAGAAAAGTCTCATTTTCACCTCCCTTTCCTGAAACACACCTTCTTGATTCTGTAACACTTCTGTGCTTTGAAAACCAGAGCTAGTCTCTAATCTTAGATGACTGTTTTTATTTTGAATTTGGTATACTTCTTCTTCCTCCTTTCTAACTTCTAGACACTAATATATTTTTTTTCCATGAAGCATGAGCAAAGCCTGGAAGTGCAAGCCAAGCCCTCAGAAATGTGATAGCTGTTACCAAGGATTTGAGAGTAAGAATACAAAACCTAGAATCAAGATTTAAATGCTGCACTCTAGTATCTGAGATGGCACCCATCCACCTCAATGATGGAATCAACAAGGCATTAAGAAACCAGAGAATTTGTTCTGGGTTGCTTAACTGATGGACTAAACTTAAAAACCCTGTCACACCTCTAGGTTCTGTTTACCTGGCTCTGCTGAACACCGAGTGTAAAAGAACTTCTTTAACACTTCTGCTGTTGGGATGCCTGGACGTTTATGTTTAATTAAAATGTAATATGTGTCTCATATAGACATATACTGTTGACCTACTTTGTTCAAAAAAGGAAACATTAAAATGAGGTAGTTTCTTAAAGCCAGAGGAACAGCTATAATAATTTAAATGCTTCATGACCTATTCCACAAAGCCGTGGCAGGATCAATGTCTTCATTTCCTTGCCATCTCTGCTCCATGCAGAATTAGGAAGGCAATCACCTAAGGGTGAGGGTTTTGAATGGTCACTAGGACAAAGGAGGGTAGAAAAACTGCATGTGAGCTGGTAACATATGGTGCCCTTGGGAGGCCTATGGGTCTAGAAGAGAGGGGGGTGGCTTGCTGATTGCCAGCAGCTAATTACCAAATTATCAGAACTTTTGGGGAACCCTCGAATGCTAGCCTGATACATTCATTTTTCACTCATGAAAGAAACATCCAGAGGGTGGGGGATGGGCACCAAGAGCTTCAAATCAGCACCTCCAAAGGCCTGGGGCTGGTGGCTGGAGTTTGCTCTGCCACGGAGAGTCAGTCCACCCTTCTGCTTATTTCCTAACTCTTGGCCTGTTGAGTTCTTCACACTATCTGTCCACTGTCCACCAAGGGGCCTGGCCGTGGTTCCCTTTTCTTGGGCTATGTACTTTCAACCAGTTTTGAGCAGCCCCATTTCAGATTGGCCTTTTTATGTTTGATATAAAGAATAGTTGTTGGCCAATTTCATCTTTTCATCGCTGTTCTCTAGGCCTGAATCCAAGCAGTTTGTCAGATGCTCATTAACTCCCCCTTTGGCTCTTTCTAGTGTGTCTCCTAAGCTCATTGTGCCAAGAACTAACGCTTTCTTTTACACGATTCTCTTTCTCTGCTCCATCAGGGAGACAAATTACTTTCCAAAAGGGATCGCCAGGGATGGTTTAATGAGAATTTCTTTGGGGCTAGGCATGGAACGCAATGTAGTTAACATTCGGTGGACTTAATTGGACTTTTCTTTTCTGCCTCTTTTAAAAAAAATCTGAAGCTATCCTGTTAATCTCTCATTTGTAATCAATTGTGTTGACTAAACAAAAGTCTAGGTCGTCTTTTCTTCCTGTCCCAGACAATCCTTTGTTGCCTCTAAATGCCTCATTCTTGAGTGATCCTGGTCGCGTAGATGGGCCCGATTGTTGACAGTTCATTATTGCGCTTTTGTCCATTTAATCTTTCTTGCTGTGTTTTGCATGTGCATGCCTTAATGAGCTCCGTTGGCAATTAACATGTTTCTAGGAGCAAACTGGTTGCTCAGACGTTTGAGAGGGAAGTGCAGGGAAAAGGGCAACGCAGCTGCCTTGAGGTTGTTTATTTCCCAGCGTTTTCTCAAGACTCCTGTCCTCTCTTTGGCAGCCCCCCCACCCTCCCTCTTATCACCTCTTTCCCTCCCCCGGCCCACTCACCACCAGCACACCTGGACGCCTCACTGCTGTAACTCTTGGGCCTGGCTCAAGCAGCCCCCTACTCGCTTGTGAGCCAAACAGCAAAATGGGGACCATCTAGACCCACTTCTGCGGCTAAGGCAAGAACGAGCACAGTGCCCCCCAAAATGTGTCTGGGATGTTGGCAACTTTTCTGTGTCACTCTTTGCAGAGAGGAACCTCTAACCCGCCTAAGGCAATAGGACTGTACAATCTGTTATGTACGAGGCTGTGGCTTTGGAAGAAGGTTTTTTTTTTTTTTTTTTTTTTTTTTTTGAGTCTTGCTGGCAAGATTGCTGAAGTGTGAGCAGTCATGGACAGAACAAACATCTTGTAGGGGAAAAGATAATTGGAGTCTTTTTTGTGTCTGTGACAGGATTCCCCTCCCCCGCAATTTGATTTTTTAAAAATATTTTTTAAGGGCAGCCTCTTCAATTTAATCAAGGTTAGAATATTAATATGCAGCTGATGACTACCTTGTTTAAGTCATTTATTAATATTGTAAACTACAAGTCATGCAAACCGTTTAATTTTAAGAGAGAGAAAAATCAGAAAACAGAGCCTTTCACCCATCAATTCCGATGCATGGTGAATAACTAAGAAGGATGAATAGCTAAGATGGTTACTGAAAGGGCTTAGTGTTGGCTTTAGAACTTGTGCTGGCTGTGAAAGGTGTTTTGTAATTCAGGCAGAAGGTTCCCTTTCTCCTCGTACTACTTTTCAGGTGAAGGAATCCTTTCCTGAATCCCACACCTGAAGGAAGCCGACATCTTAAATCTGGGAGTGACTTCAAACTTGTGGAAAGTAGAACTAAGCCCTATAGATAACAGAGAACTCTGTTTATCTACAATTAGCGCCAGATGTGAAACAACACCTTCTCAGGTGAGAGCGATTGACAGAAGCTGGTGTGGAGGTTAAGTAACAATCAACTTATGAGGAAACAACCTCAAGGATGTTGAAGTGTGCAAGAAACTCTACTCAGTTATACCCCTGAGCTACAGTTAATGTTCCTCCCCCCACCACTGCAGAGATGAGCAGTCCATGCGAGAAATGCCTCCACCTCTACGCATGAGTTTTTTTATTATTTGCTGCCTAGTTTGCAAGCAAGCACGCCCCCACCCCTCTTCAGAATTGTAAGCCTGGAAGCAAATTTCTCCAGTTTTACGAGATGGGGGACCCTTCCAGTCTCCGTGAAAACTTCAAGGAATGTTCTCTCACTTGTAGGTTAGGAAGTTGTATCCCTGGGCGGTGGTGGGGAGGGCAGGCATTCCCTCTTTTATTTATCTTTCCTTCTTAAAGAGAACTTGACCCTGATTTCCACATGCAGGCCAACTTTTCCCATAACTTTTAAAAGAGAAGACTTTGCATTAAATTTTGTGGTATCTGTCCCTCACCCAAAGTTTTTGGAGCTATTTAAGAAAAAGGTGAGCTTGCCCTGGTCATTGTCTGGTCTTCAAGAACCACGTTTGCAAAGGATCCTCTCCAGAGGAAGGAAAAGATTTTGGTTGACATGGCTGTCATAGGGCACTGTCACAGAACACCCAAGATCTCCCATACATAATGGGGGGGAGAGCGCTAATAAAACACTATTGTACTATATGAGGACAAGGAAAGGGAGCTGACTCCTTAAACCGGCCTGCAATCTCCCTAGGGATAGATGTCTGGGAAAAGCAAGGCGATATTTTCATATCCTTAGCCGCCAAGTCCTCCTCGCCCATCCTGGGGTTTCCTGGGGTTTGTGGCATCCACCGAGATTTCGGAGTTAAATCTGCATATTCCTCTGGGTCCCAATCTCCCCTCAGCGAACTGCAGCCAGAACGAGCTAACATTTAAATTCCCCCTCGCTTCCTCTTCCCCCCTCCCCTGGCTGCGTCTTCCTAGACTTGAGGGGAGGAGGGGAGGAATACAAAAAAACGAGGACGCTCTCCTTTCAGGAAATGGAATTCTAATGTACGCGTTCCTATTTCTGAATCGGAGGTACTAAAAATACCCCCGCGACAGCCTGAGGAAGCTGTCGCCGTCCTCTGTGCAAACAAAATCGACAATTCTCCTTCCCCGCGCAATGGGTCCGCGAATTGGGCGGCGGGCGGGGACAGAACCGTTGGCTGACCGGGACAGAACCTCCACCCTGCCCCAGAGCGTCTTTCTCCGAGCCCCAACCCCAAGATTCTTCCTCCATTGAAGCTTAGGCCTCCTAAAACCCCCGGAGTTCGAATCCTTGCTCTACCAAGCCTGGTGACCCCAAGGCATGTCACATAGTTCGTCTCTGCCTCTATTTCTCCGTCTGTAGAGTGGGAATAATCACGCCCAGCTTGAGGGTTATAGTCACCGTTGGAGAGGATGTGTGTTAAGTTCCTGACATAGAGCAAGCCCCCGGGAGATGACAGGGTTTTCGCTCGTGGAAACCACTGGCACGCTCAGCACTGAGCGCCTACTGTATACCAGGTGTTTGGGAAACCCGCACTCGAATCACTTTCCGAGTTACTTGGGGGAGTGAGGGGGTGCCCTTTGCGTTAAGCATCTTTCCCTCCAGATAGTCGCCTCCCGCAGTGGAAATCCGCGTGGGGTCAGCTCCCAGTCATACTCGCCCCCTCAATGGGGAGGTTGCGTGGAAGCGCACTCCCGGGCCCCGCGCCGCACTTCCTCCTGGCGCTGGGGAACATTGTTCCAAAAGACGTGGGCTGAATCGCCGCGCGGATATTAAAAGTGTGTGTGGGGGGAGGCCCGGCGCGACGCGCCAGTAATCCGAGCTCTTGATTATCCAGATTCGGATCAAACGGGGCGGCGGCGGCCGGCCCCCTCCTGGGAATGATTAGATGATTAATGTAATGCTGTTTGAAGGGTCTCTGTTTTCTCTCTTAATTTGGGTCATTACTTAGAAAGCAAGCGTGAGATCATTTCATCAGCGTGCTCGGCGGCAGAGATAGCTATTCAGGAAATGGGCTAACGGAGCGGTAATCAGGACCCAGGAGGCGGCGGCGGCGGCGGCGGCGGCGGCTGCGGCAGCGAGCTCTGGGAGCCAGGGCGCGCCCTCCGGCGGCAGGGCTCTCGGCACCGGGAGGCCCGCCCCAGACCGAGAGCGCAGGCCAGTGAGCCCCGAGGCTCTGGCTGGGCTGGGGGACCCTTACCCTCCAGTTCTTGCCGCCACGGGAGATTGGGAGCGGTGGTTGCCCTCCTTAGGTCTCCGGGAGAAGGGGACGTGCCCAGAAGCGCTCCGGTGGGATAGGGCGTAGACCACTTACCCTCACGGGGCGTGGCGCTTTGCTCAAGGACGTTCCCAAAAGCTGCTCCCTAACACCCAGTCGCTTTTAACCCTTTTCTTTGAATTTGCTTACCCAAATAAGGCAACACCCAGAATCCCAAGCGTCTGAACAGTCACCAAATAAAAACTTGGCACCTGCTGTAGGCCGACGTAGGCCTGCTCGCCCTCACTCCTGGGGGCCTTAGCACACAAGCGCAGCAAGAACACCGGTTTGGCCTCAACCCTGGCCCCAGCACCCCAAAGTTGGTGCAGTTAGGAAGGAAATGCTATAAATGCCTAATTCCTTTTCGTTCTTTGGGGTTGCTGAGCTGACCTCGCCGCGAGGGGAGAGGGGGAAAAAAACGCGCACTAATGATTCTGTTTATTGAGTTATATACGTATATATTCCGTGTTCGCTTGTACAGGAGGATTTACATGGCTGTATAAAGATGGTTAGGGGCGCCGCGCTCTTCTGGGGCGCTCACGGTGACAGGCTGGGGTTAAAACTGGCTGCCCCAGGAGAAGCGGAGGCCTGGAATTAAATACGTTTCGGCGCACTGGATTTAAATAAGTTTCCTGAATATACAAAGGTGGGGGCCACGAGTTTGCTGCCAGTCATCGAGGAAACATTTAGCTTTCCAAAAATATGCTGGTTTCGATAAATAGATTTTAGCCTCTCTGCTATAGTTTTTTTTTTTTTTCTTTTAATTTTAGAAATAAGTTTATATGTGTGATCTGTTTTCAGGTGGTACAGGGAGGGAAGGGAGGGCAAGGCAGTAGCTCTCAGCTCTGCACTGTCCTAGTCAGGTCCTTTGCGGAGGGGGCAGCAGGGCCCACGCTGTCGTGGAGTTTGCGCACATGTTTCTTTAAGTCAAAGTTTCTGCAAAACCCTTTGCCGCAAGTGGCGCACGTGAAAGGCTTCTTGTCGTTGTGGGTGTGCATATGGAAGGTTAGGTTGTAGACCTGGTGGAAGGCCTTGTTGCAGATGGTACATTTGTACTGCTTCTCGCCGCTGTGGGTCAGCTTGTGGTTCTTGTAGTTCCCTACAAGAGATCAAGAACAAAAAACGTGGGGGTATGGAGTAGAATGGTGGGGAGGAAGAGGCGGGCGTCCCAGGGGCAGCCCAGGTGCCTGCTCAAAAAAGGCGACGCTTGGCTAGGCGGGCGCGACCTCTTTGAGTGCAGAAGTTGTCAAACTTCGTAAGCGTCAAGCCGGGTGCTCTCCCGACAAGACCGAGACTGAGTCCCGCAGAGCTGCTCTGCGCTCCTGCTCTGCGGGCCACAGAGGCTGGTGCAGCGTCCCTCCCGCAGCGCTCCGCCGGCCGGGAAACTTTTGCGTAGCCCAGAGACGCACCGACTCCTTCTCCTGGCTGATGCCTCGCTAGAAGAAATTCGCACGAACCCGGGCTTCGTCCTTTTTTTTTTTTTTCCTCTTCTTATTTTTAAAGTTACTTCTTTCTCGCCCCCCAACTATCACCTGGAGATCCAAAAGTGCCTTGGAAAATCCGAGCCGGGGCAAGGATCATACCGGTTTCCCCCAGTCTTAAATTGTTCCCGGGAGGGTTATTTTGCCTCCAATATTTTTTCATTTGAAAGGGAAGTCCCAGATACAAACGGAACCCTTTTCTATAGGGCAATACCATCTCCTTTTCCTACATCCCTTCCCTCTGTCTCCGTACTTCCTTCCCACCTCTCGAATTCGAGTCTCTCTGTGCACCCAGCCTGCATACAGCGTGGTCTACTAACCCCGCTAGGAGAGCTTCCCCCTACACCAGGCACAACCCGATTCTAAAGAAATGCTGCACCCGCGCCTGCAGCTTTCGCCTTCTCTCTCCAGATCCCTCTTTGCCTTCCTGCCAGCCAGCCGCGACCCAAGTCTTGAGGTGAGGTGAGAAGAGATGGCCTCGCCCGGCACGTTACCTTTTTGGTGAAAGCCTTTGCCGCAAAATTCGCAGACGAAGGGCTTGTAGCCCGCGTGGATGCGGATATGCGTGTTGAGCGTGGAGCTGCGGTTGAAGGCTTTGCCGCACTGGTTGCATTTATGCGGCTTTTCCTGCGGAGAGGGGCGAGCACACAGTAAGGCCAAGATCCTGGCCCAGAAGCCACCTCGGAAACACCTGGAAGGGACACCCCCTCCCCCCACTCAACCCTAGAGGGTAAGGGATAATCTTTGGCCATCCTATCCCCAGTGTTATCACTAAGATTCTGGGGGTTGCGCGAGGGCTGGGCCCGACCCCGGGGGCCACGTACCTGGGTGTGGATAATTTTGTGCCTGCAGAGCGTGCTGGCCTGGCGAAAGCCTTTGCCGCAGACTTTGCACACGAACGGTCTGGCTCCGGTGTGGACCGGCATGTGGCGGGTGAGGTTATAGTGAGCATTAAACACCTATGGGAAGACATGGGGGGCCTATGTGGTGCGTCTGTCCGAGGGCCTACAATCAGTCCCAGGGGGACCACAGCCTACCTCCCCCAACCAATACTCCCTTCAGAAACCAGAGCCTTTTTCAGTTTGGAAAGTGCTTCCCAAACTCCTGCTTACACCGATACTGTGTGACCGCTGACAAGGGCATCCCCATTTTACAGAATAGGAAACTGAGGCCCAACTAGGCTCCCAATTTGGGTAGTCAACTACTGGGGAGCTCCGCAGCTTGAAGAAGGGCATTCCAGGCTGCCCCAAGGAAGCCGCCGCCGCCGGTCACCCCTCCCGGCTCCCCGAACCCTGGGCCTCACCTTGCCGCACACCTCGCAGGTGAAGTTTTTGGGCTTGCCATCTGCGGAGCCCCCTGGCAGCTTGCTGTGGCCCTTGACGCCTCCGCGCTCGGCAGTCAGGGCCGAGTTCTCCTTCAGTACCTGCTCCAGTGGCGCCGGCAAGCGCTCCTTATGGGGATAGGGAGCCGGATGGGGGAACTTGTCCGCAGCCAAGCCGGCCAGCTTGGCGTTCTCCAGCAGAAAGAGCTTGGGGTGAGCAGCCAGGGCGGCGGGGGCCTGCGCATTGAGGAGGCCAGACGGGAAGAGGTGGCCGCTGAGGAGCTCAGACGGCGGGTACGCGGTCGAGTCCAGGTAGTTGAAGTAGTAGAGCGAGCCGCTGGCCGGCAGCCCCACAGCCTGGTTGATGACCTGCGGCTTGATGACCCTGCCCGCGGGCAGCGCAGACGGCGCCAGGCCCAGCTCGGCCTTGCAGCACACGCCACAGTTGGTTTTGCACAAGCCGCTGGCGCCGCACACTGGGGCCCCCCCGCCGCCGCCGCCGCCGCCGCCGCCTCCGCCGCCGCCCGCCCGGAGGCTGCTTTTCCAGAGCTCGGAGTAACTGAGCAGTGTCTTTGACGGCACCTCGTAGCCTAGGGGCTGGAGGGGGATCATACAGGGCAGCGGCGAGCAGAGGTTGAGCAGTTTCTTGCCCTGGCTGCCGTCCGCCTCTAGCGCTCCAGGCCGGGGCTCAAAGGGCGCGCGGGGCTCCGACGTCTTGGCCATGATGCGCTCGATGGAAAAGGCCAGTGTCTTGGAAGTGGCAGGCGACGCTCCGGCGCGCGGGCAGGCCGGGGGCACCATGGTCTCCAGGGAAGCCGAGCTTGCCATGGCGCGCGGAGCTGAGCCGAGCCAGGCTGGGCCAGGGCGCAGCCTCTCTCCTCTAAGTCTGCATTCCGGAAAAGGCAGGGGGGAAAACTGCAATTTAATAAGCACCTAGTCGGGCCCGGGTCACCCATTTGCATTCAAATGAACGAGGGCAAAACAAAGTGCACCCAAGGGTACCAAATTACCGCCCATTAACCCGGCGCGCAAAGGAACCCACCAGCCCCTGCCCTGGGACTTTGAAAAGGGGAAGAAGGGGGAGGGTTTACAAAAGAAAAGGGGGGGGCGGTGAGAAAAGAGTCTCAAATTAACCCCCCTGAGCCCTTCCCTGGACCCAGGCCTCTGCCACGCGTGCTGGGAGCTGGACAGTGAAGGGGCAAAGTTAAAGAGGACCGGAGAGCCACCTCGCATTTACCTCTTTCCCCCACCACCAAGGAGATGCGTTCCGAGCCATGCAGCGTGTCTCTTCTGTCACATTTTGATGGCAAACATCTTCCCCTCCGCGTGAGATCACTGTCTTTTACATTCAGCTGACATCACATGAAGTCACTTGAAGTGGAATGACATGGGCGGCGGCGCGGCTCCCGTAGCGGCCCCTGTGTTCCCCCGCTCCTGCCGGCCGCCGCCACCACCGCCCCTCAAACTTTAAAAGGAGGCAACTGGCGCCCGCGCTCCCCTCGGGAAAGTGCGAGCGGTTTGCGAATCGGGAAAGAGGGAAGAGACGGGAGGGGGAGGGGGAGGAATCGTGATGGTTTTGCCGGTGGAAGGAAAGGGGGGGGGACCCAAACCCAAACCTAGGCAGAGTTCCGTGCGTGATTCACAACTTTGGAGGCCTGCAGGTTTGGGGGACGCGGGGAGGGCGGAGGGTCCCGGACGCGGCGCCCCCAAAGGGCCCCTGGGTGTCAGTCTAGTAGCCGAAGTATCCCTTAGCCCTCCGCAGCCGAGCTGGGCATCGTGCTAATAAACTGCCATTTACCCACGGAACCGGCGCCAGCCCCGAACACGCGCAAATGATAATTACCTCATTAGGATGTGGCGCATGGACGCGGGCGCCGCGTTTGGAGGGGGGAACTTGTTAATGGGGAAATATTAATTTATGCAAAAGCAGTGAGCTCGCCTTGGCTGGCGTCGGAGGTCGGGAGAGAGCTCCTACTGCCTAACTACGACCCCGAAGCGTCACGGAGAGCAAGGCCGCGCGCAGGGATCTCGGGGGCATCCGCGCAGCGCAGGTGCGCCTCCGGCTTTATGGCCGGCTCTGAGTCTGAGGCTGGGGAAGACTAAACCAAGAGGTGGAAGACTTTTGGAGATCCTAATAGATCAGAATTGTTGATTTATGATCGGGTTTCTGAGGCAAAGCCGGGTTCTGCTTCTGGTTTAGGGCTGCGTGCGGGAAGGATTCGGAGGGCAGCTCTCCCAGCTGATGGGTACTTACTGTTTGTATAATTGAGAACGTCCAATCTCCACCTGTTTAAGGAGCAGATTGAAACAGCAGAACCTCCCCTGGATCCTATTAAAACGTTTTTCCTCCTAAGGCCATTCAGTCGAACCAATTTTCCGAAGTGATTCATAGAGCTGAATTCTGCCAAGGCAGCTCTTTCACTTTTAGCCACTAAAGCACCGCGTGGAACCGGGTTTTGTGTTTTTCTAAAATAAAGAGAAGGATTATCAGAGAGGAGAGGGAGGGGGCCTGAAGGGGGGCGGGCAGAGACTTAGTGTGGCCAGAGGTACAAGCAGAGGGAAGAAAAGACCCTTTTCCAGACAGGCCCCAAGTAAGTTCGGAGGAATTCAGCGTTTTGTGCCTGGCGCACAAAAGCAGCGCGCTCCGCGCTTGGTTTGGAGGGGCTGAATTCATCTGTTTGCAGACCATTCCACCTGCGTATCACAACAAACTGCTCAAAGACGCTCCAGCACTTTCAACAGGCCGGGTGCTCTTGGCGACAACAAAAGTGGTCGAGGCTGAGGGTTCTTATGGAGGGGGATGGTGGTGGCTAGCAAGAGAGCGAGCGAGAGAATTAGGTTTAGGAAAGGGGGAGGAGGGGTGCAGGGGTTTTTTGAAAAGTTTTGGCCGGTTTTGTTCGCGGGACAATTATATCTTGCTAGCCAGCTTTTGCAAGACCACGAGCTTTGTAGCCTCAACCACAGTTTAAGAGGATTACGGTGGGTATAATATGAGCAAACAGGGTTTGATAGTGAATTCCATCTCCAAAGACACACGATCATGTGAAGCCAGAGAAAGTGGTGGTAGAGGTAAACCCTCTGTTTCTTCACCCAGGAACAAGTCTTGAGGGGGCTGAGTATCCCGTCCTAGGGCCCTCCGTGCTGCGAAACATCCCTGGAGAACGTTAAGGGACGGGGCAGAAAAGCTCTAGTTTTAACTTCAGGCAAATCATTCCCCTTTTCCCTTCAAAACGTCTCTTTCCTTCTACTCACCCATCCAGTTGCCGCTCCTTTGAGGTGTAATTTTAGACAGGATTTGGACATAGCAGGTAAGGAAAAGGAAAGGTGTACTTGGAAAGAAAAGAGAGGGAACAGAGAGAGGTCCCTGAGGGAAAGTGGCTTGGAGGTGGACTGCAATAGGCTAATGCTCTCACCCTGCCAAACTCTGAAACTGCCCCTAAATTCCACAATCCTAAGTCTGTTCCCGTAACATCACCCTCCCACCCCCTCCCCAAACTACCAGATTTCTAAGCCAAGAGCCTTGCTCATCTGGAGGAGATCATTTCCATATAGCCCATTTAATTTAGAAGATGTTCAGAGAGACAGAATTCCAGACCCAGGGTACCCCCATCCCTATGTTAATGTGAACACAAGAGCACAGATTACTCCCTCCTCCCACCAAACATGAAACAAACCAACTCACCCCAACATTGAAACAATATCAATACACCTGCAGCATCTCAAGACCCGATTTTCTATCCCGACTCTCCTGTGGATCCCGTTTGCCACAAGTACTGCACCCCAACCCTTTTTCCAAATTGGGTAATTGTTGCTCTCTGCAGCAGCTCGAAAGATCTGCTGGTTTGAAAGCTTCATCAGGCTGAAAGGCTTCCAAGGGCTTCCCATGAACCTGCCTTGCCATTTCTATCGCTTTTTGTGGCTGCATAAGCCATCTTTCTCTCTCTCTCCAGCATCACAAAGGAGTGCTACCTCCACAGAAAGAAAACATTTGGGTAAAAACAAGTTGCCCCTAATGTGCCTCTCTTTCCAAATGTTGGGTGAATACACTGGCTTTTATGAAAGTATTTAATTAGCTTCCACAAACTTCTCCTTCCCTCGCCTGCAGATTATATTGAAGTGGAGGGTTGGAAACTATTTTACACCTTGCCACTCACATGTTAATTAATCTCTATCTAACCCTAATTGCAGTTTATTCAAGCACCGCTCAACAGCTCACCCACACAATAAACACTGATCCTACTTTTATACATATTACTTCACGTTAACACATTGAGTAATTAACTCCAGTACCAACTAATAGTGCAAACAAATATTTTCTGTAAACGAGATGATTTCAGGCAGAATAATAGAGGACTGGGGAAATGTGGCGCATGGTGGAGGGAGTGCTGAGATTTCCGTTCGCTGTCCCCAAATCCTCCAAATTCATTCTTATATACAGCATCTTTTTTTGTTTGTTTGCTTTAAGGCTGGGCTTTCTTTTTCTTTTCTTTCTTTCTTTTTCTTTCCTTTTTTTTTTTTTTAAGAGGGACAACTACAGAAATTAAAAGTTCACAGTTTTAGGGAGTTGGTGGAAGGGTTCTGTGGGATTTGGGGTGACATTTTTTCCACCTACACATTTTCAGTAAAGGAAAATCCAAAATAACTCGACATGAAGGGCAACTTGGGGCTCCAGGGCTAAGCAGATGTTTCAGAGATGTGCATTCATTTACGGAAAATAAAGTCATCTTATCCCTCCCTCCCCAAGAAGTCTGTCCCTCAAAGCACGATTTTCCAGTAGAAGTGGGCTGAGGCTATGGTGACATTCTGGAAGTCCCAGTCTCTTTCCCAACGCAACAGGTACACAAGCTCCACGCTGGAGGTGTTGATGCCTTCGGGTCAAGAGTAGGACCCAGCAAACCGCCTGACCGGTAGGCACGCGGTGGCGGCCCAAGCGAGGCCTACTAGGCCGCAGCAAGCGCTCCGCTCCAGGGCAGGAGTCCTAGGATGCCCTGTGTAATCCCCGGGCACCCAAGCCTGTGGCCGTCCGATTCGTGGGCTGCAGCCTGTTACGCACGGCCGCCGGACCCGAATCCACCTTGGCGCCTTCCCCAGCCCGAGGCCTCAGCCCCAGGCCTATTTCATTCGGAGCGCCTCAGCCGAGAGCTGG
Organism: Macaca fascicularis; assembly: GCF_037993035.2. NCBI lineage: Eukaryota > Metazoa > Chordata > Mammalia > Primates > Cercopithecidae > Macaca > Macaca fascicularis. The sequence continues at coordinate 125,473,658 of NC_088376.1, forward strand.
ATGCTTTGGCTTCTTCGCCATCTGGCCCTAGGTTGGGCCTCAAACTCCCGGCGGCGGTAGGGAAACACACCATCAGAGTTAGGCCCGAGGCCCCTCGGCGGCCTCTGTCCTTCACACGCCGAAGAGCAGGACACCGAGGCCCGGCGCATCCGCGGCTCTGCGGGGTCTGACCCGGTAGGCGACCTCTGGAATCCGCTGCGGTGCGACGCCGCGCCCTGGCCAAGCAACCCGCACACCACTGACTGGGGATCCGGGCCCAACCTCAAGGACTGGAGCGCAGTGTTTTAATTGAAATCGCAGGTTTAAGCACAGCTGGCGGCTGTCTATTGATTTTACAGGAGCTTCTCTTATGGGAAGCATATTAAATATGACTGGCGCGGCTAGAGCTGAGCCTCTCCTCCCGCCCCTTCCCTCTGGCCATTTTATGGTCACTAACCCGAAGCACTGTAATGATGACTTTTATTTAAAAAACATTTTTTAAAAAATGCCAGAAATCGCCCTCACTTTAGGACAAATTAGCAGATGCCTTCTTGCGGTGTAGACAACCTCAGAAGAAAATCCCTTTATTGCGCAAAAAGCTCACACGTTTGCACCACGGAAGAAAAAGGCAAGCATTTCCACTCCAAAAAGGTGTTCCAATTTCAGCCCCGGTGGCATGCATATCTTGGTTCTGGATGACAAGGGGCACTATTATTTTAAAAACCGTTATTAGTTTCTCCTCTGGTTGCAATACATAACACATCGCCCTATGTATGCCATTTCCCCAGGAGGCAGAGCAGCTTGGAGGGAGAAGGCTTGCTCGCGGCTCCCGAGTTTGGGGAAACACAGGCACTAGGGACTCCGCTCCTTCCTGACATTTTTTTTTGGGGGGGCGTTGGGGGGAAAACCAACCCTGAAACAAACAAACTTTATGGTTTAAGGGATATCTTTTCCTGTTCCCTTCCTCCCTCCCTCCTTCTTCCCTCCAGCTCTCCTTCCTTCCTCCCTTCCTTTTCTTCCTTCTTTCCAAAGGAACATTTAGAATCTGATTTACTTGGTGCCGCGCTTAACCGCTGCTGAAAATAGATTAACTTCTGAAGAGAAATTCTTTTGCTATCCTCTCTTTTTTCCCCAGGAAGCATTTTATTGAAAACATTCGAACTGGCTTGCCCGTGGCGGGCTTGTCCAAAGCACCCGGGCCTCCGCCTTCGGTGCGCCTTGTTCTCAGGATTAGTGTTGTCGGGAGACAAAGAGCCCCAGATACCGGAGGCCGGGAGCGCCGGAGAGCTCCCAGGTTTCGGGTACCCTCGCGGAGCACGCGAGCACAGTCCCAGGCCTTTAGGGACAGATGGGCCAGAGCCGTCTGCATCTGCCCGCATCCTTTGGGAGGCTGCGATGATCGCAGCCAGGGTGGCCGAGCGCCCGGCCCACTGCACCCGGCGGCTGTTTTGCAGCGCCCCTGGCATTCAGGGACTGGTTTGCAAATCTCAATGCACCACAGACTAGTTTTCACCCTGGAGCAGGAAAGGCGCCTATTAGCCAGGGGCAACCGGCTTTGCAGCCCGGGGCGGGGGCGTAGGGGGAGGGGCGGTGGTGCAAACCTATCATGATTTCCAGGATCCTCCCAACTCCCTCCGCGATCACATCAGAGGACATTCGCTGAGTCTTCGGAAATCTGGGCAGCGTATACACTTCTAGGCCAGAAGAACTCTCCTAAAAGAGCAGATCTGCAGTCTATCCGTGCAAGCTTAGTGCTCTCCTCTCTGCCCTGGATGCATATATAATATTCACAAACATATATATGCAAATCATATATATGCATATTGTTTATATGTATGTACGTATGTATATACTTGTATACTATCGACAACTCATCGCTAGAAATGCTATTTAATTAGGAATCTGATCCAATACCCGCGTGCAGCAATTTGCCAGCAGACGTGTCATTTTGTAAGGCGCAGTGAGGGAAGGAAGTCGTCTCGCCTACCTGGGTTTTCCACTTGCTACGCGATTTTGGTGTGCAACCCAAAGGAAATAATCGTTTAAAGAGAACGATGATGATATATTTTTATATATGATATAACACACACACACGTGTATGCATGTTTGAAATTAAAAGGCGTTTTGGTGACTGACTGGCCCTGCGTAGTTGAGAGATGTCGGTTTCCGACTCCCTGGGAAGACGGCTTAGGATCCTCCGCGTTATTTAACTTGGCAGCTGGTTAAACTCCGCGGTGGAGCCTGCCCAAAGGTATTAGCGTTAAGTGCTGAGAGCAGGAGTTAAGCCGGCAGGGAAAAGGGACCGGAAGGGGTACAGGGGTGAGGGAAACCGATTTCAGACTTCCCCCAACTTCTGTAAGTTTGCCAGGCAATGTGGATCTGAGTTGGATGGTGCATTGAATAAGAACCTGAAGCGTGTGATCGCTTTGCAAGCGAATCTCTCAGCTCTGTTTTGTTTGTTTGTTTTGTTTGGCTTTGATAAGAACTTCTCGTGTGTACCGGCAAACGGAAAAGTTCTCTCTTGCCCGCATCTCTGGAGCTCTCAGTCGAATCCCATCTTTTCTTTACCTGGGTAAAGATCCCTGACGCTCCACCCGGGAGTTTATAGTCTGACTTAGGTGAAGACAAAATGAGAACTCTAAAATACTGCGAAGAGCCCATCAATCAATCAAAAAAGTAATCAATCTCTTCTTTCTGCTTCCATTGCTGCCTTCATCACACACACAGACTCTCCCTCTTTGGGGATGAATCTAGGGTAGCAATTAGTAGATGGTTACTTATTACTGAGGGCCTATTGCATGTCACAGCACTAAGTTTAATACCCACCCTAGTCAGTCCTCAACATCATCCTGTGAAGCCAGTGTATATAATAGGTATCTCCATCATACAAATGTGAAAATTGAGGCTCTTGGAAGCTGGGTAGCATGTCAGAGCTCGTGTAACTGGTAAGAGGTTTTCAGAGGTGTACTCCTAAGCACCATGCTAAAAACCCAAAACTAAACAACTGGCTTGTGCTGCTGGTGGAATGGAAATAGGGACAAACGCTTTGGAAAACTGCATGGCGGTATCTACTATGGTTGAGTGTTTGCATTATTTATGACCCAGCAACACCACTCCTAAGTATATACCAAACAGAAATGAGTACCCGTATTCACCAAAAGACATGTACTAGAATGTTTACAGAAGCACTATTTGTAATAGCCCTAAATTGGAAATTGACTGAATAACCGTCAAGAGTGGAACCCATAAATAGTGGTATACTCACAAAATTAAATACTATACATCAATAAGAATCAACAAACTACTGCTACACTCAACTTCATGAATGAGTTTCAAAAATAATGTTGAGCAAAAGCAGCCAGATCCAAATACTTGGTACTGCATGATTCCATTCAAAATAGGCAACATTTGGGGACAGAAGAGAGGGAATTCTGGGGTACTGAGAAAGGTGTGTTTCCCGATCTGGATTCTGGTTTGTGAATGTTCATCAAACTGTGTACACTTACTATTTGTATACTTTTCTAACTATCTGTTAAATATACTTATTTATATTTCTATATACATATTATAATATCTATATATCTGTTAAATTAGCGGAGTTAGTTTGACTTGCTCCCATCCCTCAATTCCCCAAAGAGACACTACTCCTCACCTCCCTCTTGAGTTATGCTCTTTTAATTTCTTTCTCTGGACCAGACAACCACATCAATTAATTGGCCTCTCATCTAGACTTTTAAAAACAAGCTGCATCCAGACTTCTAACACAGTTGTCTTTGGAGCCAGGCAGTTAATCCAGCTTCTCAGGGAACCTGCAATAAGCTCAAGAATGCTTAATCAAGGGAGCTCATTTGCAGCATTCTTCTCACCCACAACCTCAGCAGAGGAGTGGCAGCTGTGAACTTGAATCTGTACCCCTTGCCCCGGGGTTCTAGGTGAATGACTTCAGGCTAGAGACTGCCTCAAACTTTCCAGAGACACTAGCAGGTTGCCTTTGGAGGTGGAGGATCTGGTTGAGGTCAGGAGGACAGGGTCTGGGATGTTTGTAGGAACTGGCATTAATAGAAAGCCTTGGCAAGTCCTTAGAGCTCAACTCACTGGGTCTTGGCCCTAGACAAGACCAGGGGAAAAAAGACAAAATCTTGGCTCCTTGGCAAGTGACCCAGTTAGCAGAACTGGCAATTTTGCTCTGGGAGAGGGTGGGGAAGTTTATTTTAGCAAGAAAAAGCCTTGGAACACAGAACCAAACCAAATACTTGACAATCCCTTTGTGCAAACCCATGGTGAATCCTGCCAGGGACACAGGTTACAAACCCGACTTCCGCACTTCAAGAAAGATACCAAGAACCTACAGCTAAAGCAATTAAGGTGGGGGAAAGCAAAAGGTAAGAGCTGGTGCTCCAATTCACATAAATGAAAAGGATAATTCTTGTCCCCAAAAATTGAGAGGAGATAGGACCTAAGGCAATATAATTTATTCATTAGTTAGCCATCTTGAGCCTTTAGCTATCTTAAGCCTTTCTATACTGGGCACCATCTAGATGCCATACAAAACAGTGCTTCCTGAGATAGACACAATCCCTGCCCTCATGGAACTTACATTCCATCATTCAACCAATAGGAATGCATAAGTATCCTCTGTAAACCAGCTATTTGCTGTTATTGGAGTATTGGAGAATGGATGATGGGCATGGTGGGGTGATATAAGACTCTCAAAAAGGGTGGAGTTAAAAAAAGTACAAGCAACCAGAAATAAACCCAAAGAATTCCCTGGCAGTAAGGTTAACAAATTTTCAAAACTTCTCACTCCAGCAGAAGTTACAGGCTAAAATCACAAATAATGACTTTCTGCAGGCATTTCCATGATGTGTGGGTAGATTCACCCTTTGGCAGCTCATTGCTTGGTGCTTTTTCTAGAGACAGATTTCTGGCCTGGGTGGAACTTGGGTCTCCTTGGAGCAAGGCATTTCTTAAAACGTTATGACACAACATAAAACTCCTTTCTGGGCTTTGTAGGGCTAAGTGTCTTTGAGGCAGTGTGGCTTCTGCAATCAGATCAAGATAGAAGCCTGGCTTGTCCGTTCTGTGTGTTCACAGGCAAGTTAGTAAACCTCTCTGCAAGGCTGAGTTTCACATCTTTGACAGGAGAGAAATATCTGCTTCATCATAGGTGAGGACTAAAAGAAAATGCACAGAAGGATCTTAGCACTTGTAGCTGGCCAATACAAAGCAGAGTATTCACTGTTGTGGTTATAACAACTATTTTTTATAACAATGGTTGTTCAGGCTGACTAGAGGAGGAGAGGAAAGAAGAGGGCAAACAAATTCTTATTCTGTTCTTTACTTTTATTTGATTTTGTAAATAAGGTGGGTTTTTTTCTGATTTAAAAAGTAATCGATGGAGAAATTTTGGGAAAAGTAGAGAATTACAAAGAAGAGAAATTAAAATTGCACAAATCCTACCACCCAGAAACCACAGACAAGTCTTTGGTGTATATTCTTTCTATGCATTTACAAGATGACATCATATGATACATGCTGCTTTATAATCTGCTTTTCCATTTAATACAGCAATATAGAATATTTTCCCATGCTTTAAATATGCTACTAAGACATTATTTTAATGTCTCTGTAGCACTTCACTATATGTCTTTCATGTGAGTTAGTCCTTTGTCATTAGATATTTAAGCTGTTTACAATTTTTTTGCAAGAGTTCCATCAGGAACATTCTCACACATGAATTTTGTGCATAGCTAATCCTGTAGGACAAATTCCCAGAAGCAGAATTACTATGGTAAAAGATATGCACATTTTTAAAGCTTTAGATACCAACTGACAAACTGCCCTTCAGAAAGGGGATACATATTTAGTCCCGCTCCAGTCTGCAGGACGTGACAATTCCCTGTTCCCAGTACCTTCACAAATTCTAGGTATAATCTTTTAAAAAATCCTTCCCATTGCTTGAGCCTGGGAGGTGGTGGTTGCTGTGAGCAAAGATTGCGCCACCGCAATCCAGCCTGGGTGTCAGAGAAGACCCTGTCTAAAAACCAAAACAAAACAAAAGACTGGGCTCAATGGCTCACATCTGTAATCCCAGCACTTTGGGAGGCGGAGGTGGGCAGATCACCTGAGGTTGGGAGTTCGAGACCGGCCTGGCCAACATGGTGAAACCTACTAAAAATACAACTGGTGAAACTCTACTAAGAATACAAAAAATTAGCTGGGCATGGTGGCGGTCACCTGTAATCCCACTTACTCAGGAGGCTGAGACAGGAGAATTGCTTGAACCCAGGAGGCAGAGGTTGCAGTGAGCCAAGATCACACCACTGCACTCCAGCCTGGGTAACAGAGCGAGACTCTGTATTTAAAAAAAAAAAAAAAAACCTTACCAATTTGATAGACTCCAAATGGTTTCTTATTGCTGTTTCTGCCTGTATATTCCTACCCAGGGCAGACTTGGCTGCTAAATTACAGAGAACTTAGAATGTAGAAAGAACAGTGCACACCTAGGTAACAGAAAAGAGAAAGACATGTGGGAAAAGACATCCAGAGAGAGAAGCATCCAGAGAAAAAGGAGACCAGTGTCACATCCCTTTTGGCATGCAGATGGTTACAGATTGCTTTAGGCTTTGAACATTTTCTTGAGAAGCCTTCTCACTTCCCTGCTCTTGAGAACCCCCTAGTCAGAAAATGGGCTGCTGACTCTCTACCCTTCCTTCCTTCTTTCCTCCCTTCCTTCCTTCCTTCCTTCCTTCCTTCCTTCCTTCCTTCCTTCCTTCCTTCCTTCCTTCCTTCTTCCTTCTTTTCTTCTTATTTTCGTTCTTTTCTTTTCTTTCTGACAGAGTCTGCCTCTGTTGCCCAGACTGGAGTGCAGTGGCATGATCTCAACTCACTGCAACCTCCGCCTCCCAGGTTCAAGCAATTCTCCTGCCTCAGCCTGGCGAATAACTGGGATTACAGGTGTGTGCCACCACACCCAGCTAATTTTTGTATTTTTAGTAGAAATGGGGTTTCACCATGTTGGCCAGGCTGGTCTCAAACTCCTGACCTCAAGTGATCCCCCTGCCTTGGCCTCCCAAAGTGCTAGGATTACAGGCATGAGCCACCATGTCTGGCTCCTCTACACTTTCTAGACCTTGTGTTCTACATCTTGCTTGTGGGTGCTCATCTGGCCACCTGAACTTGAGCCCAGTGAGCAGGAGCCCGGGGCTAATGAGGCCATGGTGGTCTGTGTCTCTTCCAAAGGGCTCCCAAACAACTGGGTTCTGGCCTTGGCCAGATGTTTTACAAATGCAGCCTGACTGGCCAAAAGGGAGGACACTCATGAGAACAGCTGGGCCAGTGCAAACCTCTCACCATGACTACCAAGCCTAGAAAAAGAATCAGGAGCTCTAGCCAAAGGAAGTACTAGAAATGAGAAGAGGGGTCCTGTCCATACCCCACAAATAGAAGAGAAGGTACAAACAGGAGGATTATTTACCTGCACGAGCTAGACTTTTGTGCTGAATTTGAGCTCCCATGTAACCAGAGAACTGCATGTTTGTTGTTGCTACGCTGATTTCTGCTGTATCTCTTGTTGTGATTTAAAAATAACCAAATCTTATTATGAGGAATTTCAAATATATACAAAAGAAGCACAGACTAATATCATGAACCCGTATACCATCACCGAGCCCCAATAAGATCAATCCATGGCCAATCCTGATTCATTTACATATCTATCTATTTCCTCCTCATATTATTTTAAAGCAAGCCCCAGACATAATACTTTGTTATCCATACATTATTTAAAGACCATCACCTAAAATACAATAATTCTTTAACATCATCAAATAGTGTTCACATTTCCAATTTTTAAAATAAATGTCATAATTTAAAAATCCTTTGTGATATGAACAGACATTTCTCAAAAGAAGACATTCATACAGCCAACAGACACATGAAAAAATGCTCATCATCACTGGCCATCAGAGAAATGCAAATCAAAACCACAATGAGATACCATCTCACACCAGTTAGAATGGCAATCATTAAAAAGTCAGGAAACAACAGGTGCTGGAGAGGATGTGGAGAAATAGGAACACTTTTACACTGTTGGTGGGATTGTAAACTAGTTCAACCATTGTGGAAAACAGTATGGCGATTCCTCAAGGATCTAGAACTAGAAGTACCATATGACCCAGCCATCCCATTACTGGGTATACACCCAAAGGATTATAAATCATGCTGCTATAAAGACACATGCACACATATGTTTATTGCGGCACTATTCACAATAGCAAAGACTTGGAATCAACCCAAATGTCCATCGGTGACAGACTGGATGAAGAAAATGTAGCACATATACACCATGGAATACTATGCAGCCATAAAAAAGGATGAGTTCATGTCCTTTGTAGGGACATGGATGCAGCTGGAAACCATCATTCTCAGCAAACTATCGCAAGAACAGAAAACCAAACACCGCATGCTCTCACTCATAGGTGAGAACTGAACAATGAGATCAGTTGGACTCGGGAAGGGGAACATCACACACTGGGGCCTATCATGGGGACGGGGGAGGGGGGAGGGATTGCATTGGGAGTTATACCTGATGTAAAGGACGAGTTGATGGGTGCTGACGAGTTAATGGGTGCAGCACACCAACATGGCACAACTATACATATGTAACAAACCTGCACGTTATGCACATGTACCCTAGAACTTAAAGCATTAAAAAAAATCCTTTGTTTAGATTATGGTGCAGATAAGGTTCACATATTATGATTTGTTGTTCTGCCTTTTAAGTCTCTTTTAATTTATAGATTTCTCTCTCCATTTATTTATTTTATTTTTTATTTTCATTTTTTGTCCTTGCAATTTACTTCTTGAGAAAATCAGGATGTTTGTCATGTAGAGTCTCCCACAGTCTATATTTTGCTGACAGCATCCATGTGGTGTTGGCAATTTTAAAGGCTCATTTCTTAGGATGCTGTCCTTCTTTCCACCACCCCTTTTGAACATTCCTTTGCAAATAAAACTGCCATTTAAGCCCCCTGGCCTGTGAACTCCTGGAGAACAGGGGTCTGTCTGGTTCAGCTTTGGTCCTTGCAGTGTCATTCATCACCTGGGCCGTAGTTATGCTTGGTTTCTTGATGCATCAAATGACTCAAAGAATTTTGCTCTCTTTTCTTTATATTTCTAGCATGTACACCCTTGCACTCAGCTTATAGCAGTGTATTTTGTACAACTGCTTTTCTCCCCATATGTGTGTTCAGTGTTGAAGGACAGGACAAACTTCATGTTAGTTTAAATACATAGACCTTTTCCCCACAGTCCTGTAGACAATGCTCAGTGCAAATCAAAATTTTTAGTCACTGTTGGTAACTAACAGGCTGACTGACTTTCCATTTTCTTCGGTTCCAGAATGTTGTATGCTGGTGCTTTCATTCTCCTTAATAATATTTTATTTTTTACTTTTATTTTTTTCCTTTTCCTTTTTTGAGATGGAGTCTCACTCTGTTGCCCAGGCTGGAATACAGTGGTGCGACTAGCTGGGACTACAGGTGCCCGCCACCATGCTCGGCTAATTTTTGTATTTTTAGTAGAGACAGGGTTTCACCACGTTGGCCAGGCTGGTCTCTGAACTCAAGTGATTCACCTGCCTCGGCCTCCCAAAGTGCTGGGATTACAGGTGTGAGCCACTGCACCTGGCCCTTACTAATATTTTAAAAGGTGCTAAGTTTTTAACTGAAGAGAAGGAAGTCTTCCCAGACTGTCCCACCCACACCTCCATAGGTTCCTTGGGAGTGGAAGTGGTACAAAGTAATGTACAGGAGGAACTTAACATTCTATGAATAAGGGCTTGCTAGGAGAATCAAAGGAAAGCCGATCAAGACCTTATTGTTTAATTAACTTTGAGCATCGGCTTATTTAACAGAGTTTGCTGTGGTAGGTATTCTCTTTTGATTTCTGTTTGTAGATGAAATTAAGTTTTCACTTAGCATAAAGGAGTAAATAATGAATACTGATTAACTATGGGGCTATTAGTAGATTAAAGTTTTGTGTTTCCTCACTTTTTCTTGGATGCAATAATAATAATCGCTAACTCTAATTGAATTCAAACAATGTAATATAATATGTAATGAAAATCAGGTCTCCCTTCCACCTCAAATCTCTAGTCTCTTTTTCCCCAGAGGCAATCACTGTTACTGGTTTCTGCACCTGTGGGTATGGTAATCATGTGCAATGATTGTTATTAGTGTATCAACAATGTGACCCTATAAAGCAAGTGGACTGGTTATCCTCCTCTTCAGACGAAGTAAGTGACGTTTGGTGGGTATTAGTGATTAGTCTAAGGCCACATGTTTATTTGAATGGCAGAGTGGAAACTCATAGCTAGCCAGTTGAGACCACCCTGTCCCCCTCCTTGCTCATAACCACTAATTTCATCCATTCACAGTTTCATCCTTCCAAGAAACACAAAAATATGACCTATTAATATCCTCAAACAATAAACCAGAGACTATCATTTGTTGAATTGTTACGGCCAGTTTGATGGTTTGACTTTCTTTCAAAAATGTCAAAGTAGTCCAGACACAGTGAATACACCTGTAAGCCTAGCTATTCAGGAGGCTGAGATGGGAGGATCTCTTGAGCCCAGAGTTCGAGGCTTCAGTCAGCTATGGTTGCACTGCTGCACTCCAGCCTGGGTGACAGAGTGAGACCTGTTGCTAAAAACAAACAAAGAAAATAAAAGCATACAGCTTATGTGCTTTGTACAAAAAAAAAAAAAAAAAAAAGAAAGAAAGAAAGAAGAAGAAAAGGACACTGTTGCTACTTTATAGGTAAATAAATTAGGATAAGAGTCAATGGATAAAGCAAAAAGTGAGATGAGGAAGAGAAAGATGAAGAGCTTTGGCAGATGCTCTCAAGTTTTCTGTGTGTGTGCACACAGGCACTACACCATGGACCCCACTGGCAGTCAGTAAGCCTGCGGACCCCTTCTCAGAATAATGCTTTCATTTTTAAAAATTTTGTTATTATCGTTTTAGAGATAGGGTCTCCCTCCGTGGCTCAGTGCAATGATGCAATCTTAGCTTGTTGCAGCCTCAAACTCCTGGGCTCAAGCAATCTTCCCACCTCAGCCTCCTACATAGCTGAGACTACAGGTGTATACCACCACGCCAGGCTAATTTTAAATTTTTTTTGTAGAAATGGGGTCATGCTATGCTGACTAGGGTGGTCTTCAACTCCTGGCCTCAAGTGATCCTCCTGTCTCAGCCTCCGAAAGTAATGGAATTACAGGTGTGAGCCACCATGCCTTGCCCAGAATAATGCTTTTAAATGAATAAGATAAAATATATAGGCTTTTAAAAGATATCAATCATATTAATAATGTAGCTATCAAAATCTTAAAAAATAAAATGTGTGATACTGTGATATATATGCTTCTTTCTTTTTTTTTAAATTAGATTTTAAACTTATTCATGTTGCGTAACTGAAACTTTGTACCCTTTGAAGAATATCTGTCTGCATTCCCTACCCCTTGTTCCTGGTAACCATTGCTCTACTCTCTGCTTCCATGAATTTGAGTTTTTTAGATTCCACACATAAGTGAGATCACACAGTATTTGTCTTTCTGTGCCTGGCTTATTTCATTTAGCATAATATCCTCTGAGTTCATCCATGCTGTTACAAATGACAGAATTTCCTTTTTTTCAAAGGCTAAGGAGTCTTCCATTTACATAGACACCAATTTTCTTTATCCATATATCTATTTCTGGGCACTAAGGTGGATTCCATACCTTAGATTTTGTGAATAATGCTACAATAAACAAGGGAGTGCAGATAGCTCTTTGGTATGCTTTTTTCCTAATGCATGAAATAAGATCTAGTGGCAGATCTAATAATTAAGGTAATTTAGAAGCACTGACCACTCAGAAATCATAACAACTGTAATGTGATAGAGATTTCCATTGGTCACAGAGTCACAAATACTACAAATGCTACTGTAGTTTGCTGCCTCCTGTCTCCACCCCCATTGAACTTCATGAACCTCTTGAGTCCTAGCCAAACTCTCCAGGTTAAGAAGCTCTTCTTTGTAAGAGGACCTGAGCAGAGGTTAGAGGGTGATACTTAACCTTCCATCCTGTGTCTGCTGCTAGGACTACACTTTAATTCTACATTTTTCTTGTCCAGGTACCGCCTTTATTGGTACACTTTTTTTTTTTTTCCTTGAGACGGCGTCTCACACTGTCACCTGTGCTAGATTGCAGTGGCACGATCTCGGCTCACTGCAACCTCTGCCTCCAGGGTTCACACGATTCTCCTGCCTCAGCCTCCCAAGTAGGTGGGATTACAGGTGCCTGCCACCATGCCCAGCTATTTTTTGTGTGTGTGTGTGTATTTTTAGTAGAGATGGGGTTTCACTATATTGTCCAGGCTGGTCTCGAACTCCTGATCCTGTCATCCGCCCGCCTCAGCCACCCAAAGTGGTGGAATTACAGGCATGAGCTACTGCACCCGACCAGGACACTTTTTAAAAGCAAAGCTCTTTAAAATGCAGTCTTTTAAAATGTTTTAAATTTGAAAGAATTAAAACATTTCAAATTTAAATTTGAAAGAATGCACGGGGTTGAAATAATCAAACAATAATAACATTAAACACAAATTGAACTGAAAAATAAATCTCCTTTCCATCTGAAGTTTGCCATCCCCTTTCCCAGAGATAACCACTCTTATTAGTTTCTTCTAATTTCCTACATCAGCCATTGCTCTCAGTTCCCAACAGTAGAACTTGACAGCAGAAAAGGAGTTTACACAGTAGCTCCCAGAATTGGCTGAAGGCCGGGACATAGGCTCGGTCAGGAACCAATGGACCAGTGAGGTGAGGCACAGCCAAAAGCAACCACAAGGCAACTCTGCGTGGGCTGCTGCTGCTGGGCCCACTCACCAGTTCCTGGATGCCCCTCAATGATCCCAAGGCCCAGGGAGAGTTATTCAATGCTGCCATGCCTTTTGGTCCTTCTCTCAAGAGTCAAGATTCTGAGCTAGAGCATCTGGTTATTAGGCACATTCTAGTTGTCAGAGGCAGGGAGAGGGAACATCCCTTCCCCTTCAGTTTCCATGGATTTGATTCTGGGAAGCCAAAATGATAACTGTTCATTTGATTTATTGAAAAAAAATACACACACATAAATAGATTTGCTTATTTTTTTTTTAAACAAATGGGAGAGTTCTTTAAATGCTAGTCTGCCTCTTGATATTTTTTTAACTTAATAAAATATCAGCAATATATCTTGAACATTTTTCAGTACCAGTGTTTATAGATCTACTTTGTTCTTTTTCCTGGCTCCATTGTATTCCACTATATTGAAGGCTGGAATTTATTTCACCACCCTTGAGAGCCTTCCAAATCTAGCCTAGCCAGGCAATGCTTCTGGCAGGAGAACTGCTAATTCTGTCTTGCTGTTCTTAGACCAACATTGACCACAGACTGTCCTGGATTGCAGGGATGATTGTAGCAGATAATGTTGGTGTCCTGCCCACCTCTCTTACCGCTTCATTGCAACTGGGCTTGACTTCTCATTGCTGTTCTTGTACTTATTTGTCTTAGGGCTTTCTGTGATGATCGGAGTCTGCTTTGCCCATCAACCCTGCATGTCTGAAATGCTGGAGAATTAACATCGCCTACTCTCCCCTAAGCTGTCCTCGACCAATAATGAAAAAACAGTTGGAGTATAAATACCCCAGCTCTCTCACTCCTCAGGAGGAATAATTGAAAAGTATGTTCTACACTGGCTCCCAGATTTTCCCAGAGAAATCAAACTTCAGTTACCCATAGTGGCTGCATTTCTTCTCAATCTTTTCCCCCCATTCCTCTATTAGTGTTTCCTGGATCACCTCCCAAGTAAACCACTTGCACTAGAATTCTTGTCTTGGGGTCTATTTCTAGGGAAACAAATTAAATCAGTGATGATGAAGAAGGGGAGACATGGAAAGAAATTCATTTATTTATTCATTCCTTTAATAATTATTTACTGAGATCCATAGTCAAAGACAAGTGAAGGAGAATGTGAAGAAATGTAGACAAGGGGAACAAATCCTTCCCTTTCAAGGCATAAAAGCAAATGCTAAAAAAAGAAGTGGGTAGCAAGAATACCTTTCTTGACGCTGCTTAACACATTGCTGCCCAATCTACCGCTGATCACGCACTGTTCTTTTGGGAAGAATTGGAATAAGAACAGTGAGTAGCAGAATTCAGCTTTCTAAGGGTAGTGACTTGGCCATATCTATGATCTGTTCAAAGCCTGAAACATGTGGCAGGCTCTTAAATCCTTAAGAAATTAACAGTAGGCCAGGCGCAGTGGCTCACGCCTGTAATCCCAACACTTTGGGAGTCAGGTAGGTGGATCACTTGAGGTCAGGAGTTTGAGACCAGCCTGATCAACATGGTGAAATCTCTACTGAAAATAGAAAATTAGATAAGCATGGTGGAGGGTGCCTGTAATCACAGCTACTCGGGAGGCTGAGGCAGGAGAATCACTTAAATCTGGGAGGCAGAGGTTATGGTGAGCTGAGATCATGCCACTGCACTCCAGCCTGGGCAACAGAGTGAGACTCTGTCTCAAGAAAAAAAAAAAAAAAAAAAGAAAGAAAGAAGCTAACAGTAAAATATCAGCTAACATTTGTTGAGCACTTAGAATGTATGCCTTTTTTTTTTTTAGCACTTCACACATGGAAATACATTTAATCTTGATGACAACCCAATGAGCTTATAACAATGGGCAATACGTAGGGTATGATTCTGACTATTTATATCTTACAGATGAGATAACCGAGGCCTAGGGAAATGAAGTAATTTTCCCAAGGTCACGTGGCTAATGATTACCGCTGATCATCTGAAATCTGGATCAAGGTCATCCTGACCCCAGAACCTATCAGAACCTATGCTCACAACCTCTTCCTTCTATTTGCTCCTGTGATACCTGTTGCCCAATGGTCTACAAATCCTGCGGTCTCTTGCTTTCATCTTTACTTCAATATTTAAATAGAATGGTTTGAGCTCCATCATTTGTAATAACAAGATCTAGCCCTCCTTATTCTCAGAGGTCATCTTTCTCTAATTTACTGGGAGAGAAATGAGTGCTTGTTTCAAGATTAACTCTTAAGTCTCTAGTTCCACCTCTGCCCTCAGTTTGCTTTGAGAAAGTTTCTTCCCTAGGACAGCACCAACTTTTCCTTGTGCTCTCCAAGAGCATATTAACCCAAGACTGTGTGTATAGCAGCCTTGTTATGGAAGTTTGGAGATGACAAAGAGTAGATGCAACCTGAAGTTTATTGATTGTCATTTAATTAGAGCTCTGAAGAGTTCAGATTTTCCAAATACATTGTGATGTCAGTATCCTTCATATGCCTTGGAATTTTTAATCTATAATCTTGATGTCTGATTTTTAAAATTTTATTCAAAATTAGACTAATCAAACCAAAAAATACTGTGGAAGAATTTATCATGCTGAAAGCCCTATTCCAGGAGGTGTAGGAGATGACTGAGTGAGGTGCATAGTTCAGTGGTCCTGTTTACAATAATATAGTGACATTAGAATTTGAAACCTAGCCATAGCTTCCACATAAACTGTACTTTTCTTTGCACCAAATACCACCAGTATTTGTCTTCTTATGTTGCCTTTGATTTTCTTTTAAACACATTCCAAAATTTCTGACACTTTCTCTGAAATTTGTACTATCTTTAATCACATGTTTCCTGCTTTAAGCAAAACCTTGTTTATTCTTTGCAATTGTATTTGCTGCCCAGGAAACAAGCCAACTTGTTTTTGATGGACAGAGGGAAATATGCCAACTTAACCATGTTTACAATTGCTTTTGGCCATCTCACCATCAATTCTTAGGAAATAAGAAAAATTTTATTTGTGTACTTTTTGCTTGTTGTTGCCTTTGCATTCCTCTTAATTTGTACTTGTGTGTATGTATTAATTGTAATCGTTTTATCCCGCTGTTAGCTAGTGGCTGTGATTAATTTGTTGTTCAGTGTTTTTCTTTGACCTTCAATGTACTGTCAGGGTAGAGAACTCTGCTGGCAGATTGCACCATCGTCAGCCCTTTTCTCATGTTTTGCTTAGTTACAACAAATGCAGATTTACAACTTTAGATGAAATGCATGGTTTCATAAGAAGGAAAACAGATGATAATTTTAGTATTTAGATGAAGAAGCAAAACAACCTTGAATAAAAGATGAATATTGATTTTTAAAAATTTGTTTACCAAGAATTACAGAATTGTGCCTAATTTGACTTAATTTCAGATTTGTTAATTATGTGTCTGATATAAATTAGCCACAAAGAGAACACACTTAAATTTTAAAATTTAAAGGACATGAACTTATTCAATTTCGTGCTTAAACACTAGTCATACAACTCTTGTTGTTTTGTTGATTTCCTAAAATTTTTATAGAAATTCAAATTTATGACAGTGTGGCTGTTCATACCTGCACTGAAAATTGAGGTGAGGTGGATAGATTTTCTAAAGCCATCATGATTCCCCACCTTCTTTTGTAATTCCTTCTTTAGTAATTCCTTCCTTATAGACAGAATATATTGCAATAAATTTAGTTTATGTTTTCTTGGTCATGATCATACTCAGGTGTACATTGCTGATGTGCACGCGTTCAATTCAACCAACATTTATTGAGTGCCTACTACATCCCAGGCACCAGACTGGCATACAGAAATGGATACACAGTCCCTGACCTCAACTAGTTGGCAGTAGTCTAGCAGGGAGACAGACACATAAACAGATAACTGTGATATAGTGCAGTTAGACTGGGATTGGATTTGGGGTGTTTCAGAAATTCTTTAGTCACACATTTTCAAACAGTCTTTTGGGTCACTTCCACAGATGGCTCATTTCCTCCATTATGTTTTGATCCATCCTAATTTCATCCTAGATTTTCAGTTTATCTTATTTTGCTCCTGTTTCTTCTTTGACCAGAAAATCTCCTTAAATACATTACATCCATTACCAAAGTACTGGTCTATATGTGGTCTATATGGTCTATATGGAAAGTCTATATGTGCAGAGGTACAAATGATCCTATCTATACTGATAAATGGAAAATGTGATTTGCCAAATAGTAGGCTCAGGATGATTCTCATTTATATATTGGGATCATTTATATATATATATAAAATCTCCAATATACTTGTATATGATTTGAACATATTTGGAAGAATATATGCCCATCTGTTAGCAATGGCTACTTTGGGGAAATGGGTGTTGGGGGGGGGGGAGGCTTGAACGTTTTGTTTCATATAATTCTGTTCTATTTGATTTTTTTTAACTTAAAAAATTTCTTTAAATGTTTTGAAAAAATTAAAAATAGTAGTTAGTTCTTGGCTATGCAGACCAACAAACCCAAACTAAGTGGAACTAAATGTCCTCCTTTGACACTTCAATCTACTCTTCCCATGATAATCTCTCCCAACCTCTTGCCTAAGCTTTCCCATGAAGCAGGCTCTCTTAACACACTGGGCATATTCAATAATGTCTTAAGTTAACATGTATATGTTGAGTGTTTACTGTGTGCACTGGGAATCCACCAGAGAAGAGAATAGTTTCCCATTTCTATGGTGTTCCAGTCAAGTGGCACGTCCCCTGGCCTCCATCTGGTCTTGTTCTTGTCCTTCCCAGTCTTCTCTATGGGCTCTTTAAGGCCTACCTCCTCAAGGAAGGCTTCCTTTCCTTCTCCCTCCTCTGAATCTTATAATATTTAGTCTGTGTCTTTGGAAGATTCACACTACCTATACTATAAGTTCTACAAGAAGAGCAACAGATCATCTCCATCCTTGTACTTTCAGCCTTCGTTATTTGTCGTCTATTTATTGAGTACCTTGGGGACAGTGTGGAGAAGCTGGTATAGACTGTACCCTCCTGAAGTAGAGAAAAGAGATATGAAACATGTAACAATGTACATAACCCATTCATGAGTAGTGTGAATACTAAGAGAAGTAGATACTGTCATGAGGATATATACTAAGGAAATAGATGCTGAACTGAGGGTGGTGTTTGGAAAGGCATCCTTGGGGAGATCCAGTTTAGTGGGGATTTGATGGATGAGATGAGGTCGTTTGGAGGCGGGCCCCGGGTGGGAAGAACTATGGTGCACAGTAGGAAGTTGAAGGTGGTGGGTGTGGATGAACCCTGGGAGTAAGAGGAGTAGGGTTAACAGAAGAGGCTGGAGAAGTAGGCAAGGGTTGGACTGTTCATGGCCTTGAATGCCCCCTTAAGGAGTTTGGGTTTCATTCTAAGGGGAGGGAAAGAATTGGAGGCTTTTAATTAGGGGAGGAGTGGGATCATACTTGCCTTTAGAAAGGTCTCTCTGACTGATGAAGGGAATGGAATAGAAAGAGTCCAGGTGTTCCTAGCACAGTGCCTGCCTGACCAGTATGTACTCAAGTATTTGTGGACCAATTGTTCATAAAGTGAACGCCTTTCTATCAGGTTCACAATTTCCTTGATATCTCCTACATCTAACTGGCACTTTTTCCTGTGGTCTCTTCCTTATCAGCCTTCAAATAGCTCTAAATTTTTCCTCTTATTAAAAAAAAAAAAAAGGAATAAAAGGGTTAAACATGCACTTCACAAAAGAGGCTATCCAAATAAAAAATGTACTTAGCTCTCCTCCAGGGCTCCTGAACATTTTCCTACTTTTGCTAACTTTTATACACTGGACAGATGCTCACTCTTTTACTTTGCATGTTTTAAAAAGACTTAAACTGCCACTTCACAAAAGAGGCTATCGAAGTTCCCAATACACAAGTTCAAAGGCAATCAACTTCATTTGGTAGAGATAAATAAACCACCACAGCACTTACCAGAATGGCAAAAATTAGAGTGACAACACTTAATGTTGTCAAAAATGTGGAACAACGGAGACTTTAATTTGCTGCTGGTGAGACAATAACTTTGTTCATCCTCTGTGGAAAACTGGCCACATCCTCTGAAAAGGAAAATACCTTTACTCCAGGACCCAGCAATTGCACCAAAACATACGTACAAGGAAATTCATGGCAGCATTATTCATAATAGCCCAAAATGTAAAACAATATTTTTATATGGCTAAATCAATTATGGTCTATTTATACCTTGGACTACTATACATCAATGAAAATAAATGAACCACAACTACACCAACTATGTAATGTAGAGCAAAAGAATCCAGACACAAAAGAATATGTACTGTGATTGCAATGACAAAAAGGTTAAACTAAGCAAGTTGATCTATTCTATGCCATTAGAAATCAGATAGTTGTTACCTTTGGGGTGTAAGGAGTGGGTAGAGTTTGGGAAAGAGCATGGACATGGGGTCCTCGGGGGTCTTCGGTATGTTCTATTTCTCTGCTAGGTAGTTGTTCCGCGAGTGTGTTCACTTTATGATAAATCATTGAGCTGTAGGCTTAGGATTCATGCACTTTTTGTATGTATAATAAAAAACTAAAAAAGAAAAAAGAAGATCACTCAAGATACCATCCCAAAGAAACCAAAAGTAATATCAAAGCTGTCTTCTTGGCTTTGCATCTGTGGTCAGAATAAACTGAGGCCAGCAGTGGTCAAGGATAACGTGGTCAGTGCTTTCTGAGGTGTTCTGATGTCATTTCCTTCCCCATACCCCCTTTCCCAGGGTTGCTGGGGGTGCTATTTAACAGGATCCTCAGTGCAAGGCAGTGGAATCTTTTTTTGAAGGAAGTTTTTAATTTAACCTTGGTTTTGGAGACCAAGTCTTTTCTGGCTTAGTTCTCCTAATGACTTTTACATCGTGCCCTTTGGTTAGTTATCTAACCCGTTCACTTAGCCTTCCTGCAGGGCTCCTGAACATTTTCCTCCTTTAGCTTTCATACACTGGACAGACATTCCCTCTTTACTTTGCATGTTTTAACATTGTAGGCTGGGTGCAGTGGCTCACACCTGTAATCTCAGCACTTTGGGAGGCTGATGTGGGCTGGTCACAAGGTCAGGAGTTCGAGACCAGTCTGGCTAACATAGTGAAACCCCGTCTCTACTAAAAATACACAAATTAGCTGGGCATGGTGGCACATGCCTGTAGTTTCAGCTACTTGGGAGGCTAAAGCAAGATAATCGCTTGAACCTGGGAGGCAGAGGTTGCAGTGAGCGGAGATCGCGCCACTGCACTCTAGCCTGGCCGACAGAAAGAGACTCCATCTAAAAAAAAATGATAAAAAAATTTTAATTGTTACAAGATATATGATCTCATTTTGCAACTCAAAATATAATGAAAAGATGTTTTCAAAAATCTTGGCTGTGCCATTCTGACTTAACTATGTGCCCCTGGGCAATGACAGTTTTGTCATACCTGAAAGACATATCCCCACCATTTGTATTAATAGTTTTACGCTCTTATCTCTGGATTAGTGCTTCTGCATAGAGTTAACTATTGGGCAAGTTAGCATAACCCTTTTGAACTTAATTTCCTAATCTATAATGAGGATAACAATAGTTCTCTCCTCTTATGGTTGTTGTGAGATTTAAACGAGGTAATATATGCAGAATGCCTGGCATAGCATAGTTGTTCAATAAATAGGACCTCTTTTTGTAAGCCCACAACGGCAGGAAGTACTGTTGCCTTGTACCTGCAGACCTCAAGTAAACAGAGCAAGACATGTTGTCTAAAGTGGTTATTTTGTAGAGAACACCTGGTGACCATTCTACCTGGTTCTGTTGGAAAAGTAGCTGTTTCCCTAAAGCCTCAGTCAGCTTCCAGGAAGGATCAGCCTGGTTTAGGGACAGACGCAAATAAAGCAAACAAGGCTACAAAATGTTTAATTTCTTACAAACTTAGGTGATTATATTGCTGACAGGGCCTGAGGAGTGAGTAGAGTACTCCATGTCTTAGAGAATCTTGTAAAATGCTTTAACAAATATATAAGAATCATATATAATTGGCACACACTTTGTTTGAATGCAAACACTGCTGTTAAAGTGGTGCTTAAAAACAGTTTGTTGGCCTTCTCTTCGTACAGGAGAAACATTTCTCTCGTTTACACTACTTACTTGCTTAGCAAACCCTTATTTATCCTATAATGCAAGCGTAATCTGTCCAACATGTCCAAATGCCCACGGATTCTGAATTAGTGGAGTCTGAATTAGCGGAATTTTAGGCAGTCTCTCATGGAGAACTACGAGCATTTGAAAACGACCCACTCCAACAGTTTCAAGAACACTCTATGAAAATTACCTCTTCCCTCCCTTTCCTATTTCTTCTTGTTGTGTTTCAGTTCTGGCATTCAAAGAAGACAGAGAAAAACAGACCCAAACGTATATTCTTAGGACATTTGAATATTTATTGAGAAGCCACAGTTTTCCACACTTCCATAACTGTAGGCTTTATATAAGGCAAAAGCAAGATGGATCCACTACTTTACATGGAAAGAAATAGCTCTGCAGCAAACCCCAGGGTTGTGCAGTTACAGATCAAAATGCAATGTACATGACAGATATAAAAAACAGTGTGGAACAAAATAATTTAAATTATGGTTACAATCTACTGAAGGAAATATCCACATCTTATTATAAACACATTTTTTAGTCTAGGGTTGTAATTTAAATATTCTTTTTTTTTTTTTTACATACACAGTTGAGACATAAAAGCAAAATAACATTTAAGAGGAGAAAACTTTGACAGAAGACAGTAGTTTTGAACTGTGTGCTTGATGTTAAGTCATGATAGGATTGCCCACTTGCCATGGCAATTAAGAGAATCAATCCATTGGTATGTAGCCATCCTTTTTGGGCTAATTATTTGAGTAAATGAAAGGGTGGGTTAACAAGGACACAAGGGGTTCATTTTTTAGTTTTAGGGGAACAGAAAGAATCAAAAGTTGATCGTTGGAGACTTGCCTTTTGTTTTTCAAAAAATAAAAATAAAAACACAAAGCAGATCTATGTGTTTTAATTAATTTATTTATGTACTCATTTAATTAACTGGCATCCACATACGTGAAACACAGTGAATGTACTTGGTATACTTGCCCTCACATCCATTTACCACCAATACATACACAGTACATGAATGAAGCATCATTGATCTTTGCTGATAACAGGGACACGCCTAGTGGTAAGACTATGTATTCTCCATGAACAGTATTTAAAGAATGGTGCTCCATATTGCTTGTAAACATATAGACATGGACATCAGGAAATCAGTGGATATGAAGGTCATTTGCTAATCTTGGTACCACATAGCTAAAATGGCAGTTGTATTGATAAACATCTCATGGGCATGGTAGTTGACAGAAAATTCCCTAATGGGTTTAACTAACAGACTAAGGACATGCACTGATTACAGGACTCTGTCCCAGCGGACTCTAGGACCAAACGGTCTAATCGTCTTCTTCATCTTCCTCATCGCTGTCCTTCATGCTAATCCCCTGCAGTCCCCCACCTTCGCTCACTGATGCTGTGGCTTCCTCCACAGTGAGACGGTTTCGGATTGTTTCATAGGTCTTGCTGTTTAAGGTGGAGTCCAGGACCCCTTGCAATCGGAAATCTCTGTAGGTTTTCTAAGGAGGGAAAAGATACAGTGATAAGAGAGATCTCATCTCCATGATGGGGATGGAGAAGGTAAAAGCAGGTGTGGGTGTGAGAGCACTGACCTTCAGCTAAACATCACACTTTATGCATTGTCAAATAAAAAGCCACTGTGCTTAGAT
This sequence comes from Macaca fascicularis, assembly GCF_037993035.2. Classification (NCBI taxonomy): domain Eukaryota; kingdom Metazoa; phylum Chordata; class Mammalia; order Primates; family Cercopithecidae; genus Macaca; species Macaca fascicularis. The sequence goes on from NC_088376.1 coordinate 125,496,358, forward strand.
TTCACTTGTATTGAAAATTGAGATCCATTGAATGACAGAAAATGAGAAATAGTGACAGGATAAACTACATTAGATGAGACAAAGCAAAGAACATAAGCTTGTGTTTATTCAGTTCCATAAAGGGAAATGTTCCATAATTGTTTTGGTTCCTTTTGTGGACTGGTTCTTTCTCTTAGGTTAGTGTAATGTAATATGATAGACACAGGAAAGAGCTATAACATATAAATAATGGATTGAGCGATTATGGTATTTTGTGATTTCTGTTGCAGTCTGGTTTTAGTATTTTTGAGTCTTGTAACTGCATGAGCTGTACAGATATCCCTCTGTCTCATTCACAAGACAGACATATGTATGTTGGTATATGAAACCTATCACAGGCAGCAGCAATTATGAGAAAGATGGAGCGCTAATGCCTCATCAATATGTTGCAGGCATGTGACTCATTTCTTATCTCCTTGGGAAAGAACTGTATCTATTCCGTTCACAACTTTATGGTCTCAGGGAAGAAATTTGGCTCTTTTTCAAGAACAATGGCTTGGTATTACCGCATCACAAGTTCTTTCTTTGTTCCTTCAGGCGGTTTCTCTCAGATTTCCTTAGGTATCTCAAGGACTGTTTTTCTAGAAATCCTTCAGTGTTAATTGAATATGACCAGAATCATCTGGCTGTTGTCTACTTCGTAATTTTTTTTTTAAAAGGTCTCTCTCTAACTACAACTCTCCTCATCACACTGCATATCATTTCAGCTACTGATTCTGCTGTTTGTTTCTCCTATTGATATAGGAAACTTGTTAAAGGGGCAAGACAAGGAATGCTAACATACATCAACACCACTCCCATCATTATTTCTTTTTTCTTTTTCTTTTCCTTTTTTCTTTCTTTCTTTTTTTTTTTTTTTTTGAGATGGAATCTTGCTCTGTAGCCCAGACTGGAGTGCAATGGCACCATCTTGGCTCACTGCAACCTCCGCCTCCCGGGTTCAAACAATTCTCCTGCCTCAGCCTCCTGAGTAGCTGGGATTATAGGCACCCGCCACCATGCCCAGCTAATTTTTGTGTTTTTAGTAGAGACGGGGTTTCACCATGTTGGCCAGGATGGTCTTGATCTCCTGACCTTGTGATCTGCCCACCTCAGCCTCCCAAAGTGCTGGGATTACAGGCGTGAGCCATCGCGCCCGGCCCATTATTTCTATTTTTAATAGTCCATCTAATGCAGTCATGATAGTAACAATCATAATGTCAACCCCTCTTGAAGGTCACATGTTGTAATGACTATAGAGTTAACGAGTGAACCCAGTTCAGCTTAGTGAAGTCCAATAACATAAAAGTAATCTGGTTTAGACATTAAATTACAAGGTTATCCTCAATCATGCATCAACCTGCAAGGCTTGCCGAGAAGAGGAAGCTAGACAGCTACCTGAACTGTGTTTTCACTTTGATGGGGACAGGTAAGAGACTGAGTAAATGTTAGGCATGGTGTGGACCAGATATCCAGACAATTAACTTAAATTTTTATACTTTTCAATCATTTGTTCTGTTGCCACTCAGAATAACATAATTGTTGCCAGAATATGATGGGGAAAATAAAGGTAAAAGCATTTGAGTATTCTCTTTTTTATTCAAACTCCATAGCAATGTGTATACCAACTAGACTCTCAATGCCTAAGTGCAGAGACCACATCTAGTCATTTTTGAATCCTCCATCTGGTAATATACAAGTAGAGGCTCACCTAATATTTATCCAATGTTGAATGAATAAATAAATGCTTGCTGAATAATGAATGAATGGATGAAGAAATGAAGTGGCTGTTGATGCGAGAAAGAAAACCAATTATCCTTGGAAATTTGCCCTGGAGGAGGAGGCCTCTGGGTGATGTTCTTGGTTTAAAGGTTGTGAATTCTGCTTCATAGCTCTGAGTTGTGGCATTAGTTAAGCGGAACCCACTTTTTGCTAAAGTGAAGGGGTTCCCTTGGCAGTGACATTTCTGTATCCCTTCTCTGTGGTTCATATCAAATTTTTTTTTTTTTTTTTTTTTGGCATAAGGCTAAGATTAAACCTCTCCTCTGACTTATATTTTTCCTTCGTAAAATATTGTTAATTTCCAATACCAATCTGGAAATAGAAATAATGGGAAGACAATTTTTAAGTATTAAAATTATATCTTCTTTTCACGTCTACCCAATAAGGGTCAAACAGAAAAATTTCCCAAAGTGTATTTATGCACAGAAAATGGAATTCAAGTGGTCAGGCGACCACTTGACTATTGAGCTGGTCCTAAGGAACTGAAATAAAAAAATGTGAAAAGGAGGCTGGGTCCATAGTCTGAGTGTATACATTCCTTTTTTAAGAGCTGTAATATACTGCTGTCTATAACTTTTCCCAGGCGGATGCTTTGTGAGATCAAATGCAGATAATAATAATTCTCCTTAATTACACACAACGGAACAGCAATTGGTTGTCCGTAAGCTCTGGGGTAAAGTGAAATGGTACTGATCCAAAGGAGACTAAGAAATGGGGTGGGGGTGGGGTACCCAGGAGTGGGTGTTGCAGGGACTTTTGGTAAACCGTTAAGAAATAAGACATTCAGCTACGTTTATTGTTAAAATATTTTAAAGGACTTTGTGCTTTGAATGAGATTTTTGCATACGAATGTTTTAAAACCCTCTATGGTGAAGCATCAAATGGAAACTGAAATGATCAAAAATGTATTTACCCCCTTCTGTGATCTTATTATTTCATGTAAACCACTGAGATTTCACGCTGAAATAATTATCATTAGTCCAAGGCGCACACACAAGAACAAGGGAAAAAGCTACTTTCAGGGTATGTTATCTCACCTTTGCGATCCTTTACATTTGATTGTATACACGCATTGTAAGAGGAACTACTTCAATTAACTATGAGAACGATATTGATTTGCATTCTGATAATGATCACAGGACATATTTAGAAATAGCTGGGGGTAAATATTTCTATTAAATTAATAGTGGCAACATTTTATTTAATTAAACTATAAACGAAACTGGTAATGGATGTGATTAACATAATGGCACCAAAAGCCAGTTTTTGAAAGTCTAATGCAAAGACACGATGGCCTCCGCAGTACTTTTGCACGGCAAAAACAAAGTATTTTTCCTCTCTGGAAAATGATATCAAATTCATTTGTATTAAATTTCCCTCTGCTGTCTGAGTAACACGTTTATCATGCTTCACAAAACAATTGCATAGGTTTTTCTTGTATGAGATACTATTTTATATGTAAACTAATATTCTTTGTGTTAAGCAAGCTCTGCAGCTTGCCAATGAAATGTATTTCAGTAAGCTATTTGCAAAGAAGAAGAATTATTTTTTTTCTTTTACCTTTACCATCCTAATTAGTGTTTTCAACTGATAAATGTGAAGCTGTAAGTCCATCCGGTCCGTCAACCAGGTGCAGATCACGTTCATGGAGCTGTTGTACCATTGCTGAAAAAAGAGACAAAAGTTCTCCAGCCAACACATCATGGAGCATTTATAGGGCAGAGAGAGAGCAGGCAATGTCTGAGTACCCCACTCTGTTCCAGGAGGAAACAAAATGGTTAAAGAGAATTTGAGAGCATAGAGATTAATGAACGTTAGTTTATACAAAATTACGAGGTACTGGATACTGGACCAATCTAAGAGAGACCAGTTTGGACTCTGAATCTAATTGAACTCTTCCACGATAGACATTTCTTATGTTTCAATTCGTAAAGACCATCTTTCACTCTTCTGATTTTCTTTTTTTTTATTGGTCAATTTTACACCATTTAGATTCAAGACACTAATTATTTCCTAATGTCACTGTCTTTGGTGCCAGAGAGATGAGGCTTCTCCACTGGATTAATTGATGTTCCTTGCCACTTACCATTTGAAAATTCCACATCCTGTCTGCTAAGTACAATACTGGAAATTGGGCTGACAGCCTTAGGAATTTAGGGGCAAGTTTATCTTCATTTACCTGATTGAGGAGTGCTGATAAAGACAATGAATGAAGATTTCTCTTTAAGGGCCAAACTGTACTCTGGGCAGCTTATGTGCCCTTACATTGGCTGTGCAATCTGTTTTAATCTTAACACCAAAAAATTATGGAAGATGAGAGAAAAAAAACCATCTACAAATGAGCTCATTTCAAGCTGTTGAAATCATACTTCCCCTTAAGGGGGTTAAATTTTGCTTCTTGTCTGTGAAAAATGCTTGAAGCTGTGTCACTTTAGACTGCCACCCCTGTGGTGCAGGAAGTCTCTGGTGCAGTATAATTTTGCAGTACTGCTCATATATTCATAAATCTCACTCGGAGACATATGAACAGTGTTATGAAGTGTCAGTATGAAAAAAAATCTAATCTTTTAAACTTCACCAGGTTTCATTACGCTCTGCCGCTTATACCAAACAATTTACAAATAAAATGAAAAGGTGTGGATGGACCTATATATTTATTTATAGGGGATCTATATGAACTGTGCACAGAAAAGATGCAAAAAAGAAAGATTGGTTAGAGAATTGAGATGATGCATACTCTCATGCTAACCAATACACACGCACATGCACGCGCGCACACACACACATCGCACACCAGTGGGGATTCGTAAAGCATAAATAAAAACATGTTTCTGATGGTAACTCCACCCTTTCTCACCTAAAGATCATCCAAAATCAGTTTATGCCTAACACTCACAGTTTTTCCGAAGCCTTGTTTCTGACTTAATTTCTTTTAAAAAAAATTAATTTAGGTTTTTACTTGCAAGGTAGAACTGCCAAGTTTCACCTTGCAAGAAACGACACAGTCTCAGCCATGGTGTACAGAAGCCCTCTTTGCAATCTTTCATTTCTAGGCTCCTTCCTCATCAGAGCCAATTGTGGCTCTCCTTGGAGCCCAGCCGCAGCAGAGACCACACTACCCCAATCGAGGCAGCACTGCAGCCTCACAGCCAACTTCTGCTCTTTTAAAGATCATGGAGGCGAAACTGTCAGTTTTAGGAACCTTCTGTCCCTCCCCAGGGAGCAGGAGGGGTAGGAAGTACTTTTTTTTTTTTTTTTTTTTTTTTTTTTTTTGAGATTTGCAGTTCACTCCAGGGAGGCAGGGTGTTTGCTGGGGTCAAGCTGCTTCAGGCATGGACAGGTTTTCCCCTCTAGGGGTGAGAACATTTTACTGAAAAAAATTTTTTGGTAGTGGTTGTTGGGGGGTGTTTTTGGCACCTCCTGCCTTGGGATTCTGGAGCTTTTGCTGTTACTGCATCTGGGTTTGTTAAGAAGGGGCCCAGGGACAGGGTGATCACTGGGTCACTGGTATTCCTGCAGCCCTACCTCACTCCTGGCACCTGGGGGGCTCTCTTGTGCTAACCCAAGGCCTCAAATTCCACATTTACTAGCTGTAGCTGACATGTAATCTGGGGGGCTCAAAAGATCTATTTTGAGAACTATGATCAACCTCCCCTTACCCCCAGCCTCCTGGGACTGGAAGATGACCTTCGAGCAATCCTGGCACCCTCCTGGCCAAACCTACAATTCCAGGGCCTCATCGTGGGTACATCTCAGGGACACAAAAGAGGAGTGTGGCACTCTGGCTTCTAGGCAGAGGTGGCATTTTGCTTTGGCTGTGACAACAGGCAAACCGGCGCTGGCTTATATCACTGCCAGCAAGCCTTGTGCAACATGCCTTTTTCTCTTTGCTGAGAGACGTGCCACCTTTCAGGGGAAAAAAAAAAAATAACACAACCCCCCGCCGCCCCTCCATTTTATGTAAGCAGTTCCCACTCTTGTAAATGGCTTCCGGATAGTAAAAAATAAAAATAAAAATAAAAAGGTAGGAGACTATCAACAATCTTGCTCGGCTGCCGAAAGGGTAGAGAGGTAGAAATTGCATACAGCAATGGCTCAGTGCATCACACGCAGCCTGCCACCCCAGGAGAACAAGAAAGCCCTGGAACATCCATGCTTTCCTTCCTGGATCTCACATCTAGCAAAAGAAGTGTAAAAAATGTATGATGCCCCATTGGCTACACATTTAAAGAGGCAAAAGGGAGTAAGTCACTCCTTTCCAAACCTTATGCTCAGGAGATGAAATTGGAGGCACTTTTGGATGCAGCACAGTGCTAACTTGGTTTTCCAGAAAGGCGCTTCAAGGCATTTGGATGTCGGAAAAAGCAGGAGGCATTGCCTTCTAGAACTTTAAAATGTTAGAGGTACAGGGGATCTTCCACATTATCTGTTGTAGAGGAGGAAACAAAGGCCCAGAGAGGTGAAGTGACTTGCCCGGTGTCACACAGTGAGTGCCTCCAGAAGCAGGAGCTCTCCACGATAGCCACTGCATTGAAAGAGCGGACTGTCTTCCATTCCTCCTCCGTAAGGGATGGAGTAGTGTGTTTGCTGGTCATGACAGCCGATCTTGCACATCTCTTCCCAACTCCGCATTTAGGGATATCACATTGATAGCTAGAAATAGGCCTTCGTGGGGATTTTATCATCATGGGAATTGGCAAATGCCACAAACCAGGGCTTTTTCCCTCCCAGAAAGCCAGTCATTAAACATTTATCAGCACAATCTTTGGTGTCTGGGTTGTTCTGCTCTTCCTCAAGGGGCTTACAGTGCTTATTAACTGGATTTGCTTTATTTGAGATGGATGGGAATGCAGCAGATTTGTTATGATTCTTCAAAAGAGGAAATTAATAAAATATTGTAAGTCCTCCCCATTTTGTTTAGTCCTTGGTTCAGATATGCCTTTTCCAGAGCTACCCTAACACCTGGGCACTAACTTTTCGGTAAAATATACTCTAAGTCTGTAGAGATAAGAACTGTGGGCTGACGACATGTACTAAGTATTTAAGTATAATTTCTACTCCTTTACTGCCTTCTCTTAATTCAAGTATATTAATTTGAAACTTGCTAAATAAAGCTACTTTAATCCTAAAAAACACCACTAAAGAAATAAAGCCCCCAACAGTGTGGGCTCCTTTAAAATATGCCCTCTGGGGAAAATTCTGTGAAGGTTTTGAACTTGTCACTCAAAAGGATGCCATCATAGACAACAAGGCTCTTGGAAAGGTGGGAACTTCTTCAATAGCTGAACTGGATCTGAAGGCTCTATTTAAAAGAAGCTGGAAGGCTGATCTAAAAATTTGCCACTTAATTCTTCTTTCTTTCTACAGTGTAGAGGTTAGGAGCACAGGCCCTAACATCCACCTGGGTTTGTGATCTTGGGCAAGTTACTTACATTCTTAAAGACTCAGTTTCCTGATGAAAATGGGGACTAACTAGCCTTTTATAGGCTTTTTCTGATGGGTAAATGAAATCATGCTCACAAAGCACTCACAACAGCATTTGGCACATAAGGCCTCAATAAATGTTAGCTACCACTACTTCCACCACTGCAATCAACATCATCATCATCATCGTCAGCATCATCATCATCATCATTGTCTTTCTTCTCTTTTTTCTCTCCCTCTCTCAACCTAAAAGATCCCCCAAAACAAGGGAGAAAGCGGAACACGTTACCAGGGAAAGTCATGTGGTGGTGAAGAAAATTATTCCCACTGGAATATTTCTGGAATTGTATGCATGCCTTATAGGACACACAAGTAGCTCCTTAACCGTGCAATTGTGTTGTAAAGTTGTTTTCTGGTAGATCATAACCCAAACTTTGGGTTCATAAAGCACATTTTAAACTATATTGACCTATATGTAAGTCTTGAATTAAAAAGATTCAGACACAGAATGAGTGATTTCTCAAACCCTGTAGAGTGAGTTACAGCTTCAGCCTACATTGGCCACTTATTAGCTGGGTAACCTCAAGGAAATTACTTAATTTTCTGACCCTCAGTCTCCTCTGGGAGTTAATACCAGTACTCTCTTCACGGGATTACTGTGAGCATTAAAAGAAATCATTTATGTGGGGTGCCTAGCAGAGTGAGTGTCACATAGCAAGGACTCAATAAAATTTACCCAGTTTGTTATTCCTCTCAGAAACATCATGGACATACTTTCTTTTTGTCTGTTTTTCTTTTTTTGAGACAGAGTCTCACTCTGTGTTCAGGCTGGAGTGCAGTGGCATGATCTTGGCTCACTGCAACCTCCGTCTCCCAGGTTCAAGTGATTCTCCTGCCTCAGCCTCCTGAGTAGCTGGGACTACAGGCACAAGCCACTAAGTCCAGCTAAGTTTTTGTATTTTTAGTAGAGATGGGGTTTTGCCACGTTCACCAGGCTGGTCTCGAACCCCTGACCTCAGGTGATCTGCCCATTTTGGCCTCCCAGAGTGCTGGGATTACAGGTGTGAGCCACTGCACCCGGCCCATGGAAATACTCTCTTTTTTTTTTTTTTTTTTTGAGACAGAGTCTTGCTTAGTCGCCTAGGCTGGAGTGTAGTGGCGGGATCTTGGCTCATTGCAAGCTCCGCCTCCTGGGTTCACGCCATTCTCCTGCCTCAGCCTCCTCAGTAGCTGGGACTATAGGCACCCACCACCACACCCGGCTATTTTTGTTTTGTATTTTTAGTAGAGATGGGGTTTCACCATGTTAGCCAGGATGGTCTCGATCTCCTGACCTCATGATTCACCCAACTTGGCCTCCCAAAGTGCTGGGATTGCAGGCATAAACCACTGCGCCTAGCTGGACATATTTTCCATATGTGACAGAAAGACATTTGTTTTGATCCTCCCTTTCTAGTAGAAGCGTAGATCATTAATATACAGATACACTTGGGTCACCCATTCTGCCCTGCAAACATACTGACTTCGTGTAGAGAAATCCTTAAACATAAAATGTTTCTTCTTTAACATTCGGGTTCACTATGGCCAGCGTTAGGGTGAGGGAATAGGGCAGGGTTGTACAAGCGCAGGATCAGCTCCTGTCTTTAATTAAAATTTTGATATTTCAGTCATCATGGACTTTTTGCACTAATTTTGATTTTATAAAAATGTTGTATTAAAATGTTATTTATCTTCATTACTACATTTTTTTGGTTCTCCCTTAAATTTTGTGATCGAAAAGTTGCTCATTTACCTCTTCCTAGCCCTGCTCTTGGGTTCACTGTTCCCCTGGAAACTTTACCCCCTGGAAGGGATGTGGGCTTGAGAGACAAGATGAGTAATTAACACCTTATTGGACATTATAGGATTCACAGAAAATGGGCTTTCATTTAGCTCTGGATAATATATAGAGTGTTGCCACAATGACTGCTACTGCAGTTATGTCTTCTGTCATGATAGCCACCCTCATTTACATGAGTCTTAATTCCTGACCCCCAACATCTTGATGTTAATTTGATATCCTAAAAAGACATTACTGTTAATGGTACATTTGTTTTCAGAGCAAGCTACATATCACAGATGAGTAGCAGTGGAAACAAGGAGTAGTGGCTGCGAGGAGATGGAACCACTGACTGTATTTTCATACTCACTTGTCACAAGGGTAATTTATTCCTTTAACTTACACAAACCCCTGTCAGACCAGACCATTCCATAGGACTTTAGAGTCTACTGTTTTTAGCAAAGTACTATTTTGTAAGGATTCCTAATACACACCCACATGCACTCACGTGCATGTACAATTCATAAAAATAGTTGCCTACTCATTGAACATGGAGTTCTTATAATGTTCAGGCACTGTACAAAATATACTACAAGCATTATATAGTTCAATCATTGAATTGAACTCAAGATGTTGACACTATTAACAGCCTTGCTCTGTAGATGAGAGAAAAGGGCATAGATAGGTTACATAAGCAGCCTATGGTCACACAACTAGTAAGTGGTGGGACAAGTTTTAAGTTTGTTATTTGCCACTAAATCTGTATAAGTTGTTTGCATTCAACTTGGTACTTTATAGAAGTAATGGATTGGTTACACAGAAACAGCTCTAGTCCTAGGTGTCCCTAGAGCAAATTCATTCAGCTCTGAAGTTCTCAAAGAAGTGTGTGGGTAGGACAATGCTATTGAAAGTGTTTCTCTCAGAGCCTGAGCTTGGCATGGTGTTGAAAAGATTCTACATTTTATGAGCATAGGAAGTTGCTAAGCAGAGTGTGGGGACTCAGGGGCATCCCCATGGAAAACCACTCAACAGCCTTAAGAATTGATGGATGAGAGACAATCATTGCTGACTCTTAAGGGAAATGATTAGAAAAAGGTGAACGAGGCTGAAGGCTACTATTTCTTAACTAACATCAACACAATTTTTCTTCTCCCCTATCATTCTACCTCGTCTTCTTATTTTATTTTAGGTTGGTAACTCATCAATTGCTAGTGGGAGAAACTAGAAAGTTGCCTTCATCACAATGATTGAATATTCCTAACAGTTTCAGAGATAGAAAAGCTGTAACATTGATCAAAATTTCTGAAAAATTATATATCGTAGGCTTTAAAATTTTTAGCGAATAAGGGGAGCAAAATGGTAGAGCCTTTTCAGGTCAAGGGAAAAAATTGTCTCATGTGAAATTAAAAATGTCATCAGGAAGTACTAGAAGAGAAGAGTTTTAGGCAAAGTCACAAATCCAGTCAAAATAGTCTAATCCAAACTCAGTTCTTCCTGTGTTGCTTTTTTCTTCACAGGAAAATTTTACTGAAGTATAAAACACATACATACCGTAGTAAATCACTTTTAGCAACACACACACACATACATATACACACACACATACTCCCAACAAGATATGTTGCCCCATGCCTGTAAGCGAGGGAAATATTTAGCCCAATATCATAAAAATGAGCTCTTTAAAAAATAATAGTGTTTGGCCTAAGAACAAATAAACATACCATGCAGAAATGGTATGGTTCACACCTTCACACACCTTCTTTGATTGAAAACTTGTGACTCAGTCCAATATATCTCCATCCTGAGTGATAGTTGAAATTCACTAGGAACTGAGTTCTCTTCTTAGCTCATTTCTAAACATGTATTTCCTTTGAAAGTGGCATGTTCAAGCCATCTATATTAGGAAAGCAAAGCATTAAATGCCTGGGCAGTTCATGTCTAAATTCTAAACAGTGCTGTAGCTGAATCTTTACCATCATCCATAGTTTCACTTCACAGATGAGGAAACCGAGACCCAAAAGTAAAGTGGTCTAGCAGCTAGCAAGAGATGGAGCATCGATTTAAAATTCTGAAAGGCAGTGTAACCTGTGGCTAAGAAAATGCACTTGACTCAGACCACTTGTGTTTGGATCCTGACAAATTCCTAACACCACTGTGCTTCAGTTTTCTCATCTGGTAAGTGGAGATAATAATAAAACATACTTAGGATTAAATGAGTTATTTAGGTGCTGAGTGCTTATTACAGTGCCAGGTACATACTAAGTATTGGGTATTATTATCTGAGCCATGCTGTCCTACCCCACTTCCCAAATAAGAAATCACATCTCCTTAAGTGTGAGCTACTCAGGGTTGTACAAAACTTTCTGAGCAGCAGGCCAAACACAGTGGCTCATGCCTGTAATCCCAGCACTTTAAGAGGCTAAAAAGGGAGGATCACCTGAGGCCAGGAGTTTGAGACCAGCCTGAGCAACACAGTGAGACACCGTCTCTACAAAAAATTAAAAATTAGCCAAGTATGGTGGTGTGTGCCTGTAGTCCTAGCTACTCAGGAGGCTGAGGTGGGAGGATTGCTTGAGCCCAGGGGTTTGGGGTTCCAGTGCTATGATTGTGCCACTGTACTCCAGCCTGGGGAAAAGAGCAAAGCCCTGTCTCTGAGAAAACACACAAACAAACAAACAAACCCCACCTTTCTGAGCAGCTTCTGTTTTTCTAAAAATGCCTGAACAAGCAGGTAATTTGGTAACTGTTTGGTAACCAACCGGTGTTTTTGAACTGAATGCTGGAGGATTTTTATATTTTCTCTGGAAAGTTTCCTTTCTCTAACCCAACACAGCCGCACCTCAGAGAGACTGGCACGGCATCTTGCCTAGAGGGGCTAATGAAATAACATTTTGTTTGTTGGCAAGGAGTCAAAAAGGAAGATAATACTTTGACCACACCCATGTGACTCAGTTCTTCATTTTGTTTTTGGTGACAAAGTGAACCATTATTTGTTAAGGGAAAAAACCCCTACAACCTATTTCAATTGCTATATTGAAATACTGTAATGAAATATTTTACGTTTGAAGCTTTCAATGTGTATTTCTTCCTTACAATTTGGGCAATTTAAGAACATGTGAAAAGCATCATTCAGGGTTTCTTTACACGTCCACCAAAGTCCCTGTAGCTTCGTTAGCCTAAGACAAAATTCCACAGCCCCCTGGGTCTCTCAGGTCTAATGATCACCAGGGATCTGGTTGTATTTGGGGTTCTAATCAAAGATTCACAGAGGGTCTGACAAAGAAACCCTGGCACGTTCAAGCCATCTATGCCAAGTGGGCAAAGCGCTAAAGGACGGCACGCAGTTCATAGCAAGTTTCCAGATTTGTCAAAGCTCCCCACGGGCTGAAGAAATACTTTCTAAAAGGGCGTATCATCCACGTGCGTTCAAAAACCAGTATGCTGTTGAAAGATACAATCTTCTGCCTTACTTGCGTGTTGCTGGAATTCAGGATTTCATCCTTCAAAACAACGGCTCTTAGAAATGGGTATTTCCCAGTCACAGCTTCAGGACGCGCAGCTAACAGCACAAAGCTATAACCAGACACCAAAGCTATAATCAGACACCGAAACTCTAAACAGACACCAAAATCAGAGGGTACAGATAATCAGAATGACCTTCTCAGCTGCCCTAAGTGTCATTTTTAGTTGAGGGTAGGAATTTTTTTTTTTTTTTTTTTTTTTTTACATACGTAATTCTTTGGATACCTAAAAACGCATGCCACTGAAGTCTTTACAAAGCTATCAGTGCTGTGGCTCTTCAGGATGGCCAGGTCCTAAAGTTTGGATGGCAGCTCCCTGAGGACTCACTGATGGAGGAACCTGAGACAACGTGCTACAACCACAGCTTCAGATACTATGGCTTTCCATAACCTGCTGCCGAGAGAATTCAGCTCCTCCTTTGCCTTTAGCCTTTTCTCATTAGGAAGAGATAATGCAAAAGACATAATAATTTAAAAGATATATTTAAATTGTTAGTGCTTAAAATATTTGCTGCTTCTGTAGGAAGGTATAAGGGATTTAGCATTTGGGATCATTATTTTAACCTCCTTAGGAAGGTCCTAAGTATCTTGATTTTTTATTAAGATAAGCAGTTATCTATTCATGACCAAGTTTCAACTCTGTAAAATGTGTAATAAGTAATTCTTTAGCATCAAAATTTCAAACGAATGATTAAAGGGATGAATCTACATGTAGACTCCTGACTTAATGCATTTCAGCCTTCTAACCCAAGTCAGTCCTGTTGCATGGGGGAAATTTCAAGGGGGAGGTAAGAGTCCAGAAAGATCCTTTCTAAAAGCAAATCAAGCAGGGGAGTTTAATCCAAAGCTTAGCTTCTCTGAACTGTCTAGGGGTCTCTCTCTGGAAGACACATCTTGTGGGGAATTTTTAGCTAGCCAAAGCCAGAATACAAATACTATGTTGCTTCTGCATCACTCTGATTGTCTAAAACCCAACAAGTCACAAAATCCCCCTTTATTCTACCCAATCCCACTTTTCAATATGGCAAGTGGTCATCAGTGAGGAGGTGTGATGGTCTCAGAAAGGCTATCTTTCCTAATAATCATAAGATATTGCTGGAAATGGTGTACCACCTTCAAATGAGAAAACTAAGCCAAAGTTCAACTCACTGATACCGACTTAAAGACACAAAGGCATAAGATGGGAAAGCAGAGGCACAGATGTGAATTTTCAATTAGGAATACTGCCTCCAACCCAAAAGCAAATAACACTCTTCCAGTTCCCACAACCTGAGTAAGTACCTTTATTCTTACTCAAAAGTGGAACTTTTGAGTATAGATGCAAAAACATTGAAAGTAGGATCTAGAAGAGATATTCCTGCATTCATGTTCGTAGCAGCTTTACTCACAATAGGCGGAAGGTAGAAGCAACCCAGGTGTCCATCAGAGGATGAGTGGGTAAACAAAATGTGGTATACGCATGCAATGGAATATTACTCCTCCTTAAAAAGGAAGGAAATCCTGTCACATGCTACGATATAGATAACCCTTGAAGACATTATGCTAAATGAAATAAGCCAGTCAAGAAAAGATAAAAACTGTATGATTTATATGAGATATCTAGAACAGTCAAGTTCATGGAAACAGAAAGTAGAACAGTGTTGTCAGGGGCTAAGGCGAGGGGGAAAGGGAGTTGTTTAATGGGTAGAGAGTTTCAGTTTTGCAAGATGAAACGACGTCTACAGATCGGTTGCGCAACACTGTGAATCTATCTAATATTATTGAACTGTACACTTAGAGATGGTTAAGACAGTATATTTTTTGTTATGTGCTTTTATGACAATTAAAAGAAAGATGGTAAATAAAAATCACTTCCCATACTTAAAATGAAACTTTGCCTAAGAAAGAACAGATATGTAGCAATGTACATAGTCTCATCTGGCACACCCAACTATACTTTAAAAAAGCAAACAAAAAAACGTCTTTGTAAGATGAGTTTGGTCATTTCATTTAATCCCAGGACCAAGGCAATTTCTCAAACTCTCAAGGCTCCACGGAATTTTGAGATTATGAAGAACAAAGAACAAATCTGGTAGCATTTGCTCAGTCATTTATTTGGTTTATTTAAAACATGCCACAGGGCCAACATTTCTAAATCTGTGAAATAGAATTAAATGAAGCCCAGAGATGAGAACTGAGAATCTTCATAGAGGATTGGGTCCAAACAACAAGAAAAGGATGCTTTTTTTTACACTGTGTGCCACGTCACCTCGTATGTTTTCACAGAGACTCCCCTGCCCCTTATCGACCAGCCCCCGCTCCAATTTTTCAAGCACAGATCTGCTCAAGCAATAAGCCCTGAGACCCCAGTTGCCCAAAAGGGCAACAGCTCTCCATCCAGAATCACTCCCACCACAACAGACTTATTAAGGTTTGGAATGTGTGTTCAGGAAGCCCTTATTTTAGGAAACAATTAAGTAGAATTAGGCTAATAATGCAAGGCAGGCAAAGCTTTTGCCCTTTGCTGAAAAATAACTCCTACGTGGAACAGTTATACTAATAAAAATCATGTATTTCTTAAATGCCTCAAAATGATCTTTGCACCAAGCTCAGCAATTAACACTGTCCCACTGAGGGCATTTATTCCCCAGGCTTGGGAGGATTAATCTCCCTGTTCGCCCAACCAATGTCTTCTGTTGGTGAAAATACAGTGTGAGGCTTTGGGGTCTGGGAATAGAAATATCTGCAAGCGGGAATTTTGCAGGAGGCTTAATTCCCTTCTCATCTCAGAGGGTGGCAAGGTGGGAAGGAAGGGCTGGGAGCCCCCCACTAGGCCCAAATAGAGGCCACACCAAAACTCTTCTCGGGCCTACCTGTTCTTGACCTCCAGGGAGGACAGGAAGGCCTTTCTTCAAGTGGTCTGGGCCTTGTCTACTGGGAGATTGTTCCCAACCCCACCATACCCACTCTCCTCTCAAAGTAGCCATTCATGGGCCTTCCTCTGGGCCAGAAGCAATAGATATCCCAGCTCCAAGTCTGGGCAGGAAGTGACCGCTGGGCAAAAGCGGGACACAGACCCTCCCGTCTGATGCTTTGTCTCCTTGACAACACCCCAGCTGGTGGCCTGAGGCACAGGCTTAATTTCTTTTCTTTCTCTACCCACCCTCCCCGCCCCATACTTCTTTCCCTCTTTCTCTACACGCAAACGTACGACATCCAACATAAAGTTGCCGAAATAGCAATCTTGTCTCTGAATATATAAATTGCAAAAATTGATATGAATAAATCTGCAAGTAGCACACTGATTGTGGCACATTTTATCAAAAAACGGCGCTCGGTTGCTCGGTGGCTGGGGAGGGGGGTGGTGTCATTACACATACAGAAAAACATCTGCAAACTCCCAGTTTCTTTACTTAGAACTGAATGGAGGCATGACCTCCTGTTCCTTGCCATGAACCCTGAGTTCACACTCATATTTTACATGTTACAGGAAGCCACAGCTCGCCCCAGGGGTGCTGCAAACAGACACGCAGAAGCCAGATGTAGCCCCCCCACTCCTTAATGCACCTGAAGAAGCCGGCAACTCCACATTCAAAAGCTGACATGCTCGTAGCTTAAGGTCACTTCAGATTTTGTAAAGAAGAGGACAAAACCAGGAATGCTTCTAGGGCTGGGCTGTCAGCGGGGAGGCAGAGGGATTACAAGAAACCTGTGACTCTGCCTCTTTCTGCCTTTGCTGGTAGTTTTTTTGTGTGTGAACAAGTGCCATACAACAGATTGAGCCTCGTATAAAGGCCTGAGACTGTGCAAGGGTTCCCCGCTGGGCCTCAGCTGTGCTTGCAATTAGCAATAGGCACGGAGTGATTATTGTTGGGGTAGCGGATGGCAATGCGAAGTGACAAGTTTTATGGGGGAAGTTGGGAGTGGGGATGCTCTGCAAGTTTCTCTTTCTTTCTTTCTTCTTTCCTTTTTTCTTGTTCTGCAAAATACCCTTCCTTGGGAGGTTGCAACCTCCTGTTTCGGTGAAAGCTATTTTTCTTTTTCCCTCGTCATTCAAAAGAGTCTTAACAAAATTGTTGAAAGAATATTTTTCTCAGTGCTTCAGAATGCGGGTTTTCTAGGTCAGAGCTTCCTTGCTGCCCTATTTAATGTCAGAAATACCCATTTGCCTCAAATTAGCAGAGAGCTTGGAGTTGAGGGCAGGAGATTAAGCATACAAAATTACTCAGCAGGTGACGGTGGGGTGGATTTGGGGGTTGAGAAGTCTTTAAAACTGACTACAAGACATTATATACTTCTGACAAAAGAACATAGTAATCCTACCTGCTTGCTTTAACCACTGTTGTTTGCCTATTATTATGTGCTTTAATGCTCATGAGAGCAAAACTATTGCTGATACTACTCAATTACCATAGTAACTCACACCAGTGACCTCTTATCACAGGGCTCCCAGCCCAGCTGAACCAATCCAGAGAGTTTGTGTCCTTTTATTTATTTAAACGGTGACATATACTTGGACTGGAAAGCTCCAAGTATATGAAAATAGAGACGACTCCTTTCTTTGTCTAGGATAAGAACTTGTTTTGAAATTTTGAGTAAGGGCCTTTCGCCTTTTGAATCTGAGGTGGTTCTGAAGTTTATGGATTTGAGGCTGTGGAACGTCTTCAAAAACATGAAGACACCGAACAATGCCCAATAAAAAGAAAAGAACATGTGTGCATCAGAGACCAGCAGCCTCCCAGCTGCAGGAAAAGTCATATTTCCCACCCAGATCTCCAGCTATAGTCTCTCAAAGTTTGGTAGGAGGAAAACTGGAGGTTCTTCCTGGGGGACCATTGCTATTTTATCGTATCAGTGGGCTAAACACAGACAGGACAAAATGACTACTCAGAGGGATTTAACTCTAAGTTTTAAAAAGGAATTAAAAGTGACATTAGTATACATTTTTCTTCTTTTTTTGAGACAGGGTCTTACTCTGTCATCACCCAGGCTGCTATTACCCAGGCTGGAGTAGAGTGGCACGATCACAGCTCAATGCAGCCTCAACCTCCCTGGGCTCAGGTGATCCTCCCACTTCAGCCTCCCAAGCAGCTGGGACCACAGGCGTGCACCACCATGCCCAGCTAAACATACATTTTTCTAGCTTCGAATTTTTCACTGGCCTGTGAATGTATGTGTGAATACATGTGTGCATACTGTATGCTATAGTCTGTCTGAACACTATTGGTGATTCTGATTTGTTGTGCCACATTAGCATATTAAATGCTCTGAGAAGTCCTGTAGTAGCGAAGTCCACTTAACTTTGTGTTTTTCCAAATGTATTTAACGAAATAACTATTTTTCTTTTATTCTTTTCTTTTTTTCTTTTTTTTTTTGAGACTGTTCTGCTCTGACGCCCAGGCTGGAGTGCAGTGGTGCGATCTTGGCTCACTGCAACCTCCGCCTCCCAGGTTCAAGCGATTCTCATGCTTCAGCCTCCTGAGTTGCTGGGATTATAGGTGTGTGCCACCCCACCCGGCTAATTTTTGTTATTTTTAGTAGAGATGGGGTTTCACTATGTTGGCCGGGCTGGTCTTGTACTCCTGGCCTCAAGTGATTCACCTGCCTTGGCCTCGCAAAGTATTGGGATTACAGGCATGAGCCACTGCACTTGGCCAGAACAGAAGAACTATTCTTCATGAGCCACCCATTAAATTCTCTCAGGATGTTTATGTCTCATTGAATTTGATTTGGAAAAAAGTTCTATAGTGACATTAAATAATATTGCAATGACTCACACCTGTGATCCCAGCACTTTGGGAGACTGAGGCAGGAGGTTCACTATAGGTCAGGAGTTCCAAGGCTGCGGTGAGCTATGATTGCACCACTGCACTCCAGCCTGGGTGACAAAGTGAAACTCTGTCTCTAAAAAAAAATAACAAACAACAATAAAAATAACTAGCAATAATAATAATAAAAGTATGCAGAGAACAATGACATGTGCCCATAGTCTCAGCTACTTGGGAGTTTGAGGTGAGAGGATCACTAAAACCCAGGAAAATTTAAGGCCAACCTGGGCAACAAGTGAGATCCTAGTATCTTAAAAAAAAAAAAAGGAAAGTATTTAGTGAGCACTTATTATGTATCAGGCACAATTCTAAGCAGTTTAAATGACTTAAACTCATTTACTTCTCCTAACAACCTTAAGGAGTAATGACTTGTTAAATCCTATTTTACATTTCTATAGTATATACTATGTATATGAATTTGTTCTCTATGAAAAAGGAAGAAAAGGAAATGTGATCTCATGTCATCAATTGGCTTTTAATTTTTATTGTATTTTTCCTACTTCTGAGCCTTCAGAGATTGTGAAGCCTGTGAGTTCCATGCTTTCTTTTTCTTTTTTTTCCTTTCCTTTTCTTTCCTTTTTTACCTTTTTTTTTTTTTTTTTTTTTTGATACAGGGTCTTACTTTGTCACCCAGGCCGGAGTGCAGTGGCAATCTCAGCCCACTGCAGCCTTGACCTCCCAGGCTCAAGTGATCCTCCTGCCTCAGCACCCTAAGTAGCTGGGACTACAGGTGTGCAACACCATGCCCTAATTTTTTTGTGTGTGTTAGTTTTTGGTATTTTTTGTAGAGATGGGATTTCTCCATGTTGCCTGGGCTGGTCTCAAACTTCTGAGCTCAAGTGATCCACTAGCCTCAGCCTCCCAAAGTGCTGGCATTATAGGTGTGAGCACCAAGCCCGGCTGATAAATAATGTTTTCTATAACTACATGAATGCCCTATTAATATCAAGTTAAATGAAGAGCAAGGCAAAAACCTTCAAAACCCTCCCACCTTCAACTCAATGTACCCAAATCTCAAAATATACCTTCCCTCCTCTATCTCTTTTGATTATCCTCCAAGGCCCTGCTGCCTTGAAAGAAAGAATCTAACTTAGATGTCACAATTATATCTGTGTTTGCCTGTACACAACATAACTTCTGAAACTGTGCAGTGTCTAAGAAATTAAATAAAAATGTAACCAATGGTCAAACCCTGAATGAGAAACAGAACATGGGCCAGATACCAGCTGCTCTAATACCCCTGACTCAACAGCAGGACCTATCACAGCAAAATCGGGAAAACTGGATTTTGTGACACGTTACATAGAAAAGTTTTGTGGCAAACATCAGAAGCTGACACCTTACTTTCTGCAAGCAAACCAGGAAACTGTGATATGTAAGAGAAAAGGAATGGCTCTCTTATGTACCTGAATTTCTCAATTCAGACCATTTCTTTCTTCAAGAGACATAAATAATGAGTCCAATGTGATTAAGCCCCAATCAGCTTCTAATCAGGCCTTGTCTGCCACCTGGGTCTCCCAGGGCAGGTGTGCAGTTTGGACATGAACAAACTGACCACTGTTAACAATATCTTTTTCTGGGGCCTATTTTTCTCTGGATATGTTGGGGGATTTATTCATAGGCCTCCCTGTGCATTGAGAAAATGGACCCCCATGCCCTTAGCCTCCATCTTCTCAAAGGAACTTACTGTTTTGAGAAAATGTATGGTTATAATCTGAATTTGCATTTTCAAGTCATCTCAATCTATTAAAGCTCAATTATGTCAAAAACAAAATTCCAGTTTTGGTGGCACATCCTACCACCCATTATCCATGTGAGCAGTGGGAATAATTTATCTGAAAACTATTCTCTGATATGCATACAAGAACTTAAGATGTAGGAGAAGGATTCAGCGTATGAACTGAATTCAGATTGTTCACGAACAGCATCTGCCCACTCCCCTGATCGCTTCTTAGGTATGGGAACTGCATTTAGAGTGAACTGCATTAATTCGCAAGCAGATTGACGTAAGCAACTGAATAAGGAATTTGCATACCATATAGAAATGATTATAGAAATCATACTCTAAAATAAGGATCGTATCTCATGTACAGAACGGAAAGATAAAGTGGAGTGCCAACTTTGCCGTCTTAAAACAGGGTTGGTTAATCATATTAGGGCTAATTTCATAATTTGCACACATTAAACTTTCTAGAGTCATGAATCATTAGAGTTTTGTGAGCCAAAGTTGAAGTTCTTACTTAGGAAAATTCAAATTGACTTTAGGGTGTTGGTTTCCTGGGCTGAGGTGGTTTTCATCATTACTCTCAATATACGAACACATGGTGTACGTATGTACATAATTTCCAGGCTATTACATGGAAAAAATTCAGGTGACTAGCTAAATGGAATGCTTTACATCAAACCACACAGCTGGTTTCCAAGCAGATAACGAAAGGACACAAATATACCATCTAGAAGGTACTGTCTGGAATCCCAGAATTTGAGGACAATAAGGCCCAACAACTCTAACTGGGTTAAGAACACTTTCCAAAGTCCTCTAAGCAGTTTTGAAATTAGATCTATTTCAATTCAGTGAACATGAGCTCTTTGGGGAATGATTTCTCATAAGGGAAGAGCATGATCTTTTTAGGAGCTGGATATGGCATTGAGTGGTTTCCAAAAAGCAGTCAACATACAAGGACTGGGTGCAGGGACAGTATTCAGATGGTGGCACAGGAGCTGGGCGGGGTGTTTGGTTTCGGAGGAGAAGGCAGAGTGGCATGAAGGCTGGAGGAGGGAAGATGGCAGCAGATTGGGGAGAGCATGGCAGGCAGCACAGGCGGATGGAGAGGGCATCTTGATCTCTTAGGAGGAAACATTTGGGTGTCCATAGTGACTGCCCAATTAAGGGAGTCTAGAAAACAGGTTCTGATGCCTGGGGCCCAGGAATGAGGAAAATAAAGACAAAGTGCTGCTTTTTAAAAGTTAACATGTGTTTTCACGATGTACAGCTGGGTTCTGCCTCCAATGGCGCCCTTTCCTCTTGCTTTATTTTTACTCTCAGGAAACCGTATTCCCCTCTTTCTACTTCTCACTGCATATGACTCTATTTTTTTTCTCTTTATGGGAGGGAGAATGAACACACACACACACACACACACACACACACACACACACACACACACACTTGCCAGATCACTTACCCAAACCTTACCCTGGGGAGCCAGCCATCTCACTTCTGTAAAAGGCACAAACCTCAGACCATTGTCCTTATACAAGATACACATTCAACATGCTGGGTGCCCTCGATAGCTACAGATGGTTTGGGATCCACCAGCCAGGAGGTAAGAAGTCTGCGTCAGGTCCCCCATTGAAGTGTTCAGATGGGTCTAGGGCCTGAGCACAGAGAGTTAAACCATAAATTAGCCATGAGTTAATATGTGAGGCCTGGATCACTCTGCCTTGCCGTCAATGCTTCCCGTCCACAAGGCTCCCTCCCCCTTCCTCCCCACAACCCCCACCCTTTTGAGGTGACAGAATAAGAAATTAAACACTTGTGGGTTCATTCGAAAGAGTGAATGAAATTGAATAAGCTCTCAGTACTTGAGGCGCACAGCGAGCGCCTGAATGGGGCAAACCTCCTAAGTTGAATGGAGTGTCTTTTGGGACCAATTTGTCTCTTTTCACTCTTTATTCTTCCCTTTTTGCTGACAGATGTACAAAGGCGGAACTGCGCCGTGCAGCTTATCCGCATGCACCCACAGCAGCTGTCACTTTTGTCGAGCAAGTTAATCAAGCAAATGCCACCATATCCCACTTTCTATAAGGAACAACATGTTATAGACAGTAGTCTTGCTAGAAAGAGACTTTATTTTAACTTTGATTGGCTTGGTTCCCCCACCCCTCCCGACGCTTCCCCCTTTTCCCCCCAAAGGAGGGGGAAGGGGAGACTTTGCCCAAGCCAAGGATTTGGCTATGACAATGTCAGATTTCATAATAATATTGTGTGTGAGGCTGGAGACGCATTTGGAGTTCTTTCCTAGGGACGGAGGGATGCCCCGGGTCTGGATTTTTTTGGAGTGTGCTATTGTTTGTGCTGGACTGTTAGGCTGCTTGTCTCAAGTTATAAAAAGAAAAGCCGAGGGCAGAAAATAGTATTACGCCACGAATGTCTTGGATTAATTTTATTCTTTTTTCCTTTGTAAAGCAGGTTGTGTTATTTACATATTTCTTTTGATAAGCCTCCTTGCCCGGCCAAGCTTACAAAGACTGTGCTAAATACATAATAGCATTTCTTTGTGCATCTTGTCGTTAGTGAGTTCTTTAAGTTGAATGCCCAAATTTATTTCTAATGTGCACCAACAAATGCAAGCAGGCCTCCATTTCTCTAATTCTGTGTAAGCCAAGTGGGGAGCCTTTACAAGAATTCCCTCACGTCCACATCCACTTACCCTTCTGCCTCAGTTACCACTATTTGGTGGTGTTCAGAAACCACAGGCAAGAGTGAGCTTCATTAAACAGTACGCAGTGCTGACCTCAGCCACTGCCCCTGAGCCCCCAGCCTGAATGCCAAAACCAGACGTATTTTGAATAAACAAACTCTTTAGAAACAATGCATATAGACCACTTTCCAGTGGCCAAGGGATTTGCCACTTTCGAGAGTTGGCTAACAGCTGACGATCTATCTGGTAAGCTCTTTAAAGTTTCAAGAGAAAAAAACAACTCCCTTTTTTTCTTTTCTCCTTCCTTCCTTCCTTTCTCTTTCTTCTCTTTCTTTCCTCTTTTCTCTTCCTTCCTTACTTTTTTTCTCTTTCATCACCTTGTCACATTGTTTAGTGTAAGCTTTGGTTAGAAATAAATCAAGAAAGGACTTTGGTGATACCTGATCACAAATTTTCACATTGCTGACATCTTTAGGCATTATTGGATAATGACCATGTAATGATTTAGTTGCAACTCCATTTGTATTATGCACAGATTGTATAACCATGTTATTCTACAATTGTCGATTACTCACCTCCCCTCTCCATAAAGTACTACTAATCTGTGAAACCTCAGAGTGCCATTGAAAACTTAGCTATGTAGGTAGGTTAACAGAGTCAACAGTACCTCATTGGAAAATCTTGAGCACTGTTGTTTAATAATACCACTGTGTCAAGTTTTGCTTAAGGAACTTAAGTTGCTACCCTAAACCATTTATCAACCGTCTGGGATGTAATGGTATTATGTTACCATCATTTTACTCCCCAAAATAAACCACAAAACTTTATTCTTATGGGATAAAAGATCTTAGATAGAACACAGAGGGAGAGATAGACTGAAAGCTGAGACCCACCCCTTAGTTAGGCCTAGGTAGAACTAGATTTTGCAGCATATATGGTATGCAAGATTCCCTACTACGCTCTAGTCTCTTTCAGCTGAGGATGGGGTTTCACCCTGAAGTGGGTTACAGAAGTGCTTTCTGGGATCATTTTAGGACCAGGGTCTGATGGTATTCATAGAGCTTGAGTACAGTGACAATGTCCTCACATTCATGAAAAGACCTGCCTTAGTGGGGTTGAATTTTCATTAAGGGGTCTCTGTGATTAGCTATGCAACGCCCATCATTGTTAGTGGACAAGCTGTCACTAACAAGGCATGTTCTAGATAGAGGGTCATAGAAGCACAATTTCTGTCTTATATCCTGCAGTGGTGCC
Organism: Macaca fascicularis; assembly: GCF_037993035.2. NCBI lineage: Eukaryota > Metazoa > Chordata > Mammalia > Primates > Cercopithecidae > Macaca > Macaca fascicularis. Next base: position 125,520,407 of record NC_088376.1, read on the forward strand.
ATGAGGGAAATAGTGATTACGGCAAGAACCCCAGTGGATGAATTTGGGACACATAGCACTTGGTATAGTGAGGGCTTTTAGGGGTAGGGAGAACATATTTGAATAGTGTAAAGTTTTTGCCTAGGACATTATAGTTACGTGGCTACTCTTGTGGTCAGAAAGAAAGAGGTTGGATCTAGGACTGACTACTTTCCAGGCTTCTGAATTTGGCGAAGTCTGTCTGCCAGTTAGTAACCCAACTTCTTCATCTATAAAAACCTACCTCACAAGGAGATCATGAAAATTACATGCATTATTACACTTAAGTGTCTAGAACAGTACCTGGTACAGAGTGCCCAGTGAATATTGGCTCTCAATGGCCTCAATACATGTAACACGGAGATCACAAAGGTTCCTATATCCTAGGGCTGCTAAGAGGATTTAAAAGAAATAACATGTTTAACAAGATGGTGCTATTATCTCTAATGTACAGTTAGGAAAATATATATTTAAAAAACTCTAAATAAATGTTATAATTGTTATTATTAAACAGTCATTCATTAGAAACTTCAATTAATTGGAATCTTTCCTCCTGTTTTCCTCTTAGGAGAATGCTGTCTTTTTTTCTCCCCCTAAAAGCCCTCTGTGGGATTTGTATCAAAAGAGCAGCTTTCAGAATGTGACTTGGGCTGACAAACACTGTAGCCCCATCTTCTAGAGGCACAGAGTATGGCAGAAAGAGCACTGTGTTCAGAGTTGGGGAAATTATTCCTGGTGCAATTCTGGATAATTCACTTTTTTTTTTTTTTTTTTTTTGAGGCAGAGTCTCGCTCTGTCGCCCAGGTTGGAGTGCAGTGGTGTGATCTCGGTTCAGGTGATTCTCCTGCCTCAGTCTCCCGAGTAGCTGGGACTACAGGTGCCCGCCACCACACCCAGCTAATTTTTTGTATTTTTAGTAGAGATGGGGTTTTACCATGTTAGCCAGGATGGTCTCGATCTCCTGACCTCGTGATTCGCCTGCCTCGGCCTCCCAAAGTGCTGGTATTAACAGGCATGAGCCACCGCGCCTGGCCCAACAGTCCACTCTTTTAACATCTTCAAGACTGGATAGCGACACTTGGGGTTAAGTAGTGTGAAACCAGAGTCCTAAAAGGTCTTGACCCAGAGAATTAGACTCAGCTTCACATGCTCAATAAGGTGGAAAGCAGAACTAAAACATTTACAAAATTGTTTCAAAAGTTGTCGAAACAGAAAAGGTTTTCTGATGAATCTTCAGATTCACCAAAAAATCAAGTAGGCCAAAGCGATTCATTCCCCATTACATGAACCAGAATACTGTATTTTCAAGGCTTACAAAAAATCAACTGACAATTGCAAAAATCTACAGTGAGATTCTTTAAGAACTTAATTCACGTTTTTGAGTTAGAACTGGAAACCAAAAATATACTTGACAAAGTACACAAGATACTATGAGGGCTAGGAAGTCACCAATACCTATTTAACAAATGGTTATTGAAGCTTACATATGCCGGACACTAGTGGTGAATTAAGTAGACAATAACAGTGCTCTCAGAGGCGGGGATGAAAATACCATAGTTTCAGAAGAAAGGGCCCTGAGGATCTGGGCAAGTTCATTTTGGACCTCAAGTTTCCTGTCTTAAAATGAAAATAATACTATCTCTTCCCATCTCTTCACAGTGTTGCTACAGAATAAATAAAGTTATGAAGTCTTGTAGGATACAAAGTAGGAGGGTATTAACAGAAATAAACATGTATTTCAGTATCTTTTATCCTTAAAATCAGGGTTCAGTCACCTCAGCACTATTGACATTTTTGCAGATAATTATTTGTTATGGGGGGGCTGTCTTGTTCATGGTAGGATGTTCACCATCTACCTATTTGATGCCAGTAGCACCCTCCCGCCACCAGTATAAGCTGTCTCCAGACATTTCCAGATGTGCTGTAGTGGACAAAATCACCCACAATGGAGAACCACTGCTCTAAATTAGAGGTTCTTGACCAGATTAAACTCTTGGAACTTATTTTAAAAATAGACATCTAATCCCTACCTTAGATCTACTGAATCTGAATATTTAATGTACAACTGGGATTAGTACATTTTTAAAATAAAAAAGTGTGTATGTAGTTCTGATGCACACCTCAGGTTAAGAAGCAAACATTAAAAGACAAAATGACACATATAATATAAAAAGAATTTAGCCCTCAAGGTTCTCGAGCAGCAAATGCCTACAAAGCAGATACCTACATGCCTAGATCGGAGTCATCATAACCGGGTTGAAGCCATCCTTTGTTTAAAAGTGAATAGTGTAATTTCTGAAGGAATATTTCCAAGGAGAAGCCCTGTTAAGGCTAATGAAGATATGGTGTTGGTAAGTCAAGGATACTCCCAAAGGAAGCGATAATGTCTCCTTGCTTAATGCCTAAGCATAGACTCCTACCTCTTTCGCCTCCCCAAGTCCTAGACATCTTTAGATCAAGCCCAGTCCTGTCTCCTGGGGCACCTTCTCTGAGGCTTCCATCTCACTGGAATCTTACTGTACTCTTCAGCAATACTGCGGTACAACTGAGCGCTCTGCTATCTGGTATCATGTTTTCTGATCATTTCATCACCAGTAAAGATCCCTGTTGGTGTGGAATGTATGTCTACTTTTCTCTCTGCTGTAAAGCCTACCTTAGTATTAGGAAAGGGTGTGGGGTGTGTGTTGTTGTTGTTTTAATTTTAATTTTTTAGATAGAGTCTAGCTTTGTCACCAGGCTGGAGTGCAGTGGCATGATCTCAGCTCACTGCAACCTCCGCCTCCCAGGTTCAAGCGATTCTCCTGCCTCAGTTTCTGGAGTAGCTGGGATTACAGGCACACGCCACCACGCCGGCTAATTTTTGTATTTTTAGTAGAGATCCACCCACCTTGGCCTCCCAAAGTGCTGGAATTACAGGCTTAAGCCACCGCGCCTGGCCATGTGTTGGTTTTTCACACCGCTACCACTACTGATGACAAGAAGAAGAAGAAGAGATATTCATGGGGTCATTTCTATGTGCCATGCACTGTGGTTTGTGCTTTACAGGCATCACCTCGTTTAGTCCTCCTAATTAAAAAAGCTACCTACTGTTTTTATCCACGTTTTTTTACAGAAAAGAAAAATTGAGTTTTAGAGAGGGTAAACTAGCTTACCTGATGTCACACAGCTAGTAAGTGGCAGACCCAGGAATTAAACGTAGGAATATCTGACTGCAAAGCCTATACTCCTAACATCGGCTTGATATAAAGAAACGAGTCCCTTGAAAAGTTGACAGGGTGACCGGGCACGGTGGCTCACGCCTGTAATCCCAGCACTTTGGGAGGCCGAGGCAGGCAGATCACGAGGTCAGGAGATCGAGACCATCCTGGCTAACACGATGAAACCCCGTCTCTACTAAAAATAAAAAAAAATTAAAAAATAAATTAGCCGGGCGTGGTGGTAGGCGCCTGTAGTCCCAGCTACTCCAGAGGCTGAGGCAGGAGAATGGCATGAACCCGGGAGGCGGAGCTTGCGGTGAGCAGAGATCAGGTCACTGCACTCCACCCTGGGTGACAGAGCAAGACTCTGTCTGGGAAAAAAAAAAAAAAAAAGAAAAGAAAAAGAAAAGTTGACAGGGCACCTTTCAGTAGAAGGAGGCTGTAGTGACTCATTGAACTGACAAGATCTGAGTTTTTGTTGAAGCATTAATGCTCCATGGGAACTATACATGGGTAAGTGTTAAGTTCAAGCTGACGAAATTAGGTGTTAATGATTCTTTTTACTTTTTAGCTCCTAAAAAGATGTTTTTGGAAGACGCTTGTCAAAAGGATTTCTGAGACGAGTTTCTGAGATATCTACCAGGTAGAATATCCTTTAGAGACAGTCACTGGAGTCCCACAGATCATGCTCATGATTTAAACTCAAATAATCCATTGACTAAAGACAAATGATTTGTGTAGGTGGAAGTATCATCTAGAGCGTGGTTTTTCAATCTCTCTACACTATTGATATTTTGAGCTGGATCATCCTTTACTGTAGGGGCTGACCTGTGCACTACAGGAGGTTCAGCACTGGCCTCTGCTTGCTAGAAGCCAGTAACATGTCCCCAACCCCCAAGCTGTAGCAAACAAGAATGTCTCCAGACATGGTCAAAAGTCCTCTGTGGGACAAAAATTACCCCCCAGTAGAAGCACTAACTCAGAGTTCCCCAAACTAATGAAGCGCCTAATAACTGAGTCTTTTCTCTTTAACATGATGATTTCCTAGGCCAAAGACTGAATTTTCTGAACAAAAGGGAGTGATATTTCTCTTCCTTACAAGATGATTTTAAAGAATTTCACTAGAAAGCAACTCATGCATTTAACTTTGCTTACTTTACATATTATTTGTTCTTTTCTTAAAAAAAAAAATCTTTTTTTTCTACACAAATAATGAGAGGGGCTTTATACCTTGGTTGGCATACAGATCTGGTAATTAATAATACTCCCATCCTGGGCAAGACCTGGAGCTTTGTTGGTATAACTGGCTTTAGTCCAGGGATGGTCAGAATGGAAAATTCTGCCAAAGGCAGTCAAGGCAACCCAGTATGGCAAGTGACACTATCATTGTAAGCCTTTTGATACAGGAATATTCACACTGGAGGCAAATCACTAGACTCTATTAACTGGATTTTTAGTCAACTCAGCAGGAGTTTAACAGAAGAACAGGAGGCTGTTAACTGTTCTCTTCTGAATTGGGAATTTGGAATGAATGAAGTATTTAAGTTGAGCCTTCTTTTCAGGTTTCTGGACACACAAAAATAATTTGCAGCCACCTGGTGGAAGCAAGCTTTTTTTTTTTTTTTTTTTTTTTTTTTTTTTTTTTTTTTTAAATCAAGGTCCGGGTGGAATTATAAAAAGGAAAGGAAAGAGAAGTAATCAAGGGAGGCCAAAGCGGGAAGCTGTATTGCTGATCTAACGTGCTGTTCCAGTTCCTGTGGCTCCAAGTGGGACTATTCTGGATACAGTGAGGGGAGAAGAGGGTCCTGGATGTCTCACAAGCTTTTCCCATCATGGCATGAAGTCCTCCAAACATAATCTCCTTCAGAGACTGGCACAGGCTCCCAAGCTAACTCCCAGATGGACATATGGACTTCTTGAGTAATCATTTTAACAATTCCTAAGCTCGACTTTGTTGTTGCTACCTCATACTCATCATGTTTTTGTGTGATAATGGGGGTAGCAGAGGGCTGTATTACATCCAGGGAGGAAGGGCTACCTGTACACATTTAGTGGTAACCCCATTTCTAGCTTGTGCAGATCAGTGGTTCTCAAATGGGGATGATTTTGCTCCCCGGGGGAAATTTGGCCATATCTGGAGACATTTTCTTCATTTTGAAAAGGACAGTGGCTGCTACTGGTATCTAGAGTAGAAAACAGGGATGCTGCTCAACATCCTTTAACACACAGACTAGCACTCTACAACAAAGAATTATCTGACTTAAACTGTCAGTGGTACCAAGGACGAAAAATTTTGCTTTAGAAGTATTTTTGAAACTGAGTATCGTAATCTTATTTGTGTGTAGTAGAATCATTTTATCTGCTACCACTGAAATTTCTGAAAGAAAAAACAGGAAATATCAGACTGCATCACATAAATATTGTTTTATAAACTTTTGTTTCGTGTGTGTGTACATACAATCTGGGTTTCGATGTAAAATTTGTTTCTTATTGTGAGTTGGGGCAAATAAGTTTGAAGTAATTGATCTTGCCCACTATTTGTCAAACTTTTACATGCATTTGAATCAAAGAGACTCTTGTTAAAATGCAGATTCTGATTCATTTGGTCTGGGGTTAGGGCAAACTTCCAGATGATGCTGATGCTGAGGGCCTGTGGATCACACTTTGAATAACAAGAACCTATGCAAAATTTAAATTCATTCATTAAAATAATTAGAGCAGTAACTATGTATCTCGGTATTGATTGTGAAATCTTTTGATACCCTATCTGGAGCCCAGCAGGGAGAGAAATAGTTACTTGTTTAATAAATGAGAAGTATTTGAGGATTTAGCACAGCTCGTCTCCTGCAATGCAATGTGATAATATTTGTTCCACAAAATGTGCTTTGGCTACTCTGTGTGTTTGTGTGTGTGTGTGTGTGTGTGTGCGTGCGTGCGTATGTGTGCACACGCATACTTGCACATGTGTACTGTGTTTGAGTCTGTCGCTTACTGCTTCCATGCCATAAGTCTGCCATAAGAAAAAAAAAAAACCCTGTTCTAAGACACAGAAGTGTTGTGTGGGTCATGTTAACAAGAATACTGTGACCTTAACGTAACAGAGCAATCAGCTTGGCTTCTTAGAATGATTAATGGAACATTCTCCTCTGGAAAGGAAAACAAATTAACTGTCTTCACCAAATGTCTTCTGGAACACAGAAAGCTGTTCTGATAAAGACACTTAGCAAAACTCTTCATTGCCTACAAGCTCCAGAGAAAATTCAAGACTGGCTTTTTATAAGGTTTGCCCAAAAGTAAAAGAGATCTATTTCTATGAATGGCTTTGGAAGGAAATAGCTAGATTTGAAAACCACTTGAAGATATGCTACAGAAATGTAAATCTGTGAGGATACCAACAAAAACTCCTCAGTTTCTTTTGGATAGTAATAACCCATTTAACATGATTAATCCAAATCTGTTAATGCCCCTTATCTTTTTTGTATGCAGGATTGCTGAAAGCTCAAATTACCCAGGCATGCAGTGAAGCATTCCCAAGTCCATGTGGAATGGAAATGTGTTTCTATACCTAAGACTCCAAAAGCAAAGGAATTAATTGTTATCATTTACTTGTTATTGTGAAGCCCATGGAGAAGAGGGGATTGACATTTGAATAGTATTCACTGCAATAGCGCATCAGAAAAGCACCAAAACACTCTGTTCATCTCCTCTCATCTAATAGAAGAGGAATTATCAAATCTGTTAAAAGCAGATTTGGATGGTGGGAGGTAGAGAAAGCATGAAGACACTGGGAATTTGAGTGGCACTGGAGGGCATAAGTCATGAAAATGAACTTGGATTGTTTTATAATTTTAGCTTGGAAGTATCCTGAGGTTCACTTCCAAGAATCCAAACAGAGCTTAGATTGGGACTGAATACACGGTTTTCCTCTGCCAAGGAAACTTAACTCCCTAATAAGATATATATCTTACACAAATACATATACATACATACACACCCTATTTTAAAATATATATCATATATACGGATACCCGTTAGGTAACAATATTTAGTAGGTAATGTTACCAATCCAGGTGAGTGATGGGCTTCTTATTTCCCCCCCACTTGCCTCCAGTTTCTGTGTTCTTTCTGGGAAATGACACTCTGCAGCTGTAATGCATGGCCTAGGGCATGACTTAACTGCCAGAGTTCACTTCGGGGCTCAAAAATAGGTGAAAGAATCAACTGTCTCTTCTTCCTCGAACTGCCTTTCCCAGTTCATTTGGATTAGCTTTCCGGTTTCAACATACATAATCTCACAGATTCTAAGGGATGTCCTAGCAGCCTGGCAGACATGCGCTTTAGCTTCATAATTGAGGATAGAGATGAGGTCACAGTTCAATTAAAATTTGATCTAAAGAGTATGGAAAAGCTCAGCTTCAGACTGATTTGGAGGGCTTAATTTCAGATTGATAACCTGAGGGAAAATCCCAGGAGAATTAACAAAGAAACCTTCCCAATAGTATGGGTATGTGTGTGTCAAAGTCACCAGTCTAATACTTCAAAGCAGTTACAGTGACACAAGAAATGCTGGACTGTGACCCTCTGATTTACCCACCCAGCTCAGATAGCTGTGCCTTACTCCAGTAAATAAAATCTCTGTATATCTTCACATGGCCACCTTGTACTCTGGCCTCTGTGAGTTTCTTACAGTTTAGCTCCCCCCTCAATCTTTTTTTTTTTTTTTAAACTAGCTTCAGAACTTTTCCTTACATACAGTGAACAGCTTAAAAAAAAAAAAACCCTGGTTGAATTCTGCTAAGTTACTAATTATGTTTAAAAGAACTACTTGGTTGAATTCAGCTTGATTTTTTTTTTTTTCCTCAGCAAATCAGTTCTATGTTTAGATAGTAATAAACTCCTCCAGTCTGCAGAACAATTGGCACGGCAGTCCCTATAACAAGTCAAGATCATGAAAAAAGGGCCAGTGCTAGTTCAAAATAAATTTAAGGGGCATCACAACCTTACCCTGCATCAAATCCTGGTTTGCACAAATGAGCTGTAAAGAATATTTTGGCGACAAGTGGGGAATTTTGAATACAGTGTATTAGAGGAACATTTACTGGCATGGGAAATAGTGATCGTCAACTTTAAAAAGCAATTTTTTTGCTTACTCATTTTAGAAAAAAAGTACACAATATATACATAATTACATAGAAAAAGATAAAAAAAAAACCCACAGATAATAATCTGCGGGTGTTGGGAACACAACATTTTAATCTTCTTATTTTTTGGTTAGCTATATTTTCTAAATGTCTACAATATACATATACAGCATCTTAATAGTAAAAGGTATTAATTACTCCCTCCCTCCCTCTGCCCCCACCTCCCAAAACCCTGAAGTTCTGAAGGTTAATTCTGATTTATCTGGCAATGCCGTGTAGTTTTGTTGAGGGGGTAGAGCTAGGTTATTTCAAAATCACTTGAAAGAACAAGTAGTTCTATGAGATGGTAACGATGATGATGATAAAAGACTCATTGAATTTTTAACTATGCCTATGTACACTCATTATATCATTTTGTCCTCACGAAAACTCTAAGAAGCCAGTTTCTTGACAGATGGGGAAATTGAGGCTCAGGGAGGTGAAATAACTGACCCCAGGTTAGAAAGCTCGAAAGTGGCAAAACCAAGTTTCCTCCTTCTGTCTGTCTTACTTCAAAGCCCCACTCCTGACCATCACTATTTAGCCTGTTTCAGAAAGATGTTTTACCAAAAGTGAAAAAGGTACCAGGCTGCTCTACATCAAGCAATTCTAAGCAAGCTTGGGGTTAATGTCTTAAAGTGATGGGGAGACTCCTATAGCACTTTAACATGAATATGAAGCTTTGCTTAACAAGAAAAAAAAGAGGGCTGGGAAAAGCATTTCCATTTTGATGATGATGATGATAGTGATGATGATGATGGTGGTGGTGGCTAACACTTACCAATGCTTCCTCAGAGCTCGATGCTGCAGATGCATATGGCATTTCACCCGCATAATAACTCCACGATTATCATCCCTGTTATATAGATGAATCAGCTGAGGCTCTTAGAGATTAAATGCCTTGTTCAAGGTCACCCAGCTAGTAAGGATCAGGTCTGAAGGTTCCAGAGGCAGGGCCCATGATCACTGCACAGTAAGTCCCATTCAGGGCACTCAAGTCTGCTTATTGCTTAGAGAGGAGATAACTCACTGTCTCAGTGTCTAGAATGCCATATGCCTTGATTTTCTTTAATCAGCCCCTTAGAAGTGCAACTTATTATATTAGTGAATCCTATGTACCTCTCCCCACTTCATATTTTTGGAAGTGGTTTCCCTTACCTGGACAGTTGGTGATATACCTTGCAGATATAGTGTCATGCTCTCCTTGTAGCCTACTATTCGGTACTTTCATCCTCCAGCAGTGTGATTCCTACTTTGATCGATATATGCTCACAGGTATAGTGCTTGAGTAATTTAACAAAGTTGTTAAAATAAGGTTATCTGTGGTTTCATATATAAATATAGCAAATATATTTTAATAGGCAAAGGTTTCATGTTTCAAATTACCCTTTTCAAGGGAAACAGTCATACTCAATTATTGTTCTGCCACATAAACTGGACAAATACACGATTTGAAAATGGAACAGCAAATTAAAATCCGTGTGAGGCAAAGAATACCAAGCAGCAGCCCCTTCCGAAGCTGACCACACCACCTGATTAAGTTCTTATGAGGCGGTTTGGTAAGAGGCCCTTTCCTGATCTGATAACTGCCACGGAGAAGCCAAATGCAGAGTCAATCTGCAAATACTTAATCCTCCAGAAGGCAGATTAAGTGTATAATTGACCTATATAATCCATGTATCATCTCCAGTCAAATGTTCCCTGGGCCTGGTTCACAATGACATGGGGCCTGAAGAAAGCCAGCGCGGATGCGGCATTACCACCAATGTGGATTCCATCCAAGTTCGAGATGGCTTTTTAATCACTCATCTCTGAGCCTGTGAGGTTTAAGCAGATGAATTCACCCTAAGCACATCTCTTTTAATCCCGATTTTCTTCTCAGTCTGTGTCTTCAAGAAGTACAAGGAGGAAAGAAAATTAATTTTTTTTAGACCTTGAAATCTTAGGTGCTTCTCTTGATGATCTGATCTCTAATTTCAAAAAGCATGCTTTTATTTTGGGGAAGATGTTGAATTAATCACTAGAGAAGGAGGGAAAAGCCATCTGCATGATTTATGGACACTCCAACTTTAAATCACTGTCTTCAAGTTATTTCTTGAGCTTGTGCTTTCCTCTGTAGCTGCTGCTTTAGGAATATGGATATTATTTCATATCCATGTTTTATATTTTATTTGAATGTCAGCAATAATTTTCAAGAAGGCTAAGCTTCCACTTGAGTCTCATAGCAGTCTGATCTTCTTTTAAAAATTCAGCATCTTTAATATATTTGAATTCATTGTTTTTATGTATATTGGAATATTCTCTTGCTTTAAATCTCAGAATGTTTTGTTTCAAAATGTTATAAACTGTTATTTTGTAGCAACTGAAAACCATATACAATTATACTTCTTTTTTTATGAAAAAATTATAAAAACACAGATAAAAGATGTACAGCTGCACATCTGAAATATTATGGGAAACAGTTTGCCGATTCTTTTCTGATCAGCACTTTGTCTTGGATTGGTTAGTTTTTTTCTTAGGTGTGTTATCAAGAAAGTCATTAGTATTTTATAGAAAGACTAGGTAAACCAATCATATTAATAGACAAAGAAATCTTAACTGCAAAAGCAACCCAGTTAGGTAACATTAGGTCCAAATGTATTTCTCCAACAAACCTAAAGAATGCTTGGTTAAAAAAAAAAAATCGGTGAAGATGAATTTGGAAAGCCTGTTCTTAAGTTACGTAATAAAATAGATAAAAATGCAGAACATCAAATATAGAGTCCCAAATGCTATGCCGATAATCTCCCACAAGCACCCACTTCCAGCCAAAAGTACAATGACGTGGCAAAGAGAAAACTAGCTCAGAGAGCACTGGGTAGGGGCCTACTTAAAGCAGAAAATGCACCGTTAAATGACCAGCTATTAATCCAAATATTCTCAAATACAAACACACACTAAAACCATCCAGCCTTTTCTACAACGGCACACTCAGAAGGGCAAAAACAGGAACAATACCAAATAGCAACAACTTAAAGGACTTATCAGGTAAATAAAACTGAGACTTGAAACACAGTTAAAAACACAACAGGAACTCTCAGAACATGCCTCTGAATGACAGATGCCAGCAGGAACTAAAAACCAGAGAATGACACAACAATCAGAATCAACAACCCCCAAACAGCAAACAATCTCGGAGATATATATTTTTTTCTTCATTCAAAATGTTAATTTGCTATTATTCATTTTTGCCATTTATCAAAATGCAACGATTTGGAAGAAAAATCTCACAGATCAACAAGTCTTTCTCAATAGGTTTCTGCCAATTGTTTAGAAACTTGCCCCAGGACCACTATCATTAAGGAATGGGATTTAAATAATAAGTTCATTTGCAGCAAGAAATTTAGAGTGGCAGCTTTCACAGACCCTTCTGCCTTGATATTCCTATTCCCTTGTTTAGCTTGGTGGACACACGAGTTTTGCAGAGCATATATACAAAGAAATAAACACCATGCTTGAGGAAACAGAAGCCGAAAATAATCAAACATGTTGGTAATCTGATGTTTTGCTGCTAGATTATAGAAAAACAGTAAGTACTGAATTAAATTACTGAGGTTGCATGGTAATGAAGCTTTTTGAGAAGCTCTGGGTTGTTAAAATGACAAATGTTTTAAATCCATGACAGATTCAATAACTTTTTTTGCACTACATCAGTTAGGTTGCCTAGCACCAATATTCTGTAAATTAGGAGATCAGGTTATTTAGAAAGTAAGAAAGTAAATGGCAAAGAAACTTGTTATATCTAAATAAGCTCCTGAAATTTTTTTTTTCCCCATGGGGCCGGGAGTGATATGCAGTGAATGACTGTAACAGTTAAACCTTTACAATCAAATATACTCAGGACGGTATAACTAAGACTGTGTTGGGAAAACCAAATTGGGACAACATCAGACTAAATTGTGGGGGTTTCCACAATGTTACTGATGCTATTTTATGCTGGTCAGTGGAATTCAACAAGGGAATGGAGGTACTTGTGAATTTTTGAATGTCGCTAACTATAACTTGCTTTTGGAAAAAAAAAATATTCTCAGTAATATTTCTTTTCACTATTAATTTACATTAAAGGCTGGAAGGCTTGAATTTTGCCTGTGGTCTTCAACAGTCAGGCAAGTCCAGTTTTATCATCTGTACTAGCCAAGGCTGTACCTTTACTTTTTAAATGAAGATTTGGTTGCACTTTCCTTTAAGAAGAGCCACAAAAGAGATAATTTGCCTTGCTGCCTTCAGCAAGGCTACCTTGCTTGTACTTCTAATTTTTTTTAAAATGAAGTGACAAGCTAAACTGCAGATTAAACATCAAATTCAGTACTAGATTTAAGTGTTAGAGAACACAAGGTTATTGGTTATTCACACACACTCACCCAGTAACACACACACACACACACGCACACACGGGCCACATAAAACTGAGAATCGGAAGATACTGATCAAAGGAAAAAAAAAGGCAACCTAGGCATTGAAAAGAACAACCCACAGGCTTCTTGAAAATTTGTGGTTTGAAATTTAATTCAATGGAGATGGGCAGAGTGTCCACACTCCTAACTGCAGACCCGAGGGTCCTGCCTGTCTCTGTTTTCAATGCCTATTGGATGGTGATTGTGCCCCAGACATTCTAGGCTCAGTACTTTCATATAAGGCATGCATGCAGAGAAGGGGGAGGACCCGCTGGTGAGCTTTATGCATGTATGAGGCATTCTCAGTGGATGTGGGTCATGCTAGAAGATGTACACAGGAAGATTATTTGATTCTAATTCATGCCACTTGATATAATGTGATAAAACATTTGACATGAGAGATAAGTTCCATTTTTATCTGAGAGAGGACGGGTGGGAATTAAAAAGTAAGAAGGGTTTTATTGAGGAAAGGTGATGCAGGGGAAAGAGAGGTATCAAGCACAGAAAGGGGATGATTGGAAAAGAAAAAAAAAAAAAAAAGAAAGGAGCCTTTCAACACACGAGGAAAGCAAATGAGCTGGAAGACAAAGCATATAAAAGTCAGAAGCCGCAGAATCAGAAAGCAGTGCCAACAATGAGCTCACTTAGCTGTGGAACAAAAACACACACACATACACACACACACACAAACTCAATATAAATTGCTGAACACAATCACAGAAAAAAAAAATAGAAACACGGATTCCATAGTAGACCAAAACATTAATGTTCGCATTGGCACTAAAAATATGGAAACCTGGACAGGAGGAGCTCACGTTTCACAAGACAGAAGTAGGCTGCACACTCAGAGCCACAGGGAGACAAGAACATCAGCTTCCATGCACTCTGGCCGGGTCTATACTGGCAAATTCAGTGGAAACCCGAGACGAAATATCGGGCTAAATTAGGTAGCCCCATCTGCTGTGGCCTGAAAGAGACAGGCAATTTGAGACCAAAGCAGATTTCTTTTTTTTTTTTTTTCTTTTTGCCTCAGTGGCTTGCTTTGCATGCAGATGCAGTCCCAGTGGAAATAAGATTGCTCAAAAATTATTAACCCTTGGTAATCTGCATTTTCTGAAGTTTGATCTGGGTCCACAGCCCAATGTACTCATTCTTTGTACACCTGCTTCTCGTAAATTTTCAGTTGGGTGGGTGGGCAGCGGGCACCATGGTTTAAAGCTGCAACTGACTGAGCAACTGTAATGTAAGTGTTTGCCGAAACCCAGGGTAAGGATTTCGAGTCTTCCAGGAACGAAATTATCTTTGAAGTGATAACGATGTGACATTTACTGCACATCTGCACGCCACAGCTGGTGTCAGGGAGGCGCCACCCCCAGGAGAGGGAATTGGTCTCAGCCTCCCTGATGAGAACATCTCCCTAAAGTGAGGCCAGATTGCAAGGAGGAAAACCATGACCAAGAAAGGTCTTTGGCAGTTAGAGAAAGCTGCCTCGCAAGCTTCGTGCAGGAATGAGCCTGCTTGCCGAGAGGCTGTGTGCCGTCCTACGTATCACACAGATTGGGACTGAGACACTGCCACACCAGAGTGGGTTCAGAACAGACACAAGACAGATAAGAGCCTAAGGCAGAGGGAGAGGAGAAGATTTAGTCTGAATCAGAACCAATCCATTTTCTCAAAATGTGACTTATCCTCCTGTCGCTTATTTTGTCACATTTTGGAGGGTCTCCTCCTTGGTTTTCAAGGAGGAGAAGGCATTTACTTACATCAAATAACCTTTCTATGTACATCTCCTCATTGACCTTATCACGCAGGACATCCTGAGAATGGCGGACGAAAGTCACGTAGGCGTCGGCCACGTCCATCCCAGGTTTCTGTAAAGAAACAGGAAAACATGAAAATGAATTTTCAGACAGCCACTCTTCCCTGTTTACCATTCACTTTTACCCTCTACTTGCCCTCACACACTCTGAGATGCTTCTGCTGGATCACCTTTGTAGGCATGGGATTGCTGTCCACAGCCTGGGCTGGTAGGAATTGATATTAGAACTGCTTCCTCTTTCCAGAAATCAAGCCTGGCTAAGAAGGGCATTGAGCTTGTAGGATTTTGTAAATATTTTTCTATGATTAATTCTTTCCTGGCAAATTTATCTAATGGATAAATCTTTACTGCATAACTCAGAGATGTTCTCTGACTTTGCCTTGGATTGAAACCCCCATTAAAGAATACCCAAACATACTGTTTTCCACTGTCCTTAATATATTATCAGAAGGGTGATGGAACTTCCCATTCCTTTTTCCTCTTTTAAAAACTTGAGAAAGTACTAAGTAAAAAAAAAATTGTATTTCAATCTATACCCCTTCCTACTCAAGTCTCATTTTGTGTGTGTGTGTGTGTGTGTGTGTATGTGTATGTGTGTGTATAGTTTAACCTGAGTGGATATAGTATTTGCTAATTAATTAGTTCACTCAGAGGAGACACTAAACAATTTGTCTTTGCTTCCAGTGCAGCCTTAAAGTCTAAGGATTAAAAAGAAGAAGAAGAAAAGAAAAGAAAAGGCAGGGTAAGGAGGAGAGGATTTGATTTTTAAATAAATCAGATTTTCCGGAAAGGTAAGCAGGTGGTTCATCCTGCAGTTAGGAAGTGATTTATTGTAGGGAAGTAAAAAAAAAAAAAAAAAAAAAAAAAAAAGATAGAAAGAAACTCAGAAAGCACACTGCTTGAGATGTCACAATCAAAGTTATCTCCAAAGAAACCTATTAAAACACTGTAATATAGGTCATTAGGAGAGTGGCCACAAACCCCTCAAATTTCCACAGTAGATATATACGTTTGCTAATAACTAAAAAGATTAGTTTTCATTACTGTGATTTACCTTAGATCACAAAGTATCATTTCTCTACTAGACGTGACTGTCAGGCACTGTAAATTGAAGTTAGTTAACACTTCTGTGTAATTTCCAGGGTGAAAATGAGGAAGGTTTAGAAACAGTAGGACTGTATTTTTGTTTCCTGATACAAAGCAAACAATTATCAAGCAAAGGGCCAATGCTTGGCCCCTGGGATGCTAGTAACATTTCTTAACACCTGCTGAAACAATGACAAGGTATTAATTTGAAAAACAATGAGGACAACCCAAAGCCACAGTAGTCAAGTGTTACACTTTCAAGCAATTTTCAGCGAATGGATTGAGCAGGTTCCATGATGGTCCTATAATTGTTGCAGTTTTGTTATACAAAACAATAGAGGTTCTCCAATGAGAAGTAAGTGATAGCTATCAGTTCTAAGCAGGCACCTCTCTCCTTCTCTCCTTTTGGCAACTGCGCATCAAAGGCCATTCTCAGTAGGGATGGGGATCTCTACCTGGGGGACTTGAGAAACTCATTATTATTGTTTCCATTTCTCCCCTGGTGATACTTGTGGCGATATGGCCTTCTCCTGGGCACATGCAGCCGTCTTAGAGCTAAGGTGCAAAGTCAAATGCCACAGATCTATCAGTAACCAAAAATGTTAGAAGAAACAGTTATCTACAGTGATGTGTATTTGCACCATTCCTTCTCTTTTCACAAAGTTTCACTGTCTTCCAAGGGGCATTTCATTCAAGTTTTAAAAACTCTGATATTTTAAAAAATCAGTGTGGTCCATCTTACCCAGGTAGTTAAGAAATTCCATGATTTGCTCTCTTATGACTCTTTTTTTTTCTTAACAGCACTTACCAATAGCTGATATTGCATTATATACTATTTGTTTGTCTGTTGCCTGTCTTATCCCACTAAAACATAAGCTCTATGAACACAGGAACTTTGTTTGGCCTGTTTTCTATTGTATCCCCAGCACACAACATGGTACCTAACACATAGTTGGTGCCCAGTAAATATTTGCTGAATGGGCAAATTCAAGAATGAATGAGAAAATCCTTTCTCCACCTCCTTTTTCAAGCTCTTCAGTCACACTGCATGGAATTTTACTGGATCTCCCACAAACTGGAATTTGTGCATATCATTTAAACTTTTCTGTAAAATAAGAGTTAAAAAAAACTTCTCTGGGCCTTAATTATGCGATCTATAAAAATGGGATTACTAACAGCTCCCCTACTTACCTCTAAGGACTGTTATGGTCATCAGTTAGAATCGTATATGTAAAAATGTTTTGAAAGCCATATATTGTAATACAAACATGAATTACTATGATTTTTCCCCCATAGTATTATACCATTCCACAGCCTTACCTACCTTTAGAATCTACTCTAGAACCAAGAAGAAAAGGGGGCCTCAGAGGAGCTAACGTCAAAATAAAAATGATAAAAATCTCGGCACAAAATATGTGTAGTTTTCTCATAATAGAGTCCTCAAGCTCCCACTCCCATCCAATTCCAACAAGTTTGGTTTCCATTCCTTGATGGAGCAGAAATAGGGAAGAGGAGGGATTGTTTGAAAAAACTGCAGAGAAGAGAGAGCTATCATTTTTCCTTATGCCTGACCGTGAAGGAGGAGGCTGCCCAACTGCAACACCAGACATGTAGACTCACCAACCGCTGGGGTTTGGGACTATCGAGGGCAGGGGCAAGCCTCCCCTATATCTCGGGAGGCCCTACAGGGAAGCGGGTCACTATGCAGCCACTGGGGAAAGACACGGTCACAATGGTGATCCTGGGTCATTGAGGAAAGATTATAGTCAGTACCCTGTTTAAAAAGGCAGGAAGGATGTATAACGCATTTTAAGTAGATTTCCAATCAAAACAATTAAAATAAAAACTGTTCACAAACAAGCTAACCCCTTCATTATAGCTGAAAAATATACTTGACCAGACAGCTGATACTATTAAATTATGCTTTTATATCATAGTGCTACCTGCACACAGTGGGACAAACTTTTAGGTGTTTTTAAATATCTCATAATGACATTGTGTATTTTAAATGTGGCTTGGATAGACTGATAGAATATGACATAGATTTTAGAAAACATTTAAACAAATATCTGTATAGTTAACTGCATCCATGTGCGGAAGACATAATTTGCGAATAAGCTACTCTGTGGCTCAGGAAAAGAAGACCATTTTAATCTGAACTTGCCCCTACCAGAATACTTCTGAGCTTGAGAAAAATGAGCTCAAATTTTCAGCATCCTAAGTCAGCCCTAATTATGAATGCAAATCTCCTACATATACCAATGGGTCAAAAACTATATCTAAGACAAAGACATATGCTTTGGGGATTATGCAATGTTTTAAGTGACTGGTACTAGCACTTCCCTCCAGTAGTGTGGATAGTTAAGAGACAAATCTCAAAGGTGACTAACTGCTAGTGTCCACGTGGAACTAAACCACTAAGTGTTCTAACAAAAACCTCACAGGGAAACATAGGTGAACTCAGAGACTTCAGAGGTAGAAATGAGTTGAGAAATGATTTTATCTGAAGGTTCTTAAGCCTGACTGCAAATTTGAAGGACCTGGGGAGCTTTAAAAATACTGATGTCTGGGCCCTGACCCCCAAAGATGCCGTTTCCATTTTGTCTGGCAAGCAACCTGGGCATTAGTGCTTGCAAAACCTCCCTAGGTGTTTCCAATATGTAGCCAAGGTCAAGAATCACTGATTTAGTCCATTAGTTTCCAAACTTGTACTACGTATCAGAATCATGTGAAGAACTTAATGGAAAGCAATATCCAGGCTCCACCCCAGAATGACCGCATCAGAATCTCTGGAGGTGAGGGCCTGGGACTCTATTAATAAAACAAAAACAATTATGTGCCTATTAAAAAATAATAAAATAATAATAAAAGCTAAATAAGTTAATAAAAACCAAACCAAAAAAACTTTTTTTTGCTAAGTATTACTGCTGCACATTCTGGTTTGGGGACTGCTGACTTAATAGGTAATAGTTGTATGCTGGTAAACTGGCTCTTCTTTTTTCTTTTTCTTTTGAGATGGAGTTTCACTCTTGTCGCCCAGGCTGGAGTGCAATGGCACCATCTTGGCTCACTGCAACCTCCGCCTCCCAGGTTCAAGCGATTCTCCTGCCTCAGCCTCTCCAGAGGAGGTAGCTGGGATTACAGGCGCATGCCATCACATCTGGCTAATATTTTGTATTTTTAGTAGAGGCGGAGTTTCACCATGTTGACCAGGCTGGTCTCGAACTCCTGACATCAGGTGATCCACCCACCTCGGCCTCCCAAAGTGCTGGTATTTTAGGCGTGAGCCACTTTGCCCAGCAAAACCAACAACAAAACAAAACACCCTGATTTGTAGTGCTTGCCAGTTTGCATGGTGTAAATACTCCCATCAAGGCTAATTGTGAGCTACCAATGTGCTCTCATTGAAGGCAAAGTTGGAGAGAGATGCACATAATTGACTCTTGGGAGCCAGTGCTAGCTACTCTACCACACCCCTGGAAGTGCAGGCTTTATGGTCCAACTGACAGCACCTGATCTTCACACTCCGCTTACTCACCAGGTGACCTTGGATATGCTAATTAACCTCTTTGTGCCTCAGATTCCTCAGCTATAAAACAGAATGATAATATTAACCCCCTCCTAGGATTGATTTCAGAAGCAAATGATTACTATTATCTACCATATATAAACAATGTACATATAGAATATATGTGTATTATGTACTATTGTTTTCTATAAAATTATTTACTAAAAGGTTTATTGTAATATTATTAGCTATTAAAGTATATGTTAATCAACTTAAAGTTTAGCTTTGTCCTAAGTCATTAATAGCTGGTAAAAAAATACTTTTTCTAATATGCACTAAAATAATTACCACTGTCCAAATCAAGGTGTTTGTTTATACACTAACTGAAATTATCTTGCAGTATGGCAGAATTTTTAAGGGCATTGGCTTAAATCTCAGCTCTTCCACTAACCTGATGTGGGGTCCTGAGCAAATTAACTTCTCTGTGCCTTAGTTTCCTCATATTCCTCATATTTAAAGTGAGGTTATTGTGAAAATAAAATGTAAACTGTTCTAGTGAGTGCTTTATCAAGCTTGGTTGTAGGAGCAGTAATAGTAGTAATTATATTTTGTATCACCAGTGGTAAATGTACCACATTTTGGAACATGCTGCATCAACTACTTCTGCCCTCCAGAGTGTGAAAACTCTATTAATTCAATTTGCTTCTTCATAGCCTAATGGTATGGTTGGGCTGTGTCCCCACCCAAATCTCATCTTGAATTGTGGTTCCCATAATCCCCAAGTGTCGTGGGAGGGACCCAGTGGGAGGTAATTGAATCATGGGGGTGGTTACCTCCAGGCTGTTCTTGTGATAGTGAGTTCTCAGGAGATCTCTTGGTTTTATAAGTGACTTTTTCCCTTTCACTCATTCTTCTTACCTCTGCTGTCATGTGAAGAAAGACGTGTCTGCTTCCCCTTCTGCCATGCTTGTAAGTTTCCTGAGGCCTCCCCAGCCATGCTGAACTGTGAGTGAATTAAACCTCTTTCCCTTATAAATTATCCAGTCTCTGGTATGTCTTCATAGTAGCATGAAAATGGACTAATACACCTAATAAGTCTTCTAATTTAGGATAATTAATCCATAAACAATGAGTACAGATCAGGGCACCCTGCATTTTGATATGGAGTCCATTTACTGCCCTCCCATCTTTATAATAAATCTGAACCTAGCTTATAGGAATTATTAGATTGAACCATATGAAATGGCTGATATTTGACTTCTTTGACCTCACCAATATGCCAATTTCATGTGATTCAATCTAACATAACCTGATGTTAGTACCAATGACTGGATCAAGTTTCTTTAGGTGTTTGGGCCTTATCTATAGGACACCTGTTCAAACCTGCCTGAGGATACCCCCTCTGCTCTGGATCCTACAGAGAACAGACCACAACTACCAAATCTTTGGGTCGAAAGCCTAGAATTTCAATTTCTATCACTGTTGAAGATCAGTGGAGCCCAAGGCTGATGTCTGCAAATTCATCCCCCATCCACCTATATGCAATAGACTGTGGACATCACACTACCACCACCACATGTGTCCTTCTCCTGGACTGAAGTTCCTAATAAGTGCCAGGTATGGTGCTGGATGTTCTGTGTATGTTGTGTCATTTAATTTGCACAGCAAACCCATGACTTAGGTATTATTGTCATCTCCATTTTAAACATGGAGAAACAGGGCCAGAAAATTTGAGTAGTTAGTTCCCTGTGAAGGGAAAGTTTATACTTTGGGGGCTTGAGAAAGTAAATTACTTAACTTCTCTCCCTGCTGCAGTTATGTGAGCTTTTGCCATTCTCCATTATAAGAACTGTCTACCTGAAGGAGTCTGAGGTTTGTTGATTGGAATATTATATAAATTCAAAGCATAATTATTGATTGTACATTCTTTCATTAAACAAACAAAATATATACTAACACTAAATTCACTCCAATTTTCTATTTTGTCTTCCTTTGAGAAATAAGCCAATAAACCATTACACACTTAGCTTCCTGGGGAAATGAATTTAAATGTTAATATAAATCCTTTTAGAAAAAAACAAATTTTAACAAATAAGTATTTGAACAAGGAGGGTACTTAACCACGTTCAGAATGAGAAATGCTTAGTACAAGACCCTTGGTGGCTGTTGAGATAAGCTCTCTAAATTTAATATTTTATAATAGACTCACACCTCTTTTGTTAGAAATGGAGAAACAAAATCATTTTCTTTTTCGCTTTATTGGAATATATTAAAATCTCTCCAATTTTATTTTGCTAATAGGCAGGACAAAGTCTGTCTATGAATGTATCCTGATTTACCACAGGTAATCCCACACTTTAGCATTCATGTGTTGTACTTAACCTCAATTTAAATGTAAATTTTGGGCAACTTCGAGTGCTTCATCTGTGAACTTTGAGAGCTCTCTTCATTAATGAGGCCTGTACTAATTATAAGCAGTTTTGTGAGGTTTCCTTAAAACAATTGCAAAATTGACCCCAAAATGAACAAATTTAGAATTTATTTGTTTTTTATTAGGTTGGTGCAAAAGAAATTGCGTTTTCCACATTTTTAAATTGCAAAACCACAATTACTTTTGCACCAACCTAACAAAAAATACTATCACCCTTGTGCAAGTTTCTAGCTTCATGGCTCTCCTCCGAAGGTGTGCACACAGGAGGGTTGGTGAACATGAGGAAAACAGAATGAAACACCAGAGAAACGGATGAAAATGAAAGTGAAAGTGAAGTGGGACCTTTCTTCCTGAGGAAAGAAACCATACCCTCTTCTTATCTGGAAAAAAAAAAAAAAAATTCTACTACAAAATAGTCTTGGCTTCTTTCTGATGATCCAAGTCAGGAACACACAGTTTAGCTAGCAGCAATTCATATGAGTAGCACTATCAAAATTCTCATGAAAACAAAAAGTAAACATGAAAAATAAACAAAAAAAACCCCGCAAGAAACAATTTTCAAATACTCACAGGTACATCCACATATTTGGAAGCTGCCTTCACCTAAAGAGGAAAGAAGAGGATGGAAGTGAGGCTGGTGTTTATGTTTAATTGTTCACTGCTCAATGCTGTATCCTCATCAGAATCAAAACAACAGGCTGGCACGTGGAGCTGACCAGGAAAAACAGAAAGGTACTAGAAAATAAAATCTGTTTGCTATTTTTTCAAGCCATAGCCACTGCTTTGCAGAAACAGAGAATGCACACTCAAATGTACTGATTCAGATTCTGTTGCTGGAGCGGGAGCTTTACATTTTCCTCCCTCCCATTGAAAAAGAGAAAAGTGACTAGCTAAACCCAAATGGATCAGTGGGGGGCTTACCAGTCTAGAGAAGCAACTAAGATTGCTGTTACTTCTCGTACCTTGGGTCTTTGTATAATTCGGCTGCAGGTTGTCCTAACTAAATAACGAAATACCTCAGTTCTCAGCTTTCGTTAACTCAGATTTTTAAGAGGAGGATGGACATCCTCAACCCAGAGGGAGATGTTGTCTGTGGGTAGGGGAATGAGAACCTTTCAAAACTGTCCAAAGCCTGCTTTTATGTCTCCTGATTTTAGGTGCTAAAAATTCCAGATGGGAAGTGCAGCAAGTGGTTATAAAATTTGGAGTATGGTAGTGTGCTGGAGTGTTATGTTTGAGAGCATGGAGTTTGGAGTCAGACCTCGGTTCGAATCCCAATTCTACCACTTAGAAGCTGTGTGACCTTGGGCAAGTTACTTCATCTCTCTGAGCCTCAGTTGCCTCATCTGCAAAATGGAGTTATTATTAGTAATAGTGCCTATTTCCACAGGTTGATAAGGATGAATTCACACTTAGCCACAGGATGTAAGCACAGAACAAATGGCAGCTAAGATGATGAATTCATAAGCAAATGTGAGTGAGCTCTAAGTACTGTGAGAAGCCAATGAACAGCTGGGTTTGAGAAATAAAGCCTATAGGAGTATGTTTAATATTCTGTGTGTTTCATTTTGACTCAGGTCACACATGTTATCTAGGCACAATTAAGACCAAGGGGTCACATCTGGAGTCAGAGAGGGTTTCCTGTGTTTACTGGGAACTGCAAAGACTGCAATGCACAAAAAGCAGTTAGGATGTCTTTTCACATCTCAGCCAGGCTTCCTCCTGCAATTTGGCTGAGATCAATATTAGGAATCACAGCTTCACCCAAATGTCTCCCAGAAAAGTACCCAGGGGAGTGATTTCCTCTATTGCTCTTTTCTCAATGTTAGTTTCCAAAATGTCAGCTCTCAAGAGAAAACAGCCAATGAACCAATAGGGTGGGGTGGAAAGAGCCCAGAATTTAGAGTCAAAAGTTCTTTCAGTGCCAGAACTTATTGACCCTGGGGAAATCACGCCAAGTTCCTTAGCCTTGGTTTCCAGATTTCTAGACCAAGGTGACAATACTCTGCACTTTGCAGGGCTGAAAGCTTGATGAAATGAGAAAACACATGAGAAAGTGCTTTGTAAACTTTAAAGCAGGGAACACACATCAGTTAGGTAATTATCGAGAGGGCAATGCATTCTACCTTCTTGAATCATTGCCAGCCCCCAAGATGATTCCTGGAGTCTCCGGTTATAGATTCTCTTAGAACCTTACATTTGTTCTTTGCAGCATTGATTGCAATTCTGCCAAAAAAAATTTTTTTTTTGGCGCAATGTCTACCTCCCATATAATGTCATGAGAGCAAAGGCTATCTTGGTCTTGCTCATGGCTCTCCTCAATGATTCACCTGGTACCGGCTTAGAAAGGGAACTCACGGAAAAATTATAGAGGGAAGGAATGAGAGAAAGCTAATGACCAGTTCTGGCTTCATGATGATTGGGAAGTAAGCAGAGGCAAGACTGGATCAAGGAGCCACTTCACTGATCAGTCCGAAAACCAACATAGTTGTATGGAAAGCTGACTGCCTGCAGAGGCTGGTGGGTAAAGGAAAATACTCTTAGTCCTTGCAGGGATTTGAGGCAGGCTCTCCAGATTTTGCACAATTATCATTTCTACTAAAAGATTCTAAAACCCAAATCTTTCCTCTTCATTCCTATGCTAGAATTTAGTTCAGGAAAGAAGGTGGCTTGCCTTTTTTTTCATGTCTCCCCCATGTATACTATTATCTAACGTTTCTGTGATATTTTTCATTTGCAAAACACTTTCACAAACAGTTTCTTCTTTAAGCTGCCCTGCAAAAAGGGGGTGATTCAATCAGATGCATTTACAATCAAGAACCTAAAATCCATAGAATTTAAGGAATTTATTTGCTCATGATCACAGACAGGAGGCAGAGAATCCAAGACTCCCACATGGTCATCTGAGCCCAACTTTCTCCCTTCGAACTCTTGATCTCCTCAATACTGGTAGAAAAGTACGAGGAATTCGAGCATCAGTAGTCAGAGCAGGTGCTAGCAAAACAATTCTTCTCAGCTAGAAATTCCTCCTGTACTCTGTGACGTTGATGCTTAGCAGTTGGTAGGGGTTTTGCTACAGCTGAAATGATCAACCTTTAAACACACCATTTACCATTTACCACTAACATGCAGTTACAATCCGGAGAATGACACCAGTATAATTCTATTCCTTTAAAGGCATTTTGGGAAGATGAGGCAAGTTTCTGTCACGAATGAAAATCATCCACTCTCCTTCATGCACCAGCCCTTGGTTTGTTAGGATTGTTCTTTTATTTAATAAATGATGACTTGCACTTAGTCTTAGTGATCCTCCTCCCATCCCATAATAACAGGAAAAAAAACCCAGGGTAAATTGTGGTCTATTATTTGTTAGAGACATGTGTGTATCATTTTTGATTCTGGATATTGAACATTTTTTTTGCGGGGGGCGGGATGGAGTCTCACTCTCTTGTCCAGGCTGAAGTGCAGTGGTGTGATCTTGGCCCACTGTAACCTCTGCCTCCTGAGTCGAAGTGATTCTACTGCCTCAGCCTCCCGAGTAGCTGGGATTACAGGCACCCACCACCACGTCCAGCTAATTTTTGTATTTTTAGTAGAGATGGGATTTCACCATGTTGACCAAGCTGGTCTCAAACTCGTGACCTCAGGTGATCTGCCTGCCTCGGCCTCCCAAAGTGCTGGGATTACAGGCAGGAGCTACATACCCAGTTGCTGGATATTGAACTTGAAGAAAGACGTTGATGATGAGGAAAAGGGGGAGTCTGGCAGTATATTCTATAAGGAAAGCGAAAGAAAAGGCATCTTGCCTAGAAAAAGATGGGCTAATTGCAAAGAAAATCATAATATTCATGTAGTTAATTAAGGAGCTTTAGTGCAGAAGAACTGAATTTGTTCACAATGGTTCCAGAGCATAGAATCAGAATGAATGTGTAAAATTACAGGGCCCTAGAAAAAGGTCTAAATAGCTATCACAGTCCAGTTAGGAACTGGCCATGTCTGGTGATAGAGACCTCCACCTCACTGGAGAAGCTCACGCAGAGGCTAGTTAGAAGGCTCTGGACCTGTTTTTCTTTTCTTTTCTTTGTATTTGTTTCTTTACCTACATGAGAGGTTATCTCAAAGGCTGCTTTTCATTCTCTGATTCAAGTCCCCTTAAGAGGTAGGAAGTTGTCACCAGTTACATTCTTTATAGTAGATAAATGTAGCAGAGTGGAGAAATTGACAGAACCAGGATCAGAATCTTTTCCTGTATAATGTCAGCAGTGCTCCCTTTTTAAGGATCACCTTTTCTTAAGTTATCCATATCCATAGGAATATGTCTTTTTGCCAGCTATACTCTAGGTAGTAGGGAATGACCAGATTCTCCCGACCCACTAGAGCTTTGGAATTATTGCCAGAAAATCCAAGCATGCACCAGGCACTATCTAGATCAAATAACCAACAGCTCTCACCATCTATACAAGACTATTTTACATTATAATTGATATTGTTTTGATGAATAAAACACAAATTTCTTTAAAAGCACTATATAATATAGTAGCTTTTTGTCTTTATGTATTTTTTTCCATCAATGGTTGTTAAAAGAGTGTGTGTGTGTGTGTGTGTGTGTGTGTAATTTTCTTTTCTTTTTTAACTTAAAATCTAGCGAAGTGGCTTAGAGAATGGGTTCAGGATTAGCTAGGTTAAAACTCTAGCTTTGCCATTTTTTAGCTTGGTGAGTAGCCATTACTTAATTTCTCTGAGCCTCCTCTGTAAATGGGACAATAATAACGCTACTCAAAGGGTTCAACTAAACGTAGCTATGCTTATCTTGATTACTGGTAATATTGGTTTACCAGTGTAGACAAAGCACATGCTCCTCAGCCAGGTGGTGATAGTCAGTTTCACTCTCCACCTCTGGCCTGTGGGCAATTTCTTGCTATAAAAAGGATGCTGGAATCTCCCCAGGTTACCAACAGGTATCTGAGCTGATTCTCCGTCTGGCATACTTTCTGCCAGTTCTGTGACACCCTATGCACTGAGAACTTACCCTCCAAATGTTGAGGCTGACAGCGAAGAACTGTTCTCCTCCCTAAGTATGATTGAGTGTGGGCATAAGTGAGAGGGCAGTTCCCCAGGCCAGTGCCCTGGGTTATAATCAGCAACACAATCGGTTACTCTCTGGGATCAAGTCATAGCCATGTACCCTAGGGCACAGGAAACAAAGGGGAGGGGGTAGGGCTTGCCCCAGATACCTGGTCTGGCATCGCTCCTGAGCAGGGTCTCAACTGCCTTCAAAGGAGAAGCAAGAACTGTGACTTCAGCAGAACTTCATCTCCTGGGACTCCCTGCTTTCTGACCATCCCTTCTGGTAGGACAACCCATATCCTTTCTCTAGCAGCATTCATGAACCCTCTTGTCCCCAACTCTCCAGATAGAGCCAGTTCTGGAAAAAGCTTAGAAAAAGAGACACAAATCCAGAAAGGCTGATGGAGGCTAAGGATAAAATTAGGAGGAGATGCTGTCAGTGAGCAATTATTCATGTTTTCATGTGCCTGAAACAAAGAACACTTACTATGTACAGGTGCCACATTAGGAGCTGTAAGATGAACGTGCTCCATGATTTCTGCCTCAAAAACCTTTTGAGGGGGATCCCGTTAATATTCCCATTTTACAGTTGAAGAAACTGAGGCTTAAAGAGATAAGCAACTTGGCTTGAAGGCACACAACTAATAAGTTACAGCTTTGGACCTCCCATTCCCTAAGCTGCCTATTATCCTATTATTCAGTTTTTTTAAAAAAACTATCAAACCACTTTTATTAACCTGTTATGTTTAAGTCTTATTTTTTTCTTGTTTATGTAGATGTAACCTTAAATAGCTTCCCCCCCCAAAAAATGTATGAGGGACTTGAATACATTTGAGTCAATGCAGAAGGTCCAAAATAGTTACTCTGGCCTGAATGTCCCAGCTAATTACCTCGACCCTCCACCTCACTTAGCCAGTGTAGACAGGCTTAATGGTTTCTCTATTGAGCTCTTCCATTATTTTTCAGGTGCCCAAGGTAATCTTTTCATTGAACACTCACCATTCTGGGATTTTCACAATGCTGATGACTAAGGGATTTTCTTCTGCCTGGCCCTAAAAAGGGGACCTGAGTTAATCATTGTGCAGCTTTGATAGGGAGCGCGGCAGGGGCTTAAACCACTTCTCTTGCTTCATTAGGGGAAAAAGCAACCCAGGTGCAGACCACGAGGACCTCGGGGTTTGATACTATTAAATCAATGCACAGACAAAAAAAAAAAGTGGATTAGGCCCTTTTTGCAAACAGAAATCTGGTGGGTAAGACTCAAAGATGGAAGAAGAAAGAAGTCTGAACAGATACCACCGCATTAGTGACTGCCCGAGCGCCCCATGGTCTCTCCAAAAAAAAAAAAAAAAAAAGGAAAAAAACAAGGAAATGATTTATTCTCTGCATGAGCTGACTCCACCCCTGCCTGTTTGACTTCACAAGAGCTCTGCGTTAATTTTTTTGTCCTTTGCCTAGAAACTGCAGACCACACCACCATTTCAAAGGGCTAGCAAAATTTACTTCAATGTTTGGCCTTTGACATTTCTGCTGCAAGGTTAATGATGCTACTTTGCTCCCTTTTCCACTTCCCTAACTCAAGCAATTTGGAAATGTAGATTTTTTTGCATCAAGGCAATTCAGCATGTAAAAATGTTACTCAGTACCATCCCTAAAATCATTTCATCTGTTGGTTTGATTTTTCATCTCTCGCCAGCCTCATATCTAGACTGTAGGTGCTCTCTCTCCTTAGTGTCTACACTGCCTGGCATATAGTAGTGGCTCAATAAAAATATGTTGAATGAATGAACTTTAGAGAATGGCAGTCTTTACTCGTACCCAGGGTAGAGGTTAGAGGTTTCTAGCACTTTCTTACGGTGGGTATTTGAGCTGTAGCACTCTTATAGGATGACTAAGAAAGTACCACTAGGCACGATCAGTTCAAAAGGAACTGGTATTTGGTGCCTGTATAAGAAGAGCTTAAAGGGTCTCTTGTTTTGGTACACCCTAATTAGTGCAGCATACAAGGTAAGGGCTTGGGATCAGCAGACAGATGCTTGATCTGACATCTGGTTTCATCACCCACTAGCTGTGGGCCAGGTAATTAACCTTTCTAAGCATCAGCTTACTTTTTGGAAAATAGAAATAATGATAATAACAACAGTAGTTCTTCCTTATAGGGTGGTTGTGTGGATTATTAATTTTTAAAAAGATGAGTTTCTCAAGTGCTTACCACAGGTGGAATATTATTCTAAGCATTTTCCCTGTATTAATTCATTCACTTCATGTAAAGGGTTAAAGGAGCTAATACATGAAACATCTTTGCATAGAGCCTGGCACACAGTATGTGTTTAATTAGTGTTGGCTATTATTTTTATACTCCTTTTCCCTCCACCTCCCAAGGGTGGTGATTGGTCAGGTTTCAGTGCACTGACTGGGCTCTGTTCCCCTAGTGGTTGGGGTCATTAAACTTTACATATCTGAAACTTGGGTGTGCTGCTTCTGTTTCAAGGTTAGAATGCTTCAGGTAAGAGCGTGGGACTTATCCTGCAGTAAGAGGCCTGACTATTCTACTTCCTCTCCTCTTTACTGGCCATGTTCCAGGTGTGCTGTAGACCTTCTCTCTGATTCTATTTCTCGCTGGCTTATCAGGCCTAACCTCATAAAAAGAGATCCCTGGAGACCACTACGGGTCTGTGGAGTTCTCTGCATGGGAATATAGACCTGTAGTCCAGTTCACATTGTCATAGTTTGTTTCCAAAAATGCTTGCCATCAATTCTTTCGCTTCCCGTAGGCGCATGCTCTTCCCTCACTGAGAAATGGAGTCTATTCCTCCATCTGCCTGGAGTCTGGGCTGGTCTGCAACTGCTTTGACCAAGAGGATATAATGGAGGTGGTGCCATGCCAATTCTGAGCCTAGTCTTGAAGAGGTCTGGCAGCTTCTGCTTCCTCAGTCTTGAAAGCCAGCTGCCATGTAAATGTAACTACCCTGAGACTACCATGCTGTAAGAAACCCAAGCCACATGGAGAAGCCCAGGAGGATGAGATCCCATTTGGAGAGAAAAAAGCCACATGGAGAGACACCAAGTTATCAGACATTCAGCCCCAGCCCAGCCTATTCATAGGGAAGTGGTTAAGAGCATAGACTCAAGCTGGACTGCACGGGGCCACATTCCATTAGGTTGCTGCAAAAGTAATCGGGGTTTTTGCCATTACTTTCAATAGCTCTGCCGCTTACTTGACAAGTTACCTAACCTTTCTATGCCTCATTTTCCTCATCTGTAAAATGAGGATAATTGTATTGTTCATAAGGTTATTGAGTTATTGACTGAGTTCTTAGAACAGTCCCTGGGCATAGTAAGAACTATGTGCCAGCAATCGTTGTCATTTCTGCTGGAAAATCAGGTTGTTCTAGTGAATTGTACGTATATATTAAGGTTGGTCTGACCCTACACGTGTGGCTCCCTAAATTTAAATAAATTAAAAGAAAATACAACTAAAATTCAACTTTTTAGTTGCACTAGTCACAGTTGAGAGTACTTGAGAGCTACATGTGGCTAGTGACAACTATTTTGGACAGCTCAGATACAGAATATTGCCACCATTTTAGACAGTTCTATTGGACAGTGCTGGTCTAGACTCAAGGAACACTCATAAATATAGGTTATTGCATTTTTAAGTGATATGAGTTAAGAATGCCTATGTTAGAAAATGAAATTGGAGGAGGAAGCAGGAGAAGAAAAAAGATATGG
This sequence comes from Macaca fascicularis, assembly GCF_037993035.2. Classification (NCBI taxonomy): domain Eukaryota; kingdom Metazoa; phylum Chordata; class Mammalia; order Primates; family Cercopithecidae; genus Macaca; species Macaca fascicularis. Next base: position 125,550,878 of record NC_088376.1, read on the forward strand.
GTGTCATAGTCTCATTTCATGGGTGAAACAGGAAATAAAGGTGGATGGGTACAGCTTAAAGTTATAATGGTACCAAGAGAGGAAGAACAATACTGGTATAACTGTAACATGAAGAGAGTGGAGGAGAAGTGGGTGATGTAAAGTGAGCTGAAGCTCTATTACAGTAGGGAGTCAAATAATCATTAAGATTGACCAATCAGGAAATGACTACAAAGGCTGGGTGCAGTGGTTCATGCTTATAATCCTAGCACTCGGGGAGGCTGAGGCAGGAGGATTGCTTGAAACCAGGAGTTCAAGACCAGCCTGGGCAATATAGGGAGACCTCTACAAAACAAACAAACAAACAAAATTAGCCAGGCGTGGTGGTGTGCACCTTTATTCCCAGTTACTCAGGAGGCTGAGGCAGGAGGATCACTTGAGCCCAGGAGTTCGATGCTGCGGTGAGCTGTGATCATGCCACTGCACTCCAGCCTGGGAAACAGAGTGAGACCCTATCTCCAAATAATAACAATAAACAAAAATAATAACAGTACTTAGCACTCCAGGGGTTAAAAAATTGTTAAAAAGTTTCCTTTTGAAGGAAGGGATTGAGAGCAGAAAGGAGTAGGACAGAGAACCGTGTGTTTTTTTAAAAAAATTATGAATGTTTCTGTATCTTTTTTTTTTTAACCATGTGCCGATATGACTTTCAATAAAAATTATTGAAAAAAGGAACAAAAGTGATAGAATTTTCAATTTTCAATTCTAGTGGAGAAAGGGATTTTGCAGGAAGAATGTATCTTTCACAGGATAACTTTCTCAAGGTGTTTGGTTGATGAAATCATGGTTTAGGGATATGTCCTCTATAAAGGCAAAACCAAAACCTAACAGAAACAACCCTCAATACATAATCTGGATGCTCTAAGTGCATCTTGGGAAGATGAATAAATTTTAAGTGCCAACTGAGGGACCGACTGCTTGGGTGAGACAGAATGTGTGAGTGGGTGGATGTACTGGGACTGCGTGTGCGGGTGAGCAGTTGAGCAAACCTCAGTGGCTTCTGCCTGGGGCCAAGTGACAATTACAGTGAAAGCCCCTTCCAATACTTTCTGAGGACTGGAGAAAAACACAACCCTTGAGGTGTATCTGGAATCATAGACAGCACGATGGATTCCCAGGGCTCTGTCACCAGAGGGCCTAAAATGTCTTCTTTGCTTACCGAACGTCAATACTGTGCTGGGCCAATTGGGAGCCACTATTTCCATATGAGCACTGGGTCAAATGCTACACAGACGCACATACATCACGAGGCCATTGTCCCTTGCTTCCTTTTTTAAGAAGGCCAGAGTTTATAAATGCCATTTTTACAGAGGTGGGAACGCTGACACCAAAAATTTCTCATGGGTAGCTCACCAGATGTCCACCACTTGAAAAATGATCACTGGCTTTCAAAATTTGATTCCCATTTGAAAGAAAAGAGTTAAAGTTTGAGGCCGGGCGCGGTGGCTCAAGCCTGTAATCCCAGCACTTTGGGAGGCCGAGGCGGGCGGATCACAAGGTCAGGAGATCGAGACCACAGTGAAACCCCATCTCTACTAAAAATACAAAAAATTAGCCGGGCGCGGTGGCGGGCGCCTGTAGTCCTAGCTACTCAGGAGGCTGAGGCAGGAGAATGGCGTGAACCCAGGAGGCGGAGCTTGCAGTGAGCCGAGATCGCGCCACTGCACTCCAGCCTGGGCAACAGCGTGAGACTCCATCTCAAAAAAAAAAAAAGTTAAAGTTTGAGATGTTTAAAAAATAAGGTTTCTCTAAGTTGCCTATAAATGGATCCAGTGTTAAAAACATTTCAGATAATGGAAAAGAGAATACTGACCAAGTCTTGACTCTTACTCCTACTTTCTCAGTTAGTGTCTATGTGACCTTGGGAAAAGCAATGAACTACTCAGATTTCTCATGAACAATACAGAAATATTTAATAACTGATAGTCCTATGTAAAATCATGAATGCATTTACCAATGATTGAACACCTCATTTACAGTGTCCTATTCACATCTTCTAAGAACTTGTCTCCTCCCTTTACAAATGAGGAAACTGGGCTCAGAGAGGATAAGTTGCTGTCCTCAGGGCACACAGTCAAGAAGTAGCAGAGGTAGGATTTGAACCCTAGTGGGTGGGCCTGACTTCAAAGGATTCCCTACTGTATCAGGTTGTTCCTACACTGCCTTTTCACAAGACAGTTTAACAAAGTGTGAAGGGAAAAGTCCTACCATGACTGTGGAAGTATTTTGAACAACAAAATGTATTATAATATTCACTGACCACAAAAAAGACCTCATATATATAACTGTAACCATCAAGGATAATATTCTGAAATGACCTCTGTGAACCGCTGTAGAGCTTCACAGGGGGCCATGGGAAGGTGAGAGAGAGTCCAGGCTTTCCTACAAAGCATCCTTAGGCAAGAACATGAAAACTGAGTTGCAGGGCTACTGGTGGATTGCACGGCTTCTGTGCATGTGCATAAATATTGTGATTAAACTATTATCATAGTAATGAGGGTAGTAATGCCTCCTACAGCCCATCCCACCACACTCCTCAAAGTCCCTACCTTTTATGAAACAAAGGGCTGCTGGCACTGCTGGGGAGTTGGGCAAGAGGCAAGGAAATGATCTCTATTAAGCAAACGCATTCTATTCCATGCTCCGATTAGGAGCCGCAGCCTCATTAACGATGAGAATTGTTCTCATCTCCTGTTGTTCAGGGTACTGTGCTCTGAGACTAGATCCAGGAAGTGTCTGTTCTCATCTCCCCCCACCCCCCACCCCCTGGGGCTTCCGAACAGATGCCTGATTGAAGTAGACCTATTTTTCCTTCCAGTTTTCCTTTTCCTCATTTCTGTCCCAATCCCTCATTCCCAGAGATGATTTTTCCAAGGCCCAAGGGCTCCTTCAGATCTACCCTCTTAACACTGCTGTACTTAACAATGGTTGCATGCTTACTCTTTGCCTAGCACAAGGCTAAGCAATTTATCAGGAATTCACCCTCACAATGGTGGGCATGAAATTCTCATCGCTTACAAATGAGGAAACTGAGGCTTGGAGAGGTTAACCGACCTCTTAAAAGATCCACAACTAGTGACATTATGGAGCTGGTATTTGAAACATGGTTCCCTTGGACTCCAGGGTTTGCCCTCCTAATGGCCACATTGTATGCTTTTCCATTTCGTTGATTTTTGTGACATGATCTTGTTTTAAGAGAAACTTGGAAGTGCAAATTGGAAAGTTCTAATTTTGTAAGATCTCCAAGCAGACATGTAAGCTTATTTGACTTTTCCTGCAGGCTGCTTTAGCCTGAATTTGAAGGTATAAATTATGTCACTGCTGCCAATGACAACTTATCTATCATAGCCTAGGTTTGTAACACAGTGGTTTGGTTTTTCTCTCTCTCTCTTTTTTTTTTTTTGTTTTCATTTTCTCAGGTAGAGTGAGGAAAACAAGCAATCCCAGAGAGGATTTTTGCAAGGCTCAAAGGATGAGTTAAGAGGTCTGAGTTCTACTAAACTAGCTGTGCAAGTCATTCTCCTTCTCTGGTCTCAGTTTTCACAACTGCAAAATGGAGTGGCTAGAAAGTACCAGTACTTCCCAGACTTGCAGCATCAATACACCTTCCTGATTTTGGCTACAACCCATGAACCATCTGTATTATAGTTACTTATTATTTCTCTTTAAACTAGCTCACTTTAAAAATACTTAATTATAAAGGGAAACATATTACTACTATAAATGAAAAAGCAATATCACTCTCAATACAAAAAAAGCCAGGGTGAAAATAAATACAATATAACTAAAATAATGGTAGCAAATTCTGGGTAGACATGGTTGCCTGCTAAAGGTCCTGATCCTGAAGCCTCCCCCTCCTCTGTTACAAATGAAAAATTGAGATTTTTAGAAAGGTGTGAAAGACAAACAAGCACCAGATAGAAACTTTCTTCTTGATATAAGGATAAAGATGAAAAGGGAATTAGAAAAATAATAACCCTCTCACAATGTGATTGGTCTTATTTAATGATGAATTTTTGGAGCATCTAACACCGGCAGCATCTAAGGTCCCACGTGGTACATATCCTACACTTGGGATACACTCAGTGGTATGCTAGTTTCTGAAAGGCTCACTCTCTCTCTCTTTCCTTTCTCTTTCTCTATCTCTCTCTCTCAAAAAAAAAAAAACCCAATATAATAATATACTGAAATATAAGTAATAGAGTGTTTGCCAATTTCAGTAAAACACTCCTGCTGTGGTCAGTTTTAGGCTACCAATGTGACATCCCTAACTTTGAACATAGGAAGAGAAAAGGAGAAGTGGCTCTCACCAGCGCCAAGCAGACTCTAGCATATCACTGGAAACACTGAACCAGAAAGTCTAGAAAGTTCCTTCTATTGAATGCACTCTAAACAGTAACTTCCAGACAGTAGAGTAAGATTTTTGTTTTAAATCTCTCTCTACCACTCTTAGTTCAGTAATTTACATACAGTAGCGGCTGATTGAGTAACTGATGCTAACATTTGTGCTCAGTGATAGAACCACACTAATAATTACAATAATCACAATATCTAACAAGTATCAAATACTTACTCCAATCCACCATTTTCTCATTTAATTCTACCCACACCACATAATGCAGGTCTTATGGTTCCCATTTTACAGATTAGGCAACTAAGGTCAGAGATTAATCAATCTAAGATTATACTTTAGGAAGTGGCAGAACTGGAAAAACAAGAAACCTCAGTGCACACTGAAATAAACCTGATTCAAACCAAAATATGCTTGGAGAATGAGATATTCAATTCTAGTTAAGCAAACATTTTGATTAATAAAGAGGTATTTTAGAGACTATGTAAAAATGAAAATTTCTTTTTTTTTTTTTTTTTTGAGATGGAGTCTCGCTCTGTTGCCCAGGCTGGAGTGCAGTGGCACGATCTCGGCTTACTGTAAGCTCTGCCCCCTGGGTTCATGCCATTCTCCTGCCTCAGCCTCCCTAGTAGCTGGGACTACAAGCGCCCGCCACCAGGCCTGGCTAATTCTTGTGTGTGTGTGTGTGTGTGTGTGTTTTTTTTTTTTAGTAGAGAGGCGGTTTCATCATGTTAGCCAGGATGGTCTCGATCTCCTGACCTCATAAACTGCCTGCCTTGGCCTCCCAAAGTGCTGGGATTACAGGTGTGAGCCACTGCATCTGGCCAAAAAATTCTTTTAGTGTTAAAATAAAACACAAAATGCTTAAAAAAAAAAAAAACCACTAAACATAATGGAAAAATGTCTTTGATGAATCAAATTTTTGCATGCAAGAATGTGCTAAAATATAAGTCACAAGAGTTTTGGTTGACCTTGTCATGGATAATAGTTTGGACTGCTTACAGGAGAAATGATTGGTATGCTAAGACTGAACTGGTAAGAAAATGGAACCAACCCAAATGTCCATCAGTAATAGACTGGATAAAGCAAATGTGACACATACACACAATCGAATACTACACAGCCATAAAAAAGGATGAGTCCATGTCCTTTGCAGGGACATAGATGAAGCTGGAAACCATCATTCTCAGCAAACTAACACAAGAACAGAAAACCAAACACTGCACGTTCTTACTCATAAGTGGGAGCTGAACAATGAGAACACATGGACACAGGGAGGGGAACATCACACACCAGGGCCTGTTGCAGGGTGGGGGGCTAGGGGAGGCATAGCATTAGAAGAATTACCTAATGTAGATGACGGGTCGATGGGTGCAGCAAACCACCATGGCACATGTATACCTATGCAACAAGCCTGCACGTTCTGCACATGTATCCCAGAACTTAAAGTATAATTTTAAAAACTAAAAATAAAAAAAGCACCAGGGTCATGTAAACTTTCTTACAGTTTTGAATAATTTGACAGTAAGGCTAAGAATGGCTATTTATGGAGCACCTACTTACTATATACCAGGTGTTATGAAAGGCCTACTGTTTATCTCTTATTAGCCCAGTGGCTCTCTGAAGCAGCTATCAGCATTCCCACTCTACGGATGAAGAAACCAAGGCTGAGAAACGGTCAATAGCCTGCCTATGTTTCTGTTAGTCTGGGCTTCACAGTCACACCTTTATCTTAATCACTCTCTAACTTTCTGGTGATAAGCTTCCCACTGCATGTGATTTGGAGGTCAGCATAGAATCTATAGTTAATTTCATGACATCTATTTCCTGTTTGAAGCCATGTACCTATTCATTAGGTATTTCTTTTTTCTATTTCTTTTTTGAGACGGAGTCTGGCTCTGCCGCCCAGGCTGGAGTGAAGTGGCGTGATTTTGGCTCACTACAACCTCCGCCTCCTGAGTTCAAGTGATTCTCCGGGCTCAGCCTCTCAAGCAATTGGGATTACAGGCACCTGCCACCATGCCTGGCTAATTTTTGTATTTTTAGTAGAGATGGGGTTTCACCATGTTGGTCAGGCTGGTCTCAAGTTCCTGACCTCAGGTGATCCGCCCATCTCTCCCTCCCAAAGTGCTGAGAAATACCCACATTCATTAGGTATTTCTTTTGTAGCTAGCATTTCTGTGACCTGGTCACTCAGACCACACAGCCTGGAGAAAATACTGTGTCTGTCTTACGTTTGTTTTGAATGATATCCAGCTGTTCACTACACAGTATTAAGTGAAATGGTTAACTTTGGATACTTATCTTTTCTCTTCTGTAAAGCTTCTGAAGGGTTGCTTCAGACAGCAAGTGTGTTAATTGTTAACTCCATTTTCATGGCATCAACTGGAAATAAGGATGTCCTACTAGGCAATAAAATGATCTGTCACAGACCCCAAAGGGGATGTCAAATTCTGAAACACTAGGGAGTGGCTGATGAAAGAAATTGATAGAAGATATGGCAGATCAGTGTTTTAGAGTTCTCTAAGTTTTTAAACTGCAGCGTTTTTTCATTGGCCCATATGAACAAAATACTTCAGAAGAAATAAATGGTGACTTCCATTGGAAGGCGGCCCTTAGCTCCAACTTCAGAAGACCAATAAGCCCAGCTGGCTTATAACAGGGAGCTGGTCTCTCTGTGACCTGTCTTAATTTCTCCAGCTGAATTGATTTTGGTAAATTCCCTGCTCAAAACCCTTAAAGTCTGTACCACAGGCAAGCTCCTTCATGATCAGGCTCCTGCACTGATTGCTCTTTAACTCCATCTCTGCCATTTCTCTCCTTCTGGCCTGGCCTTTCCCTGAGTCACAAGGAACTTATAGTTCCTAAAGTGTACTAGACCTTCCCTTTTACCTCCAGGTCTTTGTATCTTGGAATACTCTTTGCTCTCTCCTTTGCCAAGCAAAACTCTACTTATTCTTTAGGTCTTGGCTCAAATGTCATTTCCTTCAATGGTCTCCCAGATGAGGTTGGGTCCCTTTGGTCCATAATTGCACTGCACTAGTTACTCTCTCTTTCTGAGTAATCACCATGCTTGTAAATTACTTATTGAGAATATGTATCTCCCTCATGCAAATGTCCAATAAACAGTATTTTATGTCTTATTCATCGCCGACCCCCCAGTGTCTAGCACATAGTAGGCACTCCATAAACAGGCATAGAATGAAGGACTAATGTCAAATGAATGATTATCTGGACAGCAGAAAGGAAGTGGGGAATTTTGAAAGTCTGTTACTTCAGTGTTACGGTAAAATAGCTGGCTGTTGACTAAAATCTTTATAAATTATTTTTGCTGGTAATATATGAAAAACAGAAGACTCTTTTTCTTAGAAGTGGTATCAGCTAGTGGATAGTTTCTGGAAAAGCCACTAACTGACTTCACCTACAGATTTCTGTGTATCTATGGGGAATAACATTTTTCTAATAATAAACGAGCAATTTAGGGTAGAGTCTTAATAGCTATGTGACTTTGACAAATCACTCAACATCACTTATCTATAAAATGGGGATGATAATTAAATCAGTTGCATAGAGTAATTGTGAGGATCAAATGAGAAAATGCATGCAAACACTTAGCACAGTGTCTGGCACATAGTATGTGTTCAATAAACGCCAGCTACTACTACCACAGTTGGTGCTTCTGTCCAAGGCAGACACCTCCACTCTGAAATGTAGAAGCCAATTGACTTAAAAATTACATGTATTTGGCAGTGAATAATCTGGTGATGTTACCCTCTGGAGGGTGAACCAAAACCTCTGTCTGCATCACTCATCATCAACTCACACTGTAAAAAGCCGTCTCTCCTACCCTGGACATTCCCTGAAGCCAAAGCATAAGTGAAATGCCATCAGAGAAAATACTAACAAACTCTGAGGGATATTCACCCCATTCTAGAATTCAGATTGCCTCTTAACCAAAATGTTCTGTGAACAGAAGTGAATTTCATTGATCCAGTTCCGGCTTTAGACGCAGGTGGGATTCTCGTTCTAAGGCATGGCATCAAGAGCTCTGCACAAAAGCAGTCGATGCTACTGATTTACACAAACTCCAACTCTTCTCACAAATGCTAGTGGGGAGAAACGTATCTGTTTTGTTTCATTTCCAGGTGGCAAGACAATCAAAATGCTGGTAAAAGGAAAACAGAGCGAGTGAGGGCAACTTAAGACAAAGAAGACTGGACATACGGTAGGTTTCAGGCTCCTGACAGCCCTAAGATAGGTTTTATTCTTCCTGTTGCGAGTGGCTTCCATGTTGTGTTGTGACCACCTCAAATGGATTTGTTTGATTGGAGGAGGATGTCTGAATTCTAAGGGACTTCAGAGGACTTGATATAAAGTTCAGACAGAACTTGATAAAGGTTCTGTCTGCTTTGAGGTGGGGCCTGGGCTACTCCTACATCTTTATTCCTCTGCAGGGGCCCCAGGGTTTAGTGAAGGAAGAATTCACCTGAGCTGGGGTGGGGGGCGCTTAACCCTTCTGAGCCTTAGTTTCAACATCTGCAGAAGAGTGTTGGAATGGGATTGTTCTGAGGATTCAGCAGGAAAAATACATTTAAAGCAGGTAGCTTTGTGCCAGGCACTTAGCGAATGTTTAAGGAATAGGAGCTGTAGCTCTTATAGTTATTTTAGACTTCTGAATTCATCTAATATAACCATCACCATATTATACTGAAGGAAATTAAAAGCCAAGATGTGGTCCCTTGTTCCAGGTCACACAGCTCCTTGGTAAGGGGCCGAGCTGGGTTACCATCCCAGTTCTCCCTACCCTGTGCTGTCTTTTTTACTGTACCCCATGGACTCTCAGGACCCATTAGCTCAGCTGAGCTCTTCAGTATATCATAGTTCTCAAGCTTTCCACCTTTGCCCTCTGCAGTCAAGTCTCCACCCTCAACAGTCACTTAATCCCTAAACCATGTTTATGTGACCTCTAGAATATCCTGCAAAAATGCCTCCTGCTTTCCTGCCTCCTGGCTAATGCAGCTGCTATTCTGTCCAGAAGATTCTCCCCTCTTCTGTATCCATCACTGACTCCTTCAAGCTTGAAAGCTCAAGTCTCTCATGTCATCTGCAGAGAGAACTTGCCTGAGCATCCTAGCTGAAGTCATATCACCTCCCCACTTTCTCTTGCTCTTCAGTTTATGTCCTGTGGAAACGCTTCTCCCACTGGATAATTTTCTTTCATTTTTAATTGCCTGTCTCCTTTACTAAATGTAAGCTCCCAAAAGGGCCGAGAACACACCTTTCTGGCCTATTGCTGTGTCGCTAGCACCTAGCACAGCACATGACACATAGGTGCTCAATAAACAGAAGTTGAGTAAATGAATGAATGAATTCCAGAACCAGCATATTTGTTAACACTTGCAGAGGACAGAGGAAAGCATTGTCATTTTCTGTGGGAGGAACATGGGTACCTTCTTGCCCCTCTTCTTGGCCTCCTAAAAGAACAGCAAGTGGCTACCCACAAGACAGGGACCCTTCCAAACAGGCATCCCACGCAAAAGCACATCTTGCAGTCAAGGGAAATGGGCAGATAGTTGCTAATTGCGTCTTCCAACAGGGCTGATCTTTCAAAAGTTCGAAAGGCGCCTGCCTCCATAAATCCCAGGCTGCTACTGCTGCTGAAGCTGGTGAGGGAGGAGAGGAGGGTGCGCTTGGGCGCCTCTCGGGCTGGCACGAAGAAGCCACATCTCATCCTCCCTCCTCCCCCCAGCTCCTCTCCAAGAGAGGAAGCAATGCAGATGGAGACGAGAAATAAATATTCCTGCCTGCTCCGTGCCACTGCAGACGTTTTCCAAAATGTCTGGCTTGGACCATGAAACAAGCCCACCCAGGAAAGGAGGCGCTCAGCGGGAGAAAGAGGGGGAAAGGGTGGCATATTTGTCGATACTCGTCAGCTTTCTGGGGGGCAGAGCACATGGCTCATCCTTGGCAGCCCTGCTGAGGTGGGGACGTGGTAAGTGCACAGTAATACTTGAAGAATTGAATCAGAAACGGGAGCGGAGTTAAGGAACTCATGCCAGAGCGTCGGCACTATCTCTGTGCCTCTGCACAGGGTCCTAGGACTCACAGCTGGTTCTTTCACGGGTTTCAAGCTCTTTGCACAATATACCTGCTGCCTCTGCTCAACCCTTTTACTTCCACTCGACTCCTGGGGAATTAACACAATTGGGCTGATGGAAGCCTTCAAAGGCCATTTGGAATTTGGGCAGGAACTCAGAATCCATGTGTGGAGATATTCCTGCCACCTATAAACACGGTTCACTTTCTCTAATACTGGAATACTGGCAGGAGATGAGAACACGGGCTGCAAATGATAAGTGGGTGCTTTTGGTCTGGGGTGGCCAAGTGTGTGGGAGAAGTGTCACTAAGGAGGGAAGTTACAGGCCCAGCAACAGGCACCGAAGCGTTCTGCATTCCACTGCCTTTGCTAGGCATGCTGTGAGGCTGCAAAATGTCTCTGAAAAGGGAGATGAGGGGATGGGAATTTCAGTTTGAACACTTCTGCATAGGATGCTCTGGGTGTCCTGTCTCTAACCCTCCTGTGAGACTCCCTGATGCTCTGTTCTTGATATCACTGCCCCTGGACCACCTTCCCATAGTCCTCTTGGTAGGCCAGTAATTAGGGTGGGGCCCTTGGTGGATTGAATTCTGCTCAGTAAAGAGCAGAGGAGCTTTCCTGGGTTTTACAGGTTCAAGTCCAATGCAACAAAAACAGTTGCTCAAAATGAAGGTGCAAAGAAAGCAATGTCTTCTGTGGGTGTCAGGGAAACATTTTTCAGAAATGTTGCATTGAATTCTGTTTCTTTTCACCATTTCCAGGACTTCACTGAGGAATGAAACGTTGTCTAATATTTCCCACTCATGTGCCCTGAATCCTTCTTTATGAATCTTCCCCTCTCATTTGCCCATCTGCCTTCCAGTGCCAGGCAATTGCCAGCTGAATCCCACTCTCTCCAGGAAGCCACTCAGTGGTGGGGGAAAGCTGGCAGGACACAATGGTTCCTGTCCCCACTCCGCCCATTGCTGTGTGACCTTAGACAAATCACTCCCCTCTCTGGGCCTTGGCTGCTTTGTTTGTCAAAAGATTGGGTTGGATAGGTTTCCTTTCAGCTGTGACATTATAGGAGGTTCTATAGAGTGAAATTGGATGGAATTCCTACTGTCGTTATCCCCTTTCCACCTCACCTTCTCCACTAAAGCTCCAGGGATGGGGGCCATCACACCTCTGGGATTGAATTCAATCCTTATACCTGGGAAGGTCAGAACTGCATAGCAGAAGAAACTGTTTTAAATGTTTTCTGTCTGTATTTCCCTGAGTTCCCAAAAATATTAATGTATGGGTTGGGGAAAGATCAAAGTAGGGTCTGTTTGGAAAGAAGTTGTGTGCATGTATGTTTGCATTTTATAATACTCATATTAGTTACTTTTAAAAAATAATAGTTGCCATTTATTGAAATCTATTATGAGCTAGGCCTATGCTAAGCTCTTTCACCTACATTACTATCTTCATGATAGCTCATTAGGGAAGATATAATCTGTCCCGCACTCCCTTACAAATGAGAAAACTGAGGTTCCGAGGGGATGAGACACTTGCTAAAGATCACACAGCTGTTAACATTGGCAATGGGATTCGAGCCTGGCTCTGTTGGATTCCAAGGACGATAATGTGCTATCCACTACCCTGTGCTGGGCCTTGTCTTGGCATTCAATCACTATCTGGGAGATTCTTCATACAGTGAGGCTGTTTTAAAGACCCATAGGCAGTGGGTCCTAAATTGATTCCCTTTCCTATGGTGGTGTCAGAGGAAAACAGCTAGTCTCAGAGCCAGCAGGAACCTGCTGTCAGAAATGGCAGGGAGCATGCAGCTGTGGTGCCTGCCTAGCATCGGGAAGAGTGGGAGAACTGGGCCCCTGAAGCAGCCCATTTATAGCAACCATCTCCACTGATCATTTATCCGTAGAAAATAAGGCTGGTTTCCGCCCAGCCTTAGCTACCTCATTTCCATGCCCTTGCCCAATTCTGGCACAGAATCAGAGCCTCTTGGAATTTGCAAATAATGAGATCATATGTCCCAGAAATTGTAAACTTAAATGGCTCCCAAGCCCAGGTAGGTATGTGAATGAGTGAAATAGCCAGGAGGGAGTTATAGCAAACTGTAAACACATGTCCAGTCAAAGACCCCCAAGACACAGCTCCAGCAGACTTGCTGTGCACCTAGCGTGCTAAGCAGGTACCCCCAGAAATACAGAATTTTCTGTGAATTCTCCTGATTTTTAAACGTAGGCAATTCAGTTAAGAAGAACGTACTTGACACAGTCAGGACCGTATAGAACATATCTGCAGGCCTGTGTGCAGGTCTTCATTTACAAACTCTAAAATTAATTTTTCTCATTTACAGATGAGGAAACGGTGGCCCACATTAAGTCATTTGCCAGAGCTAGCTAAGGTAGGCTTAGGTAGGCAACTCTTCGGATGCATACATATTGAAAAGTGTGTGTGTGTTCATAAAAATACACACCTATTGTACATTTACAAATGATATAGAAATGATGTTGGATTACCTGCTGTTATGAAATGTTTGGCTTTTCACATAGTGTTAATATTATACAATAGTTGACGGTAATTAACACACACACCCGTCCCAAAACAAAATGACACAACAGAACTCCTCTCCCAAACCAAAACCAAAAATTAAAACAAAAGCCAGGAAAGAAAGAAGCTCTTTACTTACGGTAAATGACAGAAACGAAGAAAACAAAGTCCCTTCATCATATCTGGATAATTTTGCCAGCACTCCTTCCAAGATAGTAACGAACTAGAAAAACAGCAAAAAAGAAAAAAATGTTATTTCAAACTATAATTGTTCACCATAAAGTACATCATTTCCCAACCACACAAAGGCTGGGATCGAGCCCTCCGTTCATTTCTGCAGTCTATTATTTGATTCCCGCCTTCGGAGAAAGGAATAGACTGCCTTTACATAGAAATATTTGACTTATCCGGCTTTCTCTTCATTATTATGTGATTGCAAATATAGAGTGTTACAGAAGTGCAAAGTGACAAAATATTATTGAGTTGCATATAGCATGCGATAATATTAAATGCACTTTTTAAAATCCAAAACTGCGCAAAGCAGTTTCTACGTTACATATTAGCACTACATTTAATCCAATCTATTTTTATTTGTATTTTATCAGTAATTTGGGGGAAACAGAAGTTTAGCACTGGCAAATATAAATGTCTTCCCATTCAGCATTACTTAGTTAAAATTCTATAATTCATGAGGGTGACTGAAATAGCTTTATCTGACTTTTATGTTTTATTATGACTCTCACTGCATGTGAAACTAGAGGAAAAGGGGTTTTCATGATGGCAGAATTCCTTATTACCGTTTAACTTTCTGTATTTAAAAATCTAACTTTGTCAGTGCTGAAAAACAAAACAAACATTTCCTGTATAACCTAGCGCGACGTTTGGGGACAAATTCTTATTAAGTTAACATATGCCACTTCATCAATTTATCTTCACACGGCTCGAGATCATCGGAAAATCATTTAGAGCTGAGGCTGGGTGACGTACAATCTTGTTTCCTGAGAGACGCAAGTATCCAGCTCAACTTTTTAACGTGTTACATTTTAATGGAAATGGAGACATAACAAAGCAGTGTTCACAATGAAACATTTCACCTGAAGCTGGAGGTTACCTTTGCAACCAAGAGTGTTATCATTTCTTTAACAGTTTCTTCAATTAGTTCGTCTATTTTTGAATGGTATTGATGCTAAGAACACAGAAAGACAAATATTAGCATGTTTGGGAGGTGATGGCATTGCATCCGTCAGTAATTTTTAGACAACATAATTTATAAATACAGCCTGGCCTGCAGACCCAGTTTATTTCCTTAGTCCCAGAAATATCTGTAAGATCCTGACTCCAGTTCTTTGATGGAGAGAAATCCGAAGCTTTAAAAAATATTACCAAGTTCATTGTTCCTCACTTAAGGCTTTCGATGCCTCTAATGTGTGTAGACACATAAACACTTTTACAAATAGCACACATGAATAACTTAATGACCCAGCAGTGTGTTGATTTGGATCTTACAAAGCAAGATACTGTAATAATTTAACACAGGAGATTAAAAATTATCTTTGGAAAACTGCTGGGGGTTGTGGCTTAGGTAGTAGATTTCCTTTCCAAAGGGAATTTGATGAAGACACTGTGACTAATTTTGTAAAAACTATTCTGAAACCCTCAGGTTCTTTGGCTTAATACCTCAGAACTCCTCGTTTTATCTCCAAGTCTTGACTCAGTGTAAAGGCAAAGTGTCTCTTTCTGAACCCTTGTGGCAAGCCACTCGTTTTCTCCATTCATGGATAAGCAGACCCAGTATTCGAGCCTACCCTGAGACCACTGCTAAGTTTTAAAATTTCTCTAACTGTGCCTGTCAATTACATTTAAACAGTAATGTGAAAACAAACCCCCACACAAATAAAAATCCGCTGTAAATGCCAGGGAAAAAGGAAAAGTGATTTCAACACAAAATATTATATGCCAGCTCCTTGACATTTATTAGATCATTTTAGTATCCATTTGAATTATCCCATATTTCCTTGACAAAAAATAACAATGCAAAACATTGTTATTTGAAAAGGAAAATGCACTTACCCACGTTTTAGCAAACTTTCAGAAGGATGATTAATTAGGAACAGAAAAAAAAGGATCAGTGCAAATAAAAATTAGGACAAAAGGACACATGAGAAAGTAAAAATTAAATAAAATATTCAAAAGTCTATGTAAACATACGGATACAAGCCATAGTAATGTGGTTTAATATTCTGATAACTGGCAATCGGAATTATTGAGAGTGAGCAAAGGGATGCGAATTAGGTAAATCCATTTAGAATCATAGGTAAGGTTTGTTTGTAATTGGAAGACCTGGATAAAGTGTCAGTGCAAAGTTGGGAAGTCATGTTACCTATGAAAATTTAACTCAGTTTCCTTATCTGTAAAAAAACAAACAAAAGAGATAATAATACTATCATCCTGGGCCAATGAGAAGGGAGAAACCAGTATGAAACTCTGATTTTGAAACGGGAACAAAGCCAACCCTGTATAAAGATTTTTAGTGGGTCTATGCTAATATTATTATTTTAAAAACCAGTGCCCGAGCCCTTTCCTGGCAGTCATGCTTTCAGACTCATAAGTCTCTGTTTTGGAGATCAAGTGAGAGTCTAGATGTGAAAATATTTTGTCAACTGTCATTGTGATTCAAATATTATTAGTTATTCAAGTTCATCAAGTAGAAGATAAGGGTAGAGAGAGAGAGTCTTATCACTTAGTCATCTCCTCCAGTTTCATTTTAATTGATTAGAGGAAAAACAATACAGCAAATGGCTTGTATGTTGTAGTCCCATTGAATCAGAACCCACGTTGGCTATACTGCTAGATTCAAAAAGGAATTTACTCCTAAGTGGCATAAACCTGAAGCTAAATGCAAAAAAATTATCTGCAGAATTCTTTGCTAGAAACACAAAGAAAGATGTCAGAGCAAAAGAATTCAGGAAAATTGACAGGGCTCCAAATTCATTTTTAGGTCTTGAGATAAGATCCAGAATCACATGCTTACTTTTTCCTCCTCTTGTGACTGCCTCACTCGTCTAGGTTTTCTTTGCATTGCTATAAATGATTCACATTTATTAATTATGGGAATAAACTAAATCAGAAAAGCTAGCCGTGTGCAAAATAATATGAAATACAAAATGAGGGCCTTCTACCCCAGGCAAAGAAGAACATCATTGAGAAACAAAACACTCTCTTGAAAAACTGGGCTGAAGTGGCAAATAGAGACAAGAGTAATTGTTCTCCACACATCAGCAAAGATTTAGGGTCTTACTCTGAGGAGTTAATGATGTCATTCTTTCTCCCAAGAGAAATAAGGTTTCTCTTCAGGAGCTAGGAACCTCAAACTCTTTCATAAGGAGACATGGTTGAGACACTGTGGCTTATGGAAATATGATGGTTTATGGAAACCTCTTCCCAGTTCAATTCTTCCATGCCAAACTTGGCCTTAATGTTTTCTCCAGGCAGTCCCACTATCTCTCCCTTTCACTCCATACAAATATTATCATCTCCATTCCTCTTCTGTTATAATGAACATTTCTTTTTTTCTGCTTATAAAACAAAGTATTTTGATATGATTATTCTGTCTCTCCCTTCCAGGGGAAACTTTAGCATGTCAATCTCTGTTGGTCTATTTTCTCATTTTTGCAGTGGGGCTAGAACTATAACTTGTGAATACAGACATCAGATTCACCTAACCAAATAATGAAACAATGCATGGAAACGTGGTATAGAAACTGAGAACTGCTATGTGGCAGTATTACTACTACTACTATTATTAATAGATTAACATGGTGGTTGCATGTGTATATACATTTCTCTAAACTCACCTAAAATCTCTATATTTTATTGTATGTAAATTATGCCTCAATTTAAATAAAATCTTCTTTGGGGAAGATAGCAGAGCAGGGTAATAATTACTCTGTTTATCATGTAGCAAAGAGGTAAATATCAAAGCAGCCCCTATTCCTATTCAAGTTATTACAGAATACGTGAATCCCTTTTGCCAGTTTTCCATGATACATGAGACTTACTGGATTAACTTGCTTTTCTGGAGCAATAGTGAGAACTCTGCTTTCACTCCTTGATCTTTCTTGGGAGATATATTATTCTGTGCAGATGTGAAGCTCCGTGAAGTGGTATATATACCACTGAGGCATCTTTCAATTACCAAACATTCCTACTAGACAATGTTGTTATAAAATCTCTTGCAGTCTGATTGAATATCCGGATATGGTACAAAGAGGGAGCTTTACCATTTTCCAGTCCTCTCTGCTGCCCACACCCCCAATTTTTTTTTTTTTTTTGAGATGAAGTCTCGCTCTGTCACCAGGCTGGAGTGCAGTGGCACTTGGCTCACTGCAACCTCCACCTCCCAGGTTCAAGCAATTCTCCTGCCTCAGCCTCCCAAGTAGCTAGGACTACAGTTGTGCACCATCACACCCAGCTAATTTTTTTGTATTTTGAGTAGAGACGGGGTTTCACCATGTTGGCCAAGATGGTCTCGATCTCTTGACCTCATGATCTGCCCGCCTGGGCCTCCCAAAGTGTTAGGATTACAGGTGTGAGCCACCATGCCTGGCCTCTGCTGGCCTTCTTGGATTAACTTGCCCTATATGCCTAAATTATATCCTGAGGGAACTACTAATATTCAATGGCCTGGAAAGTTTGGTCAGTTCACTTTTGCTTCTGATGGGCTGAGTTGCAAATTCACAATTACTGTGTGAAAATCATTCCACTTGACTTCCTGTGCTACACATTTTGCCTTGTCATAGAACAGATTGTGTGTATGTTGTCTTTCTGTTAAGACCATCTGACCTTGGAAATGAGATGAAAACACACTAGACCAAGTGAGAAACTATTTAATACACAGTTTCCCTTCTATTGGTACTTCACAAATTTTAATGAAAAAAATAAATATTTAAGATGGAAAACTATGCTTAACAAATGTTTCAGCAGCTGCCTTTAGATGTGATATTACCCAATGATGAAATCCAGGATGTGATCTTAAAATTGGAGATTTCATCACCTGGCCAGTATCTAATCTAAAGCAGGTTGAGGGAGTTGGGACCCAGGTGGAGGCTGGTATTAGTAGCTAGGTCTACAATATGGGCTTCATATCCCATACTCAGAAATGCAGACTACATAAAACATTGGACTTTCGTCTATTCTTATCCCAGTTCCAGGATGTTTCCAGATATTCTTGTTAAATCTCATTTTAGCAACTCAGCTTTACTTTGGAGATGAATATTCCCATTCTACAAAGTGAGAAAAATCAAGGAGGAAACATTTCCATATGACTTTCCATTGAAGTTCTGATTAAGGTTACAGCCACTGTGCTAGGCCACTTAGAAGAAGTACATATTTACAGACAATTAAGTCAAGCTAGCTTTATTCTCACCTGTTCTCAACCACTTGGCATTCAAAGAAGCAGCTCCATTTCCCACAGCTGGTCATTTAAGTGTCTCTGATTCAATTATACTAAGGAAAAATGTCACAATAGCTCTCTCGGCCGGGCGCGGTGGCTCAAGCCTGTAATCCCAGCACTTTGGGAGGCCGAGACGGGCGGATCACAAGGTCAGGAGATCGAGACCAGCCTGGCTAATACGGTGAAACCCCGTCTCTACTAAAAAATACAAAAAAAACTAGCTGGGTGAGGTGGCGGGTGCCTGTAGTCCCAGCTACTCGGGAGGCTGAGGCAGGAGAATGGCGTAGACCCGGGAGGCGGAGCTTGCAGTGAGCTGAGATGCGGCCACTGCACTCCAGCCTGGGCGACAGAGCGACACTCCGTCTAAAAAAAAAAAAAAAAAAAAATAGCTCTCTCTAGGATGGCTTGGGAAAAAACCAACAGCCTTACAATAAGAATCACAGACTAGGATGCATTATTTAGATGGGCCCTTAATAAAGATATTTAGTCTAGATGTGTGTGTGGTGTGTGTGTGTGTGTGTGTGTGTGTACGTGCACACGCTATTTTGGGAGAAACAAGAAATGTTTACAAGCCTCAGTTATTTGTTTTCATTAAAAAAATTATGTTGAGTCATATGGGGAGAATATGGGTAGTCTTTTCTACTTTATCAAATAGAACAATGTCTAGAAAGAAATAGACACTGCTGTTTCATGTCAAAAATGTTACTGCAAGTCCAAGACAACTTTCTGATTTTATATCCAGAAATTAGGGGACTTTAATACCCAATTTTAACAAACTACATACTTCCCACAGGTTGTGTGTTGCATGCTATATTCTTCATTCAGCAAATGATGACACATTGTTTGGCAGCTAAGGTATGGAGTCCATAGGATGCCATGATTAAACCAAAAAACAACTTATTCTTCTATAAAACCAGACTCCCAGGTCAAGCTAAGGTCATTCTACCTTAGCCCAGAAGTGATTAGTGGTAAAGACAAAAGAAGGGTCCACCATTGTGATAAAGGTCAACTTGTTCCTTCTCATCCTCTGTCTCCAACTGGGGTCTATGGTTTGGTCAAGGAGGTCCCCAGGTCCTCTGAAATTGGAGAGTAATAATATGTGAAAGTATTTTTTTCCCCTGAGAAATTGCTCCATACCTTTTTTTGTATTCTCAGTGAAGTTTGTGACAGCAACTCCCCCACTCCCACTACTCTCCCTAAACCCCCACCTCAAAAAGAAAAAAGCCCAGATCAAAGTGACTTGGTTTGTTTGGCAGAATTGTTTTGCCATCTGACCAGGTATGTGGGAACTTTTGAAACATGGCTATTATTGAATCAAGCTGGAGAGGGACTGCAGAAGCTGCTGAGGAGAAGGCAAGACCAGTCTTGTTGTATCAACCTGCACCCTGGCCTATCGCCATCCTTAGAAAACTCAGTGAAAATGTTCATCTCAAGAAGACTTAAGGGGAAATAGATCAATTGGATTTCATTTAATTTAAAAGAAACCTGTTGTGTTTTAAAGGATCCCATCGAGAAGATGAAAAAGAAAACCCACAGGATGGGAGAAAATAGTTGCAAATCATATGTATGATAATGGTCTAGTATCCAGAACATATAAAGAACTCTTACAACTCAACAATAAAAAGACAAATAACCCAATTTTTCAAATTGGCAAAAGATTTTGAATAGGCATTTCTTTAAAGAAAATATGCAATGGTCAATAAATACATACAAAGATGCTAAACATCACTATGAATAAAAAACTACAAGAGATACTTCATACACATATAGCTAGGATAGCTACAATAAAAAAAGACAGATAATGAATATTGGCTAAAATGCAGAGAAATCAGGTTTCTCATACAGTGCTGGTGGAAATGTAAAACGGTGCAGCCATTTTGAAAAACAGTTGGAAGTTCCTCAAAAAGCTAAACATGGAGTTACCATGTGACCCCACAACTCTGCTCCTAGGTATGTACCCAAGAGAGTTGAAAACACAGGTCCACATGAAAACTTGTACATGAATGTTCATAGCAGCATTAATCATAATAGAAACAACTCAAATGTCTATCAACTGACGAACGGATAAACAAAGTGTGGTATATCCATACAATAGAGTATATGACTCAGCCTTAACAAGGAGCGACCAATACAGGCTACAGCATGGATGAATCTTGAAAACATTATGCTGAATGAAAGAAGCCAGACACAAAAGGCCACATATTGTATGATTTTGTTTATAAGAAATGTTCAGAACAGGTAAATCCTTAGAGACAGAAAGTATTTTGGTGATTACCTAGGGCTGTGGAGAAGCGGAGGTGAGTGAGAATTAATGGGTACTCAGTTTTTCAGGTGATAAAAATGTCCTAAAATTGACTGTGGTGATGACTGCATAACTTTGTGAATAAACTAAAACTACTAAATGGCACATGTTGAACGGATGAATTTCATGGGTATGTGAATTATATCTCAATTTTAAAAATAGTAGCTCCAAGGGGAGAAAAATTAAGGAAGAACAGGATTCTGGAAAATATGAACTCAAAGGGATCTCAATGAACTTTTGAGATCACCAAAAACAGGGCCTTTAAAGTGGGCTCTATGAAGCCTAAGAGATTGTTTAAATATTCCAGAGCAGCTCAGGTGGGTGGTGGGCAGTGAAGAAGTGCAGAGCAGAGGGCAACCTGGCAGCTTGGACTCTAGGCCCCCTCCTCCCCTCTCCATCCAGAGCAGCTGTACTTGTGTGTTACATGCTGGCCTTCTTGGTTTGGTTTGAAAAACAGATTGTGCCACTAAAAACAGCCTGAATAAAACTAGAATAGTGCTATCATTTTACAGATAAGGAAACTGAGGCCCAAAGAGGTTGAGTAATTTGTCAAACTCCAGCTTTCAGCTCAGCCAGGGGAAGAATCTAGGTTTCTGAACACCGAACCCAGGTCTTCCCCAAGGGGGCCATCTTTCCTACCTGAGTTCTTCCCCTGACGTCAGGTTTACATACTGAGTATCCAGATCAGTGGTTCTCATAGTGTGGTCTCTGGAGCAGCCAGCAGCATCAGCATCGCCAGGGAACTTGTCAGAAATGCTAATCCTTAGACCACACCCCAGACCTATCTGAAACTCCTGGGTGAGACTCACTGATCTGGGTGTTCAGATGCTCTCTGGATGAGTTTAATGTACACTGAAATATGAGAACCACTGCCCCAGATCATTCACACGAGCACATGATGCTGGGACAGAGAACCAAGTGCACCCTGAATTTGACTCCAGCGCCTAGAACATAACCCCCAGGGAAAGGTCCTCGACAAGAAAATCAGTCGGGAACAGAGTTAACCAGGGTGCGGGTGGGGGCTGAGGAAACTGACTTGTAGGGGAAACAAGGTTGAAGATGATCTTGCCAGGAAGAGAATACCACCAACCCACATTTAAAAATGGAAGGTGCCGAAAGAGAAAATAAATAACGAATAAGGAGCAAATATAATTTAGTAAAAATTCTGAACATGTAAGGCTGGTATCGAAAGATCTGATTTAGGAGCAATTTATGCCAATTGGCAACAACATAGAGTTGCCAGAAATGCTTCTGAATTAATTCTAAATTGGTATATGAATATCTAGCTGGCTTAAGGCCATCAGAGAAAAATGATCATGATAGTCTTTAATCAAGCCCAAGTTGCTGTTTCCTTCTCCTTTACATTTTAAATACTGCTTTGGAATTGCAAACTTAGCAAAGGACTAAACTTTTGGTCAGGAAAGATTCACGATCAATTCAGTCTAAGGAAAATTGAAAGTCTGCAAATTTTTTTTTTTTTTGGAAATTCAAAACCTGCTGGCTGGGGATTGGGTAGCAGGGTGATCTAACATTATACATCCTGGAAGTTGTTTGATGCAAGAAAAGGCTCTCTTGCTGTCCAGATGTTTAAAGTGATAAAATGCACTTCAAATGTGAAAATGACTTTCATTCTGGCAAACACAGATCTGCTGGAGACACCAGCCTAATAAATAAGGTCGTCAAACTTCATTTAGCTTAGAGGGAACTTTATGGCCACCCCAACTCCAGCCAAGAATCACTTCCAAGTGACTGACATTCTCATCAGCACATGCCTTAGAAATCTACTTGACAAACAGATACTGAACACTCATCCATGGCTTAATCCACAAATGTTAGAGTGTATTTCTGAAACTAGCAGACTAGGGTAGATGGAAGGAATTTGTGAAGTTTTCTTCTACATGATCAATGAAGAGGGAAAAAAAAATTTGTATTTTTTTTTTTTTTTTTTTACCTCTTGGCCCATTTCCATGCTGCAAAGTTTTGTTGATTGAGCTTTGGCATCAACCATAACATTAAACATGGTGCATATTGACTGTGGGACTCGAAAATCTGTTGATCGACTGGTTTTTTGCAGCTTAACTTCAAATGCAATCCTGGTTCTATTAAAACAAAGTAGGAAAAGACCAATTCAGCGTTCAGATGGCAGCAGGTGGAGGAGATATTTTCTGAGAGGTCAGTGAAAAAGAAAATTGAAGGCTGTAATCAGTTTCAGTCAACAATGACTTCACATGTGTTCCCTTTTAAATGACTTTCCCAACTAAGGAAGGCCTATTCATGGAGACAGCCATGCACACCCTTCTTTTCTCGGCAGTACACGGAACACCTGTAGCTTGGCGTATTTCTGTCTATAGTTTACATGCTATGGAGAACCTTAATTGCAGGAGAATGAATGAATTCACAAAAACTCGATTATAGCAGTATAGCATATGTAAGTTCTCTCACGTTGGCAACTGCCTACCTTGAATTACTTCATTAATAAAACAAAACAAACAAAAAACCAAAGCAGTTTTTAATTTTCAAAACCTCGTGGTGGAGAAAAAAATCTTAAATGACGTTTATTGCTGTGGGTTTTTATTTTCCCGTTTCTGGTTTTGAAAGAGACAAAAATTTAAAATCCAGCCAGTTTATTACATTGCTTTAAAGACTAAAAAATTTTTCTTCCTTGTTAAAGGACATGAAAAGGAAATACACCAAGCTGTTAAAGACGGCTACCTTTGAGGAGGGGTGTGAAATTAGGAGACGTGGTATTGGGGAACTTCCATCATGTTTTGTTTTCAATGTCAATGCATTATTTTGCAATAAAATACATTATTTTATGATTTAAAATTATGCTTAATACACATATACAAATTCAAGAATTGTGTGATGATGGAATCTGAATGTAACATAATTCTGACATTGGTCAAATTATGATCTCAGCAATGTGCTAACAACTCATAGAAAAAGCCTAGCCCTACATGGCCAGCTGGTAATACAGGTGTGAGATCTTATCCTTGACATCAGCATTGTAAAAGGGGCCTAGTTATATTTTGAAAGGTTTCAGGGAAGTGAGTGATATCATCAAATGTCTTTAAAGAAAAGCACCTGGTTAGTAAATGGCTTTATTAAAGCCCCATTTGTCTGATGCATCTTTTTAGCATTGTTCGCTGTCAAGTTCTGGAGATCATACAGCCACCAGGAAAGCATTGCTTTAAGAGGAATTTGTAGCAGTTTTCTAACAGTGCATAGGAGGACCACACAGCTAGTTAGCTCAGGAAAGTATGCCAGCTTGCTAACACACCCTGAGTGCATGCAGGGAAGCCAAGTATAATTTCTAAGGTTGGGAGCCCAGTTCTTAAGAAAAAAAAAAAAAAAAAACCTAAAAAACCCAAACCCTTAAAACACCCCTATATATTATATGATCATGTTAAAGATAAATGTATCTTGGCTTCTGAAGACTCAGTGCACTGAAGTAGCTTTCTAATCATGATGATCATTTTAAGCTACGCTGAAAATACATCATTTGCCGGTTTTGTGAAAAGGAGGCCTGATGAGGACTGAGTTGGACAGGTCCCTGTGCTGATCTTCTGAGGCTTGTGTGCCAGTTCCGGCCCAATTTGAGAAATGGAAATGCTAAATTGCTCCCTTCCAATGAAGTAATCGTCTTCAGTTTTCACAGGAGAACTGTTCATAGCCCTTGGAGTGCAGGGCTGTGAAAAGAGGAAGCTGAATGCAAAATTAATATGACTGAGAGGGCTCTATAGGACCAAAAAGCCAGAAAAGGAGAAGTCATTTAACTCAACTGACTGCTTGAGGGCAAAAGACAGCATGCCTTGTTTTGTGTTCAGCACAAGTAACCTGATATAGACCAGACTGGAGACTGCAAATGTCTGTCAAATTGATGAATTAAATTTCTGGAGCACTGAAACATGAGGAGTGCCTTATTGACTTTTTGGCATTGCATATTCATACCTACAAAATAATGTCCTTACTATGTTGGCCTAGAACAAGGGTTATAGAATCTGTTCTACTGAGGAAAACAATGGTTCTAGGCTCTTCTAATGTACATTCTATGTATTAAAACATCCAAGAATCCTCCATGCTCTGTCCTCTGAATCTGTAGTTCTGGGGATATTTCCACCCATTTTTGCCCTTGTCTGCTTTTGAGCTGATTTAAAAAGGACATTAGGAAATTTAAGTGTCCAGGCCAGCCATCCATGTGCAGTGGAGCAACTTCTGTCAGTAAAAGGTTGCTTAACAGCTACTGTGTGCCAAGCATGGTGCTGAGACCTGGGGAAGGTGAGGAATGCCAAATGAACAAGATCCACTCGCTGGCTCTGTGCAGCTCACCCTCTTTATGTGTCTGAACCATGAAGATATGATTACAGCATGGTAAGGGATAAGAGTCCCTATCCACCTGTGACATCCTCATATCTTTCCATTTTCTGTGAGCATCTTCCCATTTCTTGCTCCCTACCCAGGAGACTGGCTTCTCAGTGAAGGACACACATCTTTTTCTGTACAATTAAGTGCACAGTTTAGGAACTGATAAACTTTTACTGTAAAGCATTTCACCCCAGGACAGATCACTCAAAAAGTTTTTTATGGAATGGTTTGGCCATCGGAAAAACATTGCTTTTCCTAAAATTGATATAGACTATCTAGGAAATCATGGAATTCAAGACCCTAAGGAAATATTTTGACCTTGAGTTTGAGAAGTAAGCCTGCCTTCAGGTCTAAGAGTGAGAATAAAAGAACAATTCTAAAAAATCTGGATCACTACAACTTTAAGCTTCTGGAAGTGGCCTCAAACACCTGCCCAGATTCTCCATTAGTGCATAGTTCCTTTCTCAATTCCTGCTGAGACGCTGTTCACCTACCTGGGATTGTATTGTTCTTTTGCTTTTTTGGTTTCCAGTTCTGATGATATTACTTCACCTTTCCTCTTCCAAGATAGGAAATAATAAATTCAAAGAACTTCCAGGCAAACCCAGCCCCCAACACCCACAACTGATCCATCAACGAAGCTACACAACATCTGGAGATTTGGAGTAGCCTGTGCTGCTTGCGATCTATTTTTTTTTGAATGAGGAAAAATAATGGAACAGTTATGAACTAGAAAAGGAACTTGGATGTGTATCTGGGGGTAGACAGGGTGATGATAATGATGTCACATCAGTGAAATTTTATTTCTATATTTAATATAGAGACACTCCATGAGGAAAGGGATGCAGTCTCTCATTATTCATTGTATGCCAAGAACTTAGTCCTGTGCCTGGCATATGGGAGGAGCTCAAATGATGTTTGCTGAATGGACGAATACTGTCCTCATTTTTTTTCCCTCACCTTCTCAGAACAGTCTGCCTGGGAACTTCAAGCGCAGCATTCCTACCCCAGTCCTAAAAGCCACAGTGACAGAACAGGGCATCTGTGTGCAGGCAAAATGTCATGTTCAACGTCTCATGACTCCCTGTTGAAATCCAGCTAGATTTTCAACAAGACAGCTACAAGGTGGCCCACATATATGCTCATCTTTTATATATAGAGTGAATGATGATGCTGAGGCCCTATCCACATGGTTAGAAAACCATTAGATTTCTGCTACCTATCCTGGCTATGCCAGTTCCATGGCATATTCTTCTTTCTTTCCCTTCTAATTGTCCACTCAGGCATGCATTCATACATTTAACAAATACTTACTAGGTAAGTATTTTTTGCCAGACACTGCTAGATATCAGGGATACAAACAAGAATGGACAGGATCTCTTCCTCTTAAAGCCAACAACAATGAAAAAATCGGCAGCCAGATTATTTTTGGGTTTGGGACAGACAGAGGGCAGGTGAATGGAAGTTAGACGTTGACAGCCACTACTCCAGCTGACTTTGACAAGCAATCACCTTCTCCAATTAGTTTCAAATTACAGCCAATCCAAAGAGCAGCCATCTACCCTTCCCTGAGTCTGTGTATGGTGGGGAAGGCGTGCAGAACCTGTCCAGCCACCTATGCTTACCTTTTGACACAAGATTCGATCATGTCACTTGCCATCAACTTCAGCCGTTGTTCCAGGTGCTTTCCAAACTCTTCTTCAGGCCAGTGCAAGTCCCGAATGAAGGTCTGAAGGGCGTCAAGTTTCCAAAACAGATCTTCTGAGGTGCCTGACCCATTACTGGCAGGATAAAAATTAGAAAATGAGAGTCACCCAATGGCCTCAGGCTCTACACAAACGAACACAGAGACAACTGGGGGCTAGAAGGCAAACAGCAGCTTCAACATACAAAACAACGTGTGTTGGCGGTGAAGGAGGGGGCGAGTCTCCACCGGCAGATTTTGAGTTTTACCATACATGACTTAGTGCGCTTTGCTCAGCCAATTACCCCAGACCAGTGAGAAGTCTGGGGAAGGTGTTGCCCCATAACAACCAGGAGAATGGTGTATGGTAAAAATCAGCCTTCTTTTAATAACCACATTAACACATGTGATGATTCAGATGAAGGCCACGAACCAGGAGAAATAAGTCTCAACAGATAATAACTACATGGCAACATGCAGTTATTAAAATTCAGGGTTTCATGCATTTCCCCAGCTCCCCTCCAGAGTGGAGGCCTCTTGGAAATTGCACAAGACTTTTCGTTTTCAAAGGACAGTGCTAACAAAGTGGTGAGCGAGGACCTGCTTTCTCTCTTGAAGAGCTGGAAAGAAATTAGGGTGACTCAGATCAAGAGGGGTACACCTGGATACCTTGATTCCAAAATTCTAGATCAGTTTGGTTCCTGTTCCAATTTTCATAGACCAGCCCATTGCATAGGCAGGGTCCTCACCAGGATGAGGTGAGTTGGGGCAGGGGAAGTTAGTGGACAAGTGATATTGTCAATGCTTTAGGGCTCAAAACCTGAGCTCTTTTACCATTGCACCATCTTACCCAGTCCTGTGTGCAGTTGGGGATATTGGTCTTGATGCCTTTCTGTACGATGACGTCTAAGAAACTTTTACCTTGGGCATCTACAAAAAGCCTGTGTATGAGAAATGCTCCATCTCTCACCCTCCTGCCCTTCTCTGGCTGGCTGTCTCTTTTGTAACAATCCCATTTGGAGCTCTGAGGGGTGTCCTTCTCCCCACCCACTTCCTCGCATACCACTAATGCTAACACAGTAATTTATAAAAATGTCCAACACACCATGCATTACCACTTGTTCTGACATCGTCTATAGAAACAGATGAGAGTGGGTGTTTCTATTGTGACAGATGCCAGCTGCATTGAATTAATGCTTCAGAGAGAAATATAGCTAGTGCATAAATGCATACACAGCTACTGCAGGGCGGGGAAGGGGCACACACCCAAACATGCTGAGAGGGAGCCTACGGCCTGGACCAACAGGGTAGTTTTCAAGGACAGACCAGTCTGAGGTCAGTACATAGATGTATCTGACACGAAGGAGCAGGTAACATATCAACACGCCCTTAAAATGAAAGGTGGCAAAGGAAGAAACTGGAATTATGAAAAGATATAGAATCAGGCATTTCCTGGTGGGTGATTGAGAATCCATGCCTTCTTTTCAGATACTGCTGTGAGCATTGTTCAAAAGTGGGGGAATGTGTTGTTTCTCTGTGAAAGTTCAGCCTTCCCCCTACCCCAACCTATGCTTGGGAAAAAGAAACCCCAACTTTGTCTAGTCTAAGCCCCGTTTTGGAACTGCATGGTTGTATGTTTTAAATCATTAAGTACATATGAATGCAATAATTGGTATTTATTACAACAACATTTTGACACCCATCTGGTTTCAGAGTTTCAAAAAATTCTTGTAGGGTTTTTTTTCTTTGAAGAGCTTATTATTAAGTTTTGACATGAGGAGAAGAATATTTTCTTTTTATTTTTAAGATAAACTGTTAATGTTAAGGCAATAGCACCAAGATTATTTTGATTGCTGAGCAGTTACCAAAATGTGTTCCCACTCATGCCTTAATTAATTGAACGGAGACCATTATCTGCTTTATTACAATGTCTTGATTCATATCTTTTCAAAAACAGTGTCACAGAGCATGCACAGAGGAAGATAAGAGAAGCTTTCTGATATTTTTAAATTTTTCACAGATACTACCTAATCTAATTTTTTCATATAGTCATCTTAGCATGAATATGATTTGTGTTCTTTTATGGATTTTTTTTTTCAGATATAAATTTTTGGAGGCTTTAATTTGCCTTTAAAAGAGAATCAGACACATTGACCATAGATTTCATTGTGAACTTGTGAGCAATTGTAGGTTGTAAAAATATTAGGCAGTTTTGGAGGAGCCAGATAGAGCAGTCATTTTAATGGTCTGTCCTCCACCTGGATTACTGCAAAAATAAAAATGCTGAGGGCCGTCTTGATGAATGTGATTCTGAGATTTCAAAACATCACTGCCAGTTTCAGACCATTTTTTATTCCTTTGATAATAACACTTCCCTTTGAAAATGTGCCAATTTATTCTTTCAAGAAAAAGCTTATCTGGCCTATAATTAGCTGTGGTCTAAGAAAAGGATCAAAGAAGGGTACAGAATCGCTAACCCTTGTTTCACTTATTAAATCATGCACATGGTTCTAATTTCCCTGAGGTAGAATTTAGGGGTGCTCGATCTTCTTGCTAACCAAAAAAGCACAGAAGATTCATTTCCGAAGCTAGAAGAAATGGCTTCTCAACCCTCACTCGCCCAAACTGCTGGCTTTCAAGAAGTTGCCCATGCAACTCTGACATTCATGTGGATAAGTATATCAGATGATATGGCTACCAAAAATTTAATTATTTGTTGTTTGAATCTTGTGTTTAGAGAATTATTGAACTTCTCATTACCTAGATCTCAAAGCACCATATTGTATTGTGACCTTGGAAAGTACATAATATATTTTTTACATAACATTTACATGACTAAGGCTTGATCCATTCAGAAATTTTCATTTAGCCCTGAACATACTGTTACTATATCCTGCCATTTGCTGACACCAGAAATATGCTTTATGGTTTAAACATTCTCTAGGAATTTTTTATTTTTATTTTAAAAAAAAAACACCCCAGATTCTAGGTAGGTGTGCTTCCTTCTTAGATTTGGATCAGGCCACAGATGACTGGCCAGCCCATCAAAGAGGTTTCCTCCACTATTTTTGGATGTCTAGCTCCTAAAGTCATGTCACCTGCCAAAAAGGGTAGAATCCTTTTGCAAAAGAATTCAGGAAGTGAAACATAGTCCTCCAGCATTCAGTGGGCGTAAGACAAATTGTTAGTGCTGTATATATAGCAAACATCTTACAAACATGATGTATGCCAGAAATAAACAATATTGTCTCTATATGATCAGCAAAATATGTCTAATTATCCATCTCCATCTCTGTTATATAGGATGTATAGAAATAAACAATACATATCCATGCCAAGATCACTTAAATTTAAATGAGATCTAATGTGAACTGAATACACACTCCGCATCATATATAGCAGCCATCCATGACGGTGCCGAAAAAGTAGGCATTTGTGGGATGCCTAGAGGGATGTTAACTGGTAGATTTGGTACTTTGGGAAGGTTCACATTGGGTAGGTTCACATTGGGTAGGTTACTGGTTAAACTCCTGTGGAAGAAACAGACAGAAAGAAAAAATACCATCACAGTGACAATGCAGATGTGGCAGCAGCACACGACAATTGTAAATAAATTGACCAAGTCCAGAGCAAGACAACAGCAAAAACTCAAGCGACACACTTCAGAAAGCAGCTTACAGATGGGAAGCTGTGGTGTGACTCTGTATCCAGAGAAATGACAAAAGTTAATGGAAAAAAAAATTAACCACACAGTGACTTAAAAGTGCGGACAGTTGCGGAGCACCCATACACAATGATCACATGCCTTTGGGAGGGGCCTTTGGTTTCCATATCCATTGCCATAAGAGTCTAGAACTTTTCTCATGCTAAGAACTTGAAGTTCCTGGAATTCTTGGTGTGGCTGGGGCTGGGGTTGCTGTGAAGTCACTGGGATTGATAGAAATGGTGGAGCGCTTCAATTTTCTTATTTTTAAAACAAATTATTGTTGATGGAGGCATATTTCTCAATCAGACATTAGATATCAAATAGAGTAGGAAGTTCACCCACATGGAGACACATATAATGGTGATGTACAGAAACCAAACTCTTTCCAACTGCTACTTCTAAAGACAGGTATATGGGCAATGAGGTGTCAGTTGATGGTGAAATTACAAAATTGTATCAAGAAGAAGGATCAGATTTGAATAATTTTATAGAACGTTTAAAGAAAATAGAAACTGTCTCTCCCAAACTAAGTTCAATAAAAATGCAGAAATGTTTATACACAGAAACAGAAACCAAGGAAATGAAAACAATCCCCAATTCAGCTCTTGTATTAGACTCTTTGACCAAAAGTGGATGTAAAATGTGGCT
Source organism: Macaca fascicularis (assembly GCF_037993035.2). NCBI lineage: Eukaryota > Metazoa > Chordata > Mammalia > Primates > Cercopithecidae > Macaca > Macaca fascicularis. The sequence goes on from NC_088376.1 coordinate 125,582,057, forward strand.
TTATATCATAACAGTTACCCTTGGAAGTGGGACAGGGACTGGGAGAAGGCATGACAGGGACTTCTGGAGAGGGTCGGCTTTTTGATCTGTGTGATAGCTTACATGGGTGTGTGTTCAATTTGTGAAAATTAATCAAGTTGTGTATTTTTCTGTAAAAAGTTAAAATAAGTTAAAAGTGACTAAAAAGTTAAAAATATTACCTCGTATCAGCCTTTTGTTTTTGGACAAAGATGGATCAACTGATGTGATGGAAGAGAGATGGATGGTTTTGTAAGTAGAGGGAGAAAATAAAACAAAACAAAACCCCCAATTTGAATCAACTGTATTTCTTTGGAAGGACTGTGTCATACACGGCTCCACAGGCTGGCACCGTGTGTCTCAGTAGTGGCATTTTAAGGGTGTTCCATCCAGCCAAAGTCACTGGCACGGTAGAGCCCAGCCTAACTCTGCATCTGAGAGGAGCCTTCCTGTTTAAGTGAAGTTGACAGCACTTTGGCAAAGGACTTGAGGTTCTCTTTTTGGATCTTGCAGGAGAAGAGCAAGTTTTGCCAAAGCAGCTCTGCCCTGGGCAAGCTGTGTTTGACTAACAGGACTCCTGCAAGAGCTGGAGCTGCCTCTGGGCTTGCTTGGGTGGGGAAGTGGGGGAGTAGGGGAGTAGGGGAGTGTGGGAGTTGGGGAATGGGGAAGTTGGGGGGTGGGGGAGTGGGGGTGGGTACATGCCTTCTGCTAAGTCAGAAATTCTGGACCTTGAAGATCACCTGAACGCCTGTCTCCCTCTAGAAACAAATTGTTCTTTCACAATGGCAATATAGCTCTGGCTCATAGACTGAAAAACCTAGAATGCGAAATTGTCTACCTGGAATTCTCTTCCGTAATCAAAACAGGTGTCTCATAGATTCGTCCTTTACACCTCACGTTTTGGGAAAGCCAATTATACATCTCTACTTGAAACTAAAGGGTGCTCTTGTGGGAATGGTCAAGAAAAGATTAACTATATGACTATTAAATAGAAGGGAAAATGGAACTTTTCCTTTTATGTGTCTCTGTTTAACTGGGGAATTTGCCTTTGGATTCAGTCCCTGGTGGCTCTCAGTCTTAAACACTGCCATGTAACAAAACCGTTGGCGATTTCCACTGAGACATGTGTAAGCCTATATAAGCAAATGTGATCATTAAATGATACACACACTGAATAATGATCAAGGAATTAGAAGATCTTAGAGATGGCAGCCTGGAAAGTTAAAATGTCAATTCTGAGCAAATTAAAAGTAGCTAGGAGTGAATAACATAAAAACGTATGCAAAAGCAATTTAATTTAAACATATTAGCGGGTGGCGGGTACACAAATTAGAAGCGAGCTTCATTTTGCACATGAAAATAAAAAAAAACTTCTATTAATCAAAACATATTGTATTTGTAAAATATGACATTTCAGCTGGACTACTGCACTGGACTCATAGAAACATTTCCTTCATGTGACATTTTATAATGCTCTACTTTCAAAAGGATGAAACATGCTTGATATTTCTGCTCTTAGAAAAATAATGTAGTGTATTACTAGTGTTACTAATACTTCATTTGGATATTAACATAAATAATCAAGGAGGTAATTCTAAGCATAATATTTTACTAATATACATGTGAAAAGGGGGAATTTTCAAGTAGCACTTAGTTCCAATGAGGCTCCTGGAACTGCTGATGACTATAATGAATTACTACTTTAAAATTATTTTAAAGAGGGCTCTTTTAGTAGCTACCTTAAAACAAGTTAGTCATGCATCTCTGAGAGAATCATAATTGGATATCTCTGGATAGTACAAGGAGTATGAATTGCAATCCTAACAACTTATATGCATTAAAATTTACACTCTTTCATTCGTTTTGGGGACTCTTGAAAAAGAATAGCTTCCATTTAGGCCAAAGTGCCCATCCGTGGATGGTTTAGAAACATTCTCATCTACTCATTCTTACATGGATGAATGTCACAGATGTGTGCACGTCTCATCACTTCTATGGATGGAAATGAGTGGAGGTGAAGTCATTCCTGCTTCTAGAATTGATTCTAATCAAGACACTGACTCCATGCAGAAGGGATGTTGTTGTGTCTTTCTCAAAGATTTCGACTTTAGATTTATGGATTGGGTTGGGTTTAAGACACGAAATGCCTTCTACTTTTATGAATCAGTTGTTGCATGCATATATGCAGTACATCTTGTCTTTTCTTAGTGCTCTGAGGACTGAAGCCTCTGTCAGTATTTGTTCTTAGGTCCAATGCCTGCTTTGGGGCAGGAGCACTCTCTAATATCTTCCTAGAATCTAGAGCAGTATTTTACAATCTTTTACTCATTATCATCCTGCCTCACAACTTCCTTCTCCATGAAAATTTAATACCACAGATATATAGAATATCTGTTTATGTACTATATGTAGATCTGTGCTTTATGTGTAAAAAGAGTAAGATGTTTTTAAGCCCTGCCCTCTCGCCCGAGTCAATTTTCACCAATTTATGGGCTGTAAGCCCCCATTGAGAATGTATCACCTACAGAAAAAAATTTCAGACTTCATGGGACTTTAGAATCTCCCAAACATCTCTCCAACTTTATGGCTTGCCTTTGTTATAATCCATGCTGGCAAAAACTCAGCGTTTGCATGCTCTGCCTCCCTCGTATTTCTACCTTTGGACATCCTCTTTCCCAGCATTCCTACCCCTTTTGAAATCTTGCCCTCAAGCTATGTTTTCCATGACCCCTTAGTGGAAATTGATTCCCCTCTACTCTTGTGTCCTCATAACTTTTCCTTATGGTATTTGTAAATTTGTACATTGGCAAATAAAGTCATTTTTCTTTTTTCATAATTTTGACATTTCATAAAGTCATTTTTCTTGTGTGTAAGTTGCTCAGATCCAGCTAGATTGAGACCCTCATCTGGGGAAACATCCCCATAGTTTTCCCATTACATCCTTATAATTTTCAGCCTGTGTGGGTTCTTTAACAAATATGGCAATTAATCAACAAACATTTATTGAGTACCTGTTATGTTCCAGGCTTGTTGTAGGTATTAGGGAGGCAATGATGATCAAATGTGTATATGTGTCTGAATATGGAGAGTGATATTTTCAGGAATGTTAGCTTTGGAAAAGCTTTGGTTATTCACTGAACCTCAGGGAGGTGAACTGAGGGAGGATCTCAACCCAGAAAACTTGGTGGCCCAAGATCACCCAGCAAATTATTGGCAGAATCGTGAGATCTGACACCAAGTACATTACTTGTCTATTTGACACCAGGCCACCTGCATATTGCTCAGGTGTCTTTGGTCTGATTGTTTATTATCAGTAAGATGATTGATATGCTAATATGTTTCACCATAGTAACAATTTTACTACATATGTCTCTTATGGCATTATGTTTTATATCTTAAATATATACAATAAAACTTATTTTCAAAAAAGATATTGATGGCCGGGTGTGGTGGCTCACGCCTGCAATCCCAGCACTTTGGTAGGTCAAGGCTGGTGGATCACGAGGTCAGGAGATCAAGACCATCCTAGCTAACATGGTGAAACCCCGTCTCCACTAAAAATACAAAAAATTAGCCAGGCATGGTGGCGGGCACCTGTAGTCCCAGCTACTCGGGAGGCTGAGGCAGGAGAATCGCTTGAACCTGGGAGGTGGAGCTTTCAGTGAGCTGAGATAGCGCCACTGCACTCCAGCCTGGGCAACAGAGTGAGACTCCGTCTCAAAAAAAAAAAAAAAAGATATTGACATCTATGACTATTTGGAAAGTGACATTTAAAAATACTTTTTGTATGCATATCTGAGGCAGAGTGAGAAAGTGCATTTTGAGAAATGAGAATCTTGGATTTTACAGTGTGCATTTATTAAGAAGCAGTGTTTAATTCTACCATTCAGAGCTGAGGCAGGGCAAGTAAGCCCCAAAGTAGTGCTTAGCCCATGAGGGTTCTTGGCTTCACCCAGGAGAGAATTCAAGGGTGAGCTGATATTATTGAAGTGGTAGTGTAAAAACTCCGGTGGTATTACAGTGCTGTGACTGCTTCTGCAGAGTAGGGCTTTCCCACAGGCAGTGCGCTTAGAGTAGCAGCTCAGGGCAGTTGTGTAGTCATATTTACACATGCTGTTAATTACATGTAGATTAAGGAGAGGTTTATGTAAGATATTTCTAGGCAAAGGGTAGTAACATCTGGGTCATCAGGTCATTGACATGGAAATGAGCGGTAACTCCATGGCAATGGTAAACTGACATGGCACACTGGTGGGCATGTCTTATGGAAAGCCACTTTTGCCCCATCCTTGTTTTACTAGTTCTCAATTTGGTCTGGTTTCTGAACCCCACGTCCAGAGTTAAGTCCTTGCTCTTACCTCAGGGCAGTCCTAACCTGAAGTGGACAACCATGTAGCCAAGGATTCCCCATGCTTGGAGGTGTTTAAGTAAAGATTGAGTGACCGTCTGTCAGGGAAAAGGTAGTAGGCAAGGGTGGCGGAGGTACTAGACTCGGTAAGACTTTGAATGAGTTGCTTTCTAGGTTTTCTTTCATACTGAAGGCCACCATGGCTTATTACCAATGAGCTAACACTGAAGAGTTGATGGAAATGTCCATTTCTCGTTAGGACCAAAACCTCTTATTCACAGCTGCCAGAAGGATTGTGAGCAACCTGCCCAACTGTGAGTGGTGACCCTACTACATGTCCAGGTGGAAACCAATGAGAGGGCCATGGGCTCCAGATTTTATTGACAACTTGGGACTGTCTTTGAGAAGCTGACTATCTTCAGCTGTGGTTAGAAGCAATGAGATGACATTTTCCACCAATTCATAGAGATTCTAACCATGACTGTGTCTGGCTCAATGGAAACAGAGATGTAGCCTCCCTTTTCTCTTTTTGAAGAGGTGGAAGACTGTCTTTTTAGGGAAAGGCTGCCATAGGACTCAGCCATTTTACTCTTTCCATCAAATAACTTCAATTATTTTTGTTGTTGTTGTTTTTGTTATTCATCTTAAATAACCTTAATTGTAACAAGCTTAAATGATGATATCTCTATTTTCTTTTACAGGGCCATATTTTGAAATAAGCAAATCTGAAGGATAAAGAATATTTTTAATTCCCTTTTTAGCAAACTCAGTACATCAGTAGTATTTTCTTGTCAGATTGCTATTTTTCTTCAGTATTTTGAATGCTAGTTATTTTGAAGTAAACATCATAATGCATTTCTCATTTTACTTATAACCAGGTGCTTATAAATTTTGAAAAGTAGAAGAACAGAACTATTTGAGGATAACAATTGTTTGAAAGAAAGGCTCTGTGTGTGTATGTATGTGTGTATTGGAAGATTATGTGGCAAAAATGGAAAACACTGAGCAAACTAAATCTATTTACCTAAGTTAGTTTCTTGTTTTGGGGTGAGCTTGATGAGAAGTATGCCAAAAAGATCATTCTTCACTTGGAAAAAAAATCCAAGAAGAGAAACGAATCTGCTTCTTTATCAACCCACCAATAAGTAGTCAGATGGAAGTTCACATTTTATTTCTATTCACATCGTAGGAAGCATAGAGAGACTCACTCCTCTTAGCACACAGCATGTCTCCAAGCTCTTTTTTACGATCCATTTTATTCCATTCTGCAAAGCTGTCCCATGGCATCCATACTCTGTTTAAAAATCGGCTGATACAATGTGTGTGGTAGCCTATATTTTAGTTAGCACTGTTTTTGTTTGTTTGTTTTTGTTTTTGTTTTTTTTTTTTGTTTTTTGTTTTTTTTTTGTTTTTGTAAAAATACAAATTGGGTCTCACTCTATCACCCCAGGCTGGAGTACAGTGGCAGGATCATGGCTCACTGCAACCTTGAACTCCTGGGCTCGAGCAATCCTCCCACCTCAACCTCCTGAGTAGCTTGGACTACATGCTGCGCCACCATGCCTGGCTACTTTTTTTTATTTTGTAGAGATGAAGTCTGGTTACGTTGCCCAGGCTGGTCTTGAACTCCTGGCCTCAAGTGATCCTCTCGCCTTGGCCCCACAAAGTGTTGGGATTACAAGTGTGAACCACCACACCCAGCCCTTAGTTGGCACTTTAAAAGATCTCCACGTACTCTGAAAGGCATATACTATTTAGCATGAATTGAACAAACCACAATCATATTCACTAACAGCACAATTTTGGATAGCAAAAAGCTACTAAAAAACACACACATATCTGCATAATTCTCAGGTTATTATTCACAACTATTATTTCTTTATTCACAATTTGCAGACCTGTAAATTGCCCATGCAAGGGTTCAAATTTTATTTTTTTAATTGGGAAAAAAATTCCCAAGAAAGCATTCCTAGACTAAGACTTGCAGGTATGAAGATGATTTTGAATCTATCTTTATTTCTGATAGTATTAAGAATATTTAATGCCCCCAAAGAAGTAGCATTCCTGTGTTTAACTTTTTTTTCTTTCTTTTTTTTTTTTTTTTTCCTGAGATGGAGTCTCGCTCTGTCACCCAGGCTGGAGTGCAGTGGAGTGATCTTGGCTCACCGCAACCTCCGACTCCTGGGTTCACTCCATTCTCCTGCCTCAGCCTCCCGAGTAGCTGGGACTACAGGTGCCTGCCACCACACCTGGCTAATTTTTTGTATTTTTAGTAGAGACGGGGTTTCACCGTATTAGCCAGGATGATCTCCATCTCCTGGCCTTGTGATCCGCCCACCTTGGCCTCCCAAAGTGCTAGGATTACAGGCATGAGTCACTGCACCCGGCCGTGTTTGACTTTTAAGAAATTAAACAGATTATAAAATGACTTAGTGACATTATCACAAGGTTTTACGACAATTCTCAGACACCGGATAGGTACATTTTGAAAACTTCAGTTTTGCAGGGGAGCAAACAAGTTCATAGCGATTTGAACCCTTGACTTCTGGCTAGCAAATGGAAGACGGGGCACTAAACCTAGGGCTCTTGAAGGAATAGTGAAGGATACCAATCGTTCTCTTCCATGTGTTACTAGTAGTAGTCTCTGTATTTAAATGCAAGTAAGTAAATGTTATTTCAAGACCACTGTTATTTTAAAATGTAAATTTTACTCATTTTAACCTTTTCCTCTTAATAGCTATTCTCCAGCACAACTGTCTTGATTGTATTGAACATTAAAAAAAAAATAGAGTCTCTCATTAATAACTTTCCATCAAGGGACCCAGTTCTATCCTCATGAGTTGAAAGTCAGTAGGGCCATATTCAGAGACTGTTATAAACTGAAGAATAACAAACTAAAATTTAAATTTCTTGGTATTCACAAAGGAAGAGCTACTGGTTATTAACCTCCTCTCAATAGGGAAACTTCTCTTGTGGCTCAGATGTGGAAGGGGGGCAGAAAAGCCTATTTTGCATCAATTTATCAGTGAGAGCCTTATACAGTGTAACATTAGAGGAGGGTCTCAGTTCAGAAAACTGCCTTAAAATAGGCTGCAAGTCAACGCTTCCAAACTGAGGAAAGGCCTCATGAATATTTGTTCTGGAGTTCCTAAAATGTGCTTGTAACATCCCTCTACTTTACTCCATACTGTTTGCTGCATCCCAAAGATGTAAAAGACTAGCGTGAACAAAATGATTTCCTTAAAAAAAAAAAAAAAGGAAGGAAACTAATAGGGCAAATCCAACACTAGGCTTTACTGGAGATTTTCAAACCATCAAACCATAACCACCAAACTCTCCATATAGGAGTCTCTAGTTTTTCAGAAAGGGGAGTCTGAGACTGACCCTCTGGAGCCTCAAGTCAAGCCCTCTTCCCATCTGGGGAATGGAGATGGCACCAAGCCTGCCAAACATTTTCAAATAAGACCTAAAATTTGCCAAGCATTTGTGGAAATTGACAAACTTGCAACCCACAAGATTTCCCATAATTTATCCTGCAGGGTATATGTCCCATTTAAAAAAAAGCACACTGTGGTCAAATACTTTTAGGAAAATCTGGGTTAAACAGAGTTACACAAAATTCTAGGTCAGTGGAGTAGGTATTGTTTCCTAAACATACTTGGCCATAAAGGTTTTTTTAAAAGGTGCATCTAAAAGGCCTAGACCAGGGAATGGCAAACTACGAACCTGTTTTGTTAACAAAGTTTCATTGGAACACAGCTACCCTCATTCTTTTTTTTTTTTTTTTTTTTTTTTTTGAGGCGGAGTCTGGCTCTGTCGCCCAGGCTGGAGTGCAGTGGCCGGATCTCAGCTCACTGCAAGCTCCGCCTCCCAGGTTTACGCCGTTCTCCTGCCTCAGCCTCCGGAGTAGCTGGGACTACAGGCACCCGCCACCTCACCCGGCTAGTTTTTTGTATTTCTTAGTAGAGATGGGGTTTCACAGTGTTAGCCAGGATGGTCTCGATCTCCTGACCTCATGATCCGCCCGTCTCGGCCTCCCAAAGTGCTGGGATTACAGGCTTGAGCCACCGCGCCCGGCCCCCTCATTCTTTTACATACTGTCTATGACTGTTTTCATGCTTTCACACTACAATGACAGAGTTGAGTTGTGACAGAGATTATGCGGCTCCAAAAGCCTAAGTATATATTATACGGCCTTTTGTAGAAAAAGTTTGCTGACCTCCCTGCCTAGACCCCTACCGAACACACTTTGGGAAACACTGATTCCTAGAGATAACACGATTAGAGTAAGACATATCACACAAATATCACAGCCAAGTTTATATTCCTTCTTCCTTATTTATCTTGTGCAATAAGAGATTTCATTTCATAAAACATTTTTTTCAACCTCTTCCTGCACCCTGCCCACCTCCTCCATCCCCCACCCTCTTGCCATTTGGGCAAGGAAGTTATGAGCATCATAGTAGAAGAAATGTATGGTGTTTCTCTCTGTCTGTACTGACAATGAAATCCACATGACATCATTAATCCATTTCTGTATTACTCTCTAGCCATTTGTACCCAAACTCCGATGGTATCAAAAAAGGTTTCCTTACTTGACTGGTTCCCATGACTCCCGCTCAAAGCCCCTGTGAATGGATTGTGCAATTGAGGACTCCATCAGATCCACATATCTAACAACAAGTGGGGCAAACAGGTCTTGCAGGTGTTTGTGAAATTTTCCATTGCGCAAATTATCTAGGACAGAGAAGCAAAAGCTTGTTAAGAACCCACAGCTACTTTATCAATGTACAACACACACATACAGAAGATTGATTGTCTTCTACATTAAATATACTGCTTCTAAGGAAGCCAAAAAGAGAAGAGAAGGAAAAAAGTACATAAAAACATTGAAATGGAATTCAAAAACACTTTACCACTTGGTATTGATCTTCTAAAAGCAAAAACGATCACGCTACTTTAAGAAACAACAAAAACAATTCGCACCATTTTTTTTTTCTGTTTTCCTTGCACCCACTTCCCTTCCTCCCATTAAGTTACTAGGAAGAAAGAACATTCTTTATACTCTGCCCTCCTTCATCACCCTCTCTGGGGAGGAAGGTCTATTTTATGGCTGTTGTTGCTATAACATAGTTCTGAAATGCTTGACATGTTATTCAGCTGGATTTTTTTTTTTCATCTAGAAAGCATCTTTTGATAAAAATTGCAAAATATGAAGAGGTTAATTAATTTGAGAGCCAATAAAATATACAAAAAATGGATGCCTCTTCTCACGTTACTCTCAGGTTATTCTGTCTAGTTAAGAGAGAGCTTCCGTAGAACAGGACACTTTTTGGAAGAAAGGGAATATCCTTCAGATGTATGTTTCTTTTTTGGGGTGGGGGGTTAACAATAATAAAACCATGAAGAGCTATGTCAAGCCTGTAGTCTGCTTGGGATAAAGACATCTTAGCAATTGGTTTATCTGCACACTACTTAGGAAAGTCAAACAGTCAAAGATAATACATACAGTCAGTACGGAGAAAATCATTCAGCAGCTGAAACAGTGGAAAACTGTCCCATGTATCTGGAGGTTGCACCTCTAAGGCTGCATCCATGTCTACTGCAAAGAGTGACAGGAACGTCTCTGCATGCTCCACCATTAAATCTGACCACCACGCAAAGGCCTTTGAAATTTGGCAGAAAAACAACAGACAAAGAGGTGATGAGCTTCTTTCTCGGACATAAGATGTGAACTCTAGCCCTCACTGTTCAAAATTAATGGTGCATCCAGCAGGGTTTGGTAATTTTATTGTAAAGAGAACAGAATTTTTGATACAATTTGGGCGCTAAGTGTCTAAGGCAGTGCTTTGTGTGATTCCAGGCCTGCCATAGAGAGCCTTTATTCTGACCTGTGGGTCAGAGGATGCTGCAGTAGAAATGACAGACGTGGAATATCTGTTCAATTTACAATAACTCAGTACGTTTTGAGTCATGCTCTTTGTCATTGCTGTTGGCTAGTTCTTGCTCTAAGGTATTAAAATCTGGGAGTTTCTTCACTGTGTTTATGGGTTTTCTGCTGGTCTAACTTGAAAATTTGCAATTATTGTTCACTTATATCTACATATCTGGGGCTTGTCTATGGTCTCATACAAAAACTCAAGAACTCACGTTTCCTATACATTGGAAATGTTACTCCTATTTCATACTAAGTCAAAGAAAACCATTGTTGCAATTGTCACAAAACTTTTGAGTTGAAATCTTTTTAAGCAAGGAGCCTTTGGTTTTTTATCCAGTCTGGAGGAAAGATCAGGCTTAGGCTAGAAAACACTGAGTAAGATCAGGACTTATTTTTCTGGGGGTTGGAGACATATGTACATTGAAAACCAAAAAATATCAGTGAAGTAACTCATTTTCATGCACATGGGCCCTTGGAAATCATTGTGCGGGGTCTCAGGGGGTGACATTCACATCAGACTGAGCCAGATGTGAATTCAATTCAAAGGCATGCATGCATGTTGACTAATCATTTCTGGCAGGGAGCATGCAGAATGAGTGGCAGTGTCAACAGGCCCTGTTTTGCCGATTTCAAAGAGAGCAGAAAAACAAAAACAAATTGCCAGCCCCTTCTGGTCCCCCACATCCCCATTCAATGCCGCAAAGTATTTACATTGGAAACACTTTCCGGAGCATTCACCAAAAAAAGATGGGAAGGCATTTGAAAATATGAAAGATGATTATGGAAATAATTCCATAAATGATAGGGTTTGTTCAATGACCAAGCTCTTTTGTGATCTATTAGTTATTAGAGGGATATTCTAACAGCCACTAGGAGGCAGAATAGGGGTCCACCTCTCTTCTTTCACCAGATTTCACTTTACTTACTTCTCCTTTATCAACATGTGGCTGGTTTGCAAATTAAATGAAAAAAATCAAGTCATGGACCATTCTGCAAGGTTGGCTTGGCTGGAAATAGACACCTGCTGTTTCCATTTTAATTTACAGTAAAACCTCACTGATTCAGAGTAATGTGAGAGGGGAGATGCTGGCCTGTCAGCAGAAAAAGCCTAACTTATTGGACTTTCTAAAAAGAGATATCCTTTTACTGTTTTTGAATGTAGCCTATAATTGGACACTAAAGTAAAAAGTATTCATTAAGTCTACATTAGTTATTAATGCATCATAAGTGTAAAAGTTTTTTATAGGTAAGTTGACTTATAAATTGAAGTCAAAGAAACAGTAGATTTAATTTCATAGATCCTAAGATGGAAAAAGGGTATTGGATTCCTCTAACTTGTAAGAAGAGTCATTAGAATTTCCTGAGAAAGTTGAGATCAAGTCATATATATTACATAAGAAAAATTAAAAGAGTCACATCTGCAATTGAATTGTCACAGATTCCAATATTTGAGTCTGAACCGATGAGGTTTTATTGTAGTTTTACCACCTGCAGATGAGAGCCCTGGGGTTTAGGGCTTACTCCACTGACTACCTAGCTAAGTCCAGTAGATAAAGTAGCCCTCCATGCCACCCCCAGAACTTTCCCAGCCACCAGTCTTTTAGTCAGAGACCATCTAAATCCTGGAACTTGCTGGATGAAGTTCCATCTCCACCCCTATGTGGAAGGCTGATTCTCATCAATCCTGATTCCAGATATTTCAAAAATTCACATAGTTACACAAAATGTTGGCTAGTACTTATTCTTTAGTTATTCAATTAACTTTACATCTTCAGGATGAGTCCAAGAAAAGTTACTGGGAAGATTGAGTTGCCTCCCCAGACATGATTTGCCCTAGAATGACAGGAAAAAACAAAACAAAACAAAAAAACGAAGCTCGAATGTTTGAAATTAAAAGTTTCTTAAGTTTCTTAACCCAATCTCGTATCTGGCTCTCATCAGCAATTTTTTTTTTTTTTTTTTTTTTTTGAGACGGAGTTTTGCTCTTATTACCCAGGCTGGAGTGCAATGGTGTGATCTTGGCTCACTGCAACCCCTGCCTCAGCCTCCTGACTAGCTGGAATTACAGGCGCCTGCCACTATACTTGGCTTTTTTTTTTTTTTTTTTTTTTTGTATTTTTAGTAGAGATGGGGTTTCAACATGTTGGTTAGGTTGGTCTCAAACTCCTGGCCTCAGGTGGTTTGCCTGCCTCGGCCTCCCAAAGTGCTGGGATTACAGGCATGAGCCACCGTGCAGGACCTCTTACCAAATTTTTTACTTAACAGTTGCAAACCAGAGGTCATAAGAAGTGCCACTTCTACGATCTATAGAGAACTTACTCCCTCATTGTAATTTAATATATTATTGAGCAACTATCTACCATCCTTGCATTAATAATCATTTAGATATTAATAGCCCTGCAAAGAACGATGACTACTGTTGTATGAATCATTGCTATTGGAGTCTGGTAGAACAGTTTAGGTATCTAGTGAACCAAGAGAATTTAAATTTGGGGACTGCAGAATAAGTGAGGACCAGAACTATTTTTGTACATTCAAGGAATTCTTTTCAAAACCTTGTAATCAAACCTGACTCTCCAAGAAGAATAAAATCATTCTAGCAAGGGCAGTAACAGCCAGAAAGCCAAAGTGTAATTCCAATTAAATGAACAGAATCTGTGTGACTGGGTTGGGAAAGGCCAGGCTTAAAAAATATTTTTTTTATGCTTGCTTATACAGGTGAATGCTATTTTTGTACTTGAGCTAACTCACAATGTTCATGGGCATCTAAAGTCTTATAAACCTTTTCCAAAGACAATAAGGAGAATAAGGAGTTATACTTTGGCTACTAAATACTTACCCAGAGTTTTTCATTATTCAAAGACAAAGATGTGTGCTTTAGGGGTACAGTCTACATCAAACGCACTGTATATTTTGCACACAAACTAACATGTATATATGTACTCATCTAGATACCACAATACATATATACATATACATACGTATACATAGAGAGAGATTGGGAAGGTGTAGCAACCATACATGAAGGCATAATTTGTGTGTGTATGTTTGTGAATAGATTAGACTCTGGAAACAGAGTTAAGCTGCAATTAAGAGATAAATGTGACCACTGCTACCATATACTGCATATGTGTACATACAATGTATTCTTAGCTAGAGAGATTTCTTTGCTTGGGACATTTAATTACTTTATCTTGGAATTTAAAATGTCTTTAAGGATTATTTTTTATTTATTTTTTTTTAGGTGGAGGAGGCAAGCCTACTAGTTACTTTGATTTGAGTGGTACCACCAAACAGCATGGCCACACAGCCAAGATCCAAGCTTAGGATTTAGTCTTTTTTTTCTTTTTCTTTTTTTTTTTTTTAGTTTACTGAGCACCCAGAGAACATGGTAGTGAGTATTGATCGGTAGAAAACAATTGTCGTACTTTTTCTTCTGGGGAAGAAAAACCCCATGTTTAGTGTGCCAGAGGTAATGCTACATCTTCTACTGTACTCCAGCCAGTCTTGACCCTGGTTGTACACTGGAATCACCTGGGCAGCTTTTAAAAATTACCCATGCTCAGCACCTCCCTGGAAGATTCCAGTAAATTGAGCTGGGGCAAGACCTGGGGATCTGAATTTTCAAGAGCTGTCCATGTGATTTCAATCTGTAAGTGAAAGTTGAGAACAGGTGGTAGTGCCTTTCTGGTCCACTGCACCTTGAAATGAATCTGCTCTCAACACATTCTGTTTATTCTGTTCATTTGGTACTTTCCACACAGGTTTTGTCACTTTGATAATTAGATATTCTTATATTTTGTTTCCTTAGCAATTTGTTCCTAGCAACACAAGAGCCAGCCTTTGTGGGGTGCTCGCTTTGTGCCGGGCATAACACCAGTTGCTTTACTGAACGTGGCCTTCCACTCTAACAATGACCATCTATTGTTGTCTACACTTTACAGGATGAGAGAAGTTATCCTGGAAGAGAAGAGGCAAAGCTGGGATTCAAAGTCAAACTTCTCTGGCACAGAGCCTAAGCTCCTGGACACCCTGTGTTCTGTTGTTTGAAGGACAGGCTGTCCTATGCCTAGTTGTCTTTCAAAAAGCACCAAGGTAGTTGCCTCGCTGCTCAGCAGATGGAAGATGCTCAATAGGTAGCTTTTGATTGATGGAGAAGATTTTGTGATTGGGTAAAATTATTAATTTTGGAAAGAATTCTGTACGTTTATCTAAAAGAAAATTTGGTCTCAGGCACTCCAAAGTATGCTGAAGTTTTCATTACTAAGTTTTAAAGTTGGTAATGGGAATTGAGTTGATGTCTACCCTATTTATTTGCTTGGAATGGCTTTTGAATATATAAGATTAAAACATTTTGTGATGATGGTTATTAGGGCAGTTTAGGATAAGGATTAACACAGTGAAAAAGGGCTTTTTGGAAAAGTGAAACGTGCCTTGTTTAGCATATAAGCCCTCCTTTGGTGTTTCTTTTGAGTAATTTAGAAAAATATACATCCTTTCTTAGCCCTTAGCAGCCTCCAAAAATAACGTGATTATAGATCAAGTATATCTGTCATTTTTCTTCTCCTCTGATTCACTTAAAAGCACAATTGTGACTGAGAAAACTGTCCTCTTTGTATTTATGTCTTCAAGAATGTGTGGGTTTTGTCCAGCATCATGGGAAGAGCCTCAACCACTCAGATCAGAGGAGGGCAGGCCGGAGCCCCTCCATGCCTCTGGAGATGACTTTGAAGACACCTGAGAAGAACACACTTACCATCACTGGAACCCTAGATGCCTGCAGTCTGAAAAGAACATCCTATAGGATAGCATAGGAAAAATATTCTAACCCACTTAATTGTTTACATGTTTGGAGGTTATCGATTTGCTTTTCCTTATCACTCATGGCTGTGCGTTGCGGATAGATGCTGTATGAATTAGTTCTACCTGCCTCAAGAGGTCTTACCCCCATTCTCTGAGGGTTTTCAGGGAAAAAATTCTTCAGCACTCTCTCTATATATAAATACTGTATATATGATTCACATAGAGACGGTTGTTGAGGAAGATTAGTATCACTCCAGCGAGCTACTGGTTACTCGGTTTGGTACTCATCTGCTGTAATAAAGGTAAGTACAGACAGACATAGGAAACTACACCAGGCTAAGGACAGAATCAAGGCAGGAAGGAGGCGTTGTGTTGGGATGTAACTGCAGTCGTTATTAAGTATATCAATTGCTTCATGCACGCACAGGAGAATCACCCACATTGACCCTGATGTGGAGGGTCACCCATTTCACAAGCAGTCCACTGGAAGTTGCTGTTACATTCCTTGGGTCAGTGTTAGAAAGCAGGAGCACCAGGAAAAGTCCCATTAGAAGACATGGTACTGGAAGGGCATGCACAAAGTATGACAGCAGGTGGCTGGTTCATTCGGTTTAGTCACATACCTCTTTCCCCTGCCACGATCAGCCAAGATTGAATAAAATAGTAGAAAAACAGGGAGGAAATTTAAATATGCAATCAGGCATTAGTTGGGATGGTTGGATTTATGGTGTATTATGTATTATTTAACTATACTGGCAATTTCCATTTAGTCATGGAATGGTCATTTTAGGTACTTGAGAAATTACTTTTAGGAAATGTCATTTTTCCCCTTTGTTGTAAATCTGAGTGTAGAGATAGGGGGAGAATTATGCCATTTTCAAAAAGATTATTTTAAGAGAGATGATTTTAAATCTCAATTTTGAGATGAGCATTGATATAACCATTTAACCATCATGAAATTTTGGAATCTTTTCTTGAAAGTGTTAGATTAAGTCCTTATAGGTTTGGGATTTAGTTAGCCTTGAAATCCCTTGGTTTATAATTATTATCAAAAGGATCATTTTGATAGTGGTTTGTTAAAAAAAAGTAAGCTATATTTATTTAGATGTATGTTGGAGAATCGACAAGTTGCACAACACAGAATAATTTGCTTCTATCACTGTGTTTAACAACCCAGGCAATCGAAGATTAAAAAAAAAAAAAAAAAAAAGAAGAAGACTCTAGTACAAGCAGAGTAAGTTACAGAAATAAATTGAGAAAGAAGGTCTCTTGTTCACACACCAAATAACTACTAATAAAAACAACAGTGGTGGCAACAAAAACAATCACAAAAAACCAAAAAATATTTTGTGTTCTGGACAATGATAACCAGATGCTGCTTGAATGATTAAAAAGCACTCACCTCATTTGTTTGTTGCTAGAAACATCTGAAAACTTAGGCTGAAACATACAACATGCAACCACTTTTTGGTTGTTCAAAATAACCTTCCAAAGACTTCTTGCAAAACTTCCACTTTCATTCCCTTTGCAATCCCAGTTAAAAGAAAATGGGTGTTAAGGCATCTTATTCACAATCTAGATGGGAAAATCAGCTCTGCAAGCTCAGCTAAGGTACAGTAAGATACACTTCCCACCAAGCCTGCTCACCTCTGCATGGTGCTCCTCATTTTGCTGAAGAACTTCAATGACTAGTTCAGCAAGACGTATTGTATCTTCAAGCTTTTTGGCAGGAGTGATTAATCGGCCTACATTTTCTGTAGTACAAGAGTTTGTGTTAAAATTCAGCGAAAGTGGCAGGCTAATTTTATGGCCATTAGAACTAGTGGATAAGAAATTGAGAGTAGTTATCAGTTTTTTAAAAAACAAAATTCATGCAAATGTTAAGTGCCATGTAATTAGTGAGCAAACCATAAAGCCATTTTATTATTATCACCATCATTATAATACATATTAGGAAAAAGCAGTGCTCCAGCTTCAAATTTGCATATGAAGCTATAGTAGGTCTATGACAGCACATTTCAAATTTAGTGACATTTTGTACACATGTTCTTTAAAGACAGCATAAAGGTACTATATCACTGTCTAGATTGTATTTACGCTACCTGAAGTGGGAAGGTTAACAGGAGTTTAATATTGATTGTTGTTACATTTGTTTTTTAGATTAGTTATTAAATGCTACAGTGTAATTTTTCATTGCAGGCCCGCGTATGTTGAACGTTCATTTTGAAAATGCAGATTCAAATGTCTGCTTCAAGTTGTCCAGGGAGGAGACAGAAAAGAAAAATTGGATATGCCTGGGCCATTAGTCAGGAATAATAATTGTTAAAAGGGTGTTAGGAGTAGATTATTGAATGGGTTGTGGTAGTTTGTGCTACTGGTTGTTACAATTGAAATTTTATCAGTTAAATTGCAACAGTGTACTTAATTGTTTTCTTTGTTTTTAGTTTCTCTTAAACTGAAAGTGTTGTATTTTTACCCAGCTCAAGAAGAACCTGAACCCTGGCTTATTTTGCCCTCTTTTTAGAGCTGAGTTCATGAGTTTGACAATGTCATTATGTTCCAAAAAATTACAAACTGTTTTCCTTTGGGAAAAGAGTAATATTTAAAACATAAAAGAGGTTTTCTTTTTCTTTCTTGTGATGGAGTCTCATTCATTCTGCCTCCCAGGCTGGAGGGCAGTGGTGTGATCTCAGCTCACTGCAAATTCCGCCTCCCGGGTTCAAGTGATCCTCCTGCCTCAGCCTCCCAAGTAGCTGGGATTACAGGCACCTGCCACCATGCCTGGCTAATTTTTGTATTTTCAGTAGAGACAGAGTTTCACCTTGTTGACCAGGCTGGTATCAAACTCCTTACCTCAGGAGATTCGCCCATCTCAGCCTTCTAAAGTGCTGGGATTACAGGCATGAACCACCGTGCCTGGCCAAAACATAAAGGTTTTCTTGGCCGATGAAACTGTTTGGATTCAACCAGTTTGAATTCCAGGGGAACTTGTATTTCATGTTTAGCCCCCTTCAAACCTTAAAGCCTCAGAGTCAGAGCACATGGGATATAGTGAAATAAACATCATTTAGTAGAATTCCCCAAGTAGGTACATATATTTGCAAAAGAACTGGCAAAACTTATTTTCATCTTTTCATCTGAAGCAGGTATATTTTGGCTTCAGGATGTTTCTTGCTAGAAACAATTACCTATTACTAAATAGGAAGGTTTCTGGCAGGCAGCAGGGGTTGGGAGGAAGTAGGCAGACTTAAACAAAATCATAAGAGATTGCTAATTTACAAAAACAAAAGTTTCTTAATATTCTTTTATGCATTTCTTAGGTAGGTAATGAACATATCAGGTCATTAGTAATTTAGGATTTAATAATGAAAAATAAATTCAGTGAGACACTAAGCAAAAAGGGTGTTCTAGCAAATGGGATGTAAGAGTGATTAGTGGGACAGGGTAAGATTAGCCAGGTGCTGAAAGTCTCAGTCTAACAAGGCCTGATGGCTAGTGTGATAAATGGGCTTCCTGGATTCAAGTCAATGGAAAGCTCCATTAACTCTGCCACACCCAGATGGAATTGTGGCTGGATATGGTTAGAGCCTGAAGGTGGGGCTATGGGAAACATACACATGTGGATTAGGCAGAGAATAACCAACACTCAGAATAAGGAGATGTGGGAGCTTAGGTGCTGACATCCCATTGCCTGGTCTAGAGCAATACGTGTTTAGAGAAAGAGTGTATGACAAGATTGACTTCTGTGCTTTTGGGGGCATCTGACCTGTTAGTAATTTGATAAATAGACTATCATAATTTCATTCGTAGACTTTCAGGCATTTCTAGAAACATACTGTGTATATATTTTTGGGTAATATGTGTAGAGTGAGGTATTTGCATTTTGATAGTAAATATGCACAGGCTACTATTTTTTATTAGTTGATATTCACATTTACACATCAATTTGCAAATTCCTCATCCTATGCTTATTACCCATTCGACACATACACCCACATACACACATCACACACTTACATACATTTTCTAGTAACAGACAAGTCTGCACATTAATACAAATCTGCAGGAAATCCCACCTGGGGCACATCTTTGAAATCTCTTTCTTTAAAAATAGAGAGCTTTGTCCTTTTGGGTGAAACACTCACCAAATCTAGGGGAATTCTGGCTGTTTATGACATATGATACATAAATAATTCCTACCAATATTTTTATGCACTTAAAAAAAAGTCAATAATTTTTATGTTTGGAGAAATCCAAGATGTTGCAGTTAGGACCACCTGAAGATTTGTTTTAATAGGCAGTACTCTTAGATTGACTACAATAGATATCAATAGATACACATAAATTGTGCATGTGCATGCAGCCATTCTATGAGTGTTTGCACATGTACACAGATATGTGTATGCCTGATGTATATATACAGACAGTATGTTTAATAAAACCCTTTGCAATTTTACTTGAACATAAAACCATTAAAGTGAGCAGGTTAAGGATTCTTTAATCTACAACACTTGATCTGCCAATTAACCCATGTAGCCAGTCTTTCATTTACTATTAATTAGCCTTGATTCCATCATCTGTAGATCGAGCCACATTAGTGAGACACTGCACTATTTTCCTGTTTGTTTGCATAGCTGCTGTACTACTAGCTAAATGGCAAAATGGAACTACTAAGATGTTGTCTTTAAAGAAAACATTGTGCAAAATCCTTTAGCACTTCTTCCCTCTCCCCAACAGAAGTCAAGGAGAAATTTGTGCTTAGAAATGACTTTTTTTTTTTTTTTTTTTTGGCCACTTCTGCTGTCTTCAAATGAATTACAATATTCCTATCCCCCAACCTTGCACTAGCTGGAGCACTGATAAAATGGAACTAAAAATATAGTATACTTAAGAACCATTTCATACAATAGAATTAAGCTCATAACACATAAAAAATTGTCATGCAAAATGTTATGCAACAACAATGTTATTTTGTGCTGACATTGAGATTTGAAAATGTTGCATATGTCAGACATAGCTAGACAAAAAAAATGTGGACATTTGGAAATAAATGCTCTCTTTTGAGTATCTCAAAACCTATAAAATTATACTTGAGAGCCCGAGTCTCAGCTTAGTGTTCCAAACTGAAACAAAATTTCAAGAAGAAAGGTGAACAGAAAAGCAAACTAAACTAGAAAGCTGCCAAGTAGAGGAATGATGAAAGTTTACAGTACTTGATTTTGGCCTAGGCATGCCTTTGAGCCTCTGATATAACATGCTGGTCTGCGTTTGGGTGGGTGGAGGAGGAGGCCCAGGAGGTGGCAGGGGAGCTGCTTGGGTAGGTGAAGAGAGACAGTAAAAAAGTAAAGACAAAGTGACTTTAACACAGGGTGACAAGTAAGATGACAAACTCTGAAAAGAACAACCAAATAAGCAAAAATGATAAAACACAAATGGAGAGCTGCTGCTTTCTTGGCGATACTTCAACACTACAGAGGTGTGACATTGTTCGACAAGGACTCTTACCAGTGTCACCGGCAACCCCCACCCACCACCACCACCACCGAGACACTCAGAGGCTGAATGCAAATACCAGATGCTTTATCCAGATGGATACACATGAATGATGGCAGCAGCAGCACTGACCAAAAAAAGATACACTTCGTACAATGAAGAACACCTATACGTTAATAGCTGCTTCTTCCTTACAGATGACCAGAAATAGGACTTGATATATTAATAGTTGGAAGATCTGGCTTGTCATCCCCCATATGTTACTTACTTTCTACATAACCTTGCATCTGCTACTTGAACCTCTCTGTGCTTTAGTTTCCTCATCTATAAATTGAGAGTATCTTTTCTGTATATCTTACAGGGTTGCTGATAAGAGCAAATAAAGCAATCTATGGGACAGATCTCTGTAAAGCTCGAGATGCCTACACATGTTTATTGTTACCTCCACATTGTGAGAAGGCTGCAATTAATTGCTTTGCAAAAGCAGATGAAGGGCCGTTATTAGTTCAAGTGAGCTAGGAAATATTCTTGCTCCCTTTGTGGAATTTCAACATGTCAAAATCTGTCATTTTGGGGGAAAATGTGTGGTATCTGATTGTTTCCAGCTCATTTAATTATTTTCAATTTGGAATTCTCGTGGCTTTTATATTGTGGGTTGAATCATATATAAAAACTTGCCAGCTTATCAAATATGTTACTTGCTATTCCAAATGTTAGAATACTGTAATCAGCACTTGACCCATCTGTCATGTGGTTTACAATATCAGCACAGCAAACATCTTATAACAATAGCCTCTCCTTCAATACAGGCACAGAGCACTATCAGCTTCTGCAATTCTCTCTCTTTAATGAGTGTCTCATTAACCTTGGACCTGCTCCTTTCTAATAGTTCTGGTTTATAAAGCAATCTGTATGGTGAGAGGGACATACTCCATTGCCAAGTTTGCTTTTTGGTTTGCTTGAATTTTCAACTGGGAAAATGAATTTTACTGCAGGCATATAGGAAATGGAATTCTAGTGACATTAATAAAAAAAGATGGAGAAATATGGATAAAATATAATATTCTAGTAAAAATCATCATTAAAAACAAAAGTTGGTGAGATCCTTTTCTTGCTGGACCATTTTAATGTTTAGAATACAGGACAAAAAAATTACCAGTTTCCTCTTATTCAAATTGTTTGGGAAAAAATGTGTGCAAATAGAATTTGGAAGACTCAGTTTTAAATGACAATCATTTAAAAGGAAGCAACTACTAATCCTTTTATCATAAAAAATAGTACTCCGTATTTTATATTTTGTTAAAATCTGGTTTTCCACTGACAGCACAGCCTAAAGTTAAGAGCATTTCTGGTAATTCATCCTCATGGCTCTTTCAATGAATGCATGTTACCTGCATGCGCAATTCTCATGGAAATTCCTGACTCATTCTCACCCAGTTAAGTGAACCTGGGTAGAGAAAGACTTGATCTGGTGGTGAATAAAACAATAAAGCGCCCCTGGGTTGATCCATCACCCATGAGGCAGCAGATACATATTTCAGCTAAATGGGTCTTGATGAGAAATTCATAAAGGGATTTCCTCCTGCCAACTGTCTGTCCAGAATTCTGACAGTGAGGTTTGCCACCATAGAAAAACAAGCTCCCTATTTTTTTTTCCTCACAGAGCAAAACAAAAACATCATACCTTGGTTTCCAACTTCATTTACCCAATTACCATTGCTCATGTTTACACAATTAAATCTGCTTGGCTTCCAGAGAGAGAGTTAAATGTGACTGCAGAAAAACAAAAAGAGAATTCCGCTGCATGCTCATCTAAGCCAAGGAAGAGATGCATCCGGGAGCGAGAGACACTCCAATTAGCCCTTAAATAACCTGACCATCTCTGGCTCCAGCTAGTGAATTGCCAGTCTCTGAAATATCATATGAGAGATGAATATGATTGATGGAAACTCACTTGTTACCAAGTTCCAGCCTATTGATGTGTTGCTGAAGATGTTAGTGTTTGTATTATGCAATTACAGAAAATAACTAGCCTGTAGCAATTTGCTATGATTTGGGGGTGGGGGTAGATAAAAGCTCAAGTAGGAACAGAAAGCTAAGCAGATAGCCACATTATACTATCCTGAATACCCAGCTTCCCTAAAATGATGGCTACATAGGCTTAAAACATGCAAGGTTGAAATCTAATACAATTTCTTTAGTGGGATGGTCTATTATGTATACTTGATCCCCTTGATTCTCCAATATCCACTCCCTTTCAAAAGATTCCAGCTCTAGGTCAGTCTAAAGTATGTGTTAATAAAGGCTATTGGATGGATCATGGATTTTTCCTATGTTTTCATTGGAGGCATCATTGTCTCTTCCCTGTAAGGACTTAGGTGGTATAGCTTGTCTAGTCTACCTTCAAAATGTGTCTTGATTTTATCTCACACCATACTAGATCACGTGCTCATCCACACTCTTGCCGAGGGGGTGAGCATGTGACTCAGGTCTCATCATTTCCACCTCAACTGTTGCTAAAGCCTCCAAGGCAGCCTTCAGTCCCTTTTCTCTTCTGCAGTTCATTCTCTGCCATGCAGCAGTCAGAGTGATCTCTGTTAAGCACACATCTGAACTTGTCATGCTCCTGCTTAAAAACCTTTGAGAGCTTCCCTTCATGATAAGGGTTATGCCTTCATATGCCATAAAAGGAGAGTGCCATCATAGCAAAGGTTCAGCTCCTCTGTTGACTCTTCTACCTGAGCACTTCTGGCCCCTGATAACAGGAAATTATATACATTTGTCTATCTCCCCCTCTGCCAGGGAATTCTGTATTTCTAGGGCCTACAGCAGTGCTGGGGCCAGGGTAGGTCATCAAGTATCAGTGGAAGGGAATCCTCAGTGGATCCTGTCCAATGCAATGCTTTCATGAAAAATAAAATACTCTGTGTTTTCAGTATACATACAAACTACACAGGAGCTCTTATCTCTTATCCAAAGTTCCTGGTTACTTAACAAATGTACTAAGCTGAATTCTGAATAGTAAACATCATATCTTAAGCTTCCAAGCCAGAGAATAACGTCAGGTGTCTAAATTCAATTAAATACTATTTAAGACAGCTGGGCACGGTGGCTTATGCCTGCAATCCCAGCACTTTGGGAGGCTGAGGCGGGAGGATCATGAGGTCAGGAGTTCGAGACCAGCCTGGCCAACATGGTGAAATCCCGTCTCTACTAAAAATAAAAAATTAGCTGGTTGTGGTGGTGTTCACCTGTATTCCCAGCTAGCTACTCAGGAGGCTGAGGAAGGAGGATTACTTGAACCCAGGAGGTGGAGGTTGCAGTGAGCCGAGATTACACCACTGCACTCCAGCCTAGGTGACAGAGCAAGACTCCGTCTCAAAAAACAAAAACAAAAACTATTTAAGATAATTAAAAATAATTTTATTTAAGTTAATACAAATTAATTTAAATTAAAGAAAGAAATAACACTCTTGTGATGGTTTTTCTTCTCTAATTTGGTATCATATGCCAACTCAAGCTTTGTTCCTAGGGCTCAGCTGTTGCATATAAGAAAAGTGAGCTTAATTCTGCATGGACATTGTGTTGGAAATCTGTCCTTTTATGTGCAAGAACCTTGCTCAGGGGAGTTACCTTCTCTACTCCATGTTATTTTGGTGGGAATTCCAAGGAAAGTATCCTTCAGGGACAGTCACATGAGCTACATCTGGCCAACCATAGTACCTCATACCATCATGAGTACTATTATTGGCTCTGGGGTTAGCATGTGACCCAACCTGGGCCATTGTGGCCCTTCTCTGGAATTGTATACAGTTGCTTGGAGAGGAATGCTCTTTTTCTTCTGGAGTCATTAGCTAGGATAAAACGCTGGTGCTATCTGTGGGCATGTTGCTTCGCAAACTTCAACCATTAGCTCCAGTCACATTAAAGAAGGCTGTTAGTAGTTGGAGATATGAAAACACATGAACATTTTTCATTTCTGAGGCCAACTCCTCCATGGATTTCCTAGCTACATGAGCCAAAAAATTCTCTTTTTTTGCTTAGGCTATTTGAGTTCTTTTTTTCCCTGATTCAGTAGTACTACTAAGTACTCACTTAGTCCCCAAATAAACTTTTATGTACATTGCCACAAGCAGTCTTGGGCAGGAGCTTGGAGCATCTGGAGGGATGATGAATAGAGGCAAACACTGAAACAAGGCTAGGGAACACCCCAGTCAGTACTTCTTGGGGGTCCAGCCTTTGACCTACATCATGCCCTTCTCTGGCACTATCCCCTGCTCTGTAATCAAAGACTCTGGCCTGGGTAAAATCACCTTGTACTGCATTCCTGTGACACCTTGCTTCTTCCCTTTACTATCATCATCAGATTGTGATTGCTTGTTTCATGCCTGTGTTTTCTACCCTTTTTTTTTGGTAAGCTCAACAAGGGTAGGGAGCATGACTGCTTTTGCTCATCACACACTTCCCTGGTATCTGGTATAGCTCCTGGAACCTAGTGGGTATTTAACAAATATATATGGAGACTGCAATGTTGTGTTTGAAATTCATAATAGAAAGACAATTTAAATACCTCTTATATTCCCCTAGACCCTCAAAGTGCCATCCCTGGATCAGCAGCTTCAACATCACCTGGAAGCTTGTTAGGAATGCATATTCCCAGGCTCCACCCCAGACCTGCTGAATCAGAACCTACATTTCAACAAGATCCCCAGGGATTCAGATGGACATTAAAATTTAAGAAGCACTGTTTTATGATTCATTTCTGAAATGAAATGATATCTTTATACTATACATTTTAACTTGGAAGAACATCCTTTTAAATACTTTCAAACAAATTACATATATATAAAATGAGCACTTACTATGTGCCAGGCATTTGTGTTAAGAGATTTATTTGGAATATGTATTTTAATCTTTGCAATAATCCTCTGGGGAGGAACCATTATTAGCACCTTTTACAGAAAATAAAAGTGAGGTTACAGAGGTTAGAAAACCCAGTGGAGGCAGGAGAAAGATTTGATTTTGGGGTATAACAAATCATTGAGTGCTTAGGCTGGTTTTGAGGTAGTGTTTTCTTGGAGTTGCACATATATGATTCTAACATGTGGATGCTGGATGTCATCGAGTGTCCTACTGGACGCTCAGACCAGTTAATGGATTGTGGATGGGGCCGTTATGTCTTGACTGAAAGGTAAGGAGGCCTTGTGGGGTGGTGACGGCTCTTGAATAGCATACAGGACAAGAGACTAGAGAGTCACTGACTACTCATTTTATTTTGAACCTGGCTTCTTTTCTCCGGGCCTTGATTTTTCCACCTGTCAATGATCAAGAAACCTCTTTGTGTCATACAATTTCGTTGCTAACAAGTCACAAGCATTTTACAGTGTAGAAGTTGAAAATGTGGACTTTGGAATTAAACAGGGTCGTGTTCAAATTCCGACTCTACAACTAACCAGCTCTTTAACCTTGGGGAAGTGACTTAACATCTTTCTACTTCAGGATTTCTATGCATGAATGCGTAAGTTCTTATTTCATTGAAGTAAGAGGCACATTTTAACATTTCTGAAATCCGGATGCATCTTACGTTTGATAGCATGTCATAATATAGTACATGAATGGCGCATCTTATAATTGATGGACCTTTAGATTCAATGAAATATGGTAATAAAACACTTATCTCACAGGGTCATGGTGAGAATTAAATGAGATATGCATAACTACTTAGCACATATTCAGTTCTCAACAAACAACGTTTATCATCATCTGCAACATCACATCTTTTTTTCTGATAGAAGAGAGAGACACTGATTTCATATTTGTGGGTTCACAACATATTTAACACATCCTTTTTTTTTTTTTTTCCAAAATCTTTCTTGGTGACAGTGTTTAAAACACGTTTCTCTTTGTCCCCATCACTTATTGTAAAGTATAGATGAGGTGCTAGTCCACAGAATAATCTGGTCTTGGAAACCCTGATTCATGCACCACTGAAACAAAAAGGGTGGAAACGCTGGGTGTGGTGGCTCATGCCTGTAATCCCAGCACTTTAGGAGGCCAAGGTGGGTGGATCACTTGAGGCCAGGAGTTCAAGACCAACCTGGCCAACATGGTAAAACCCCGTCTCTACTAAAAATATACAAAATTAGCTGGGCGTGGTGGTGTGTGCCTGTAGTCCCAGCTACTTTGGATGCCAAGACAAAAGTATTATTTGAACCCAGGAGGCAGATGTTGCAGTGAGCCAGGATCCTATCACTGCACTCCACAGCAAGACTCTGCCTCAAAAAATTAAAAAATAAAATAAAATAAAATAAAAGAGAAACACTTAGTCCCTCATGTATAAGACATGAAGCATGAGATGGTCCTCATCTCAGAATGGCCATCTTGTGGGGATGAGATTCACTATTATTGAATTCACTATTATTATTGGTCCCTTTTGGAAGACTGTGGGGTGGTGGCTTGGCTCTATGTTTTAGTGGGTTTTACCAGCTTGGTTCTCTTTCTCTCTTTCAACAAGCCTTAGATCTGCAGGAAATTTGCCTGAAGACAGAGAAAGATACAAAACCTCAACATCACAGAATCTTTCTGGAAGTCCTTTCGATAGATTTGACCTGATCTAGAAGGTTTCTGTCAATTGGAGAGAAAAAAAAGTCCACAGTTCTTTGACAGCCTTGGGGAAGTCTCAACTGCGCTTGGGAAGACTTTACAATGTAAAGATTTTGTCAATGATTCAGTTCCAGAAAGGACTGCTCTGTTAATTTGTAGCCTTCCTATGTGAAAAGTGGTAGGTATTATACTTTTGACCTTATCCATTGAATGAATGGATATTGTCTAAGTGCTCACCACATCAGCTAAAAAGTCTACATGGTAGAAAGAGACAAAAATGCATGGTATTTAAATTCAGACAGACCTGAGTTCAAATCCTGCTTCAGAAAGTTACTTATCCTGTCTGAATCACAGCTCCTTCATCTGCAAAGGGTGCAAAAATAAAGCCTTCCTTATGAGTCTAAGGTTAAGATTGAATCAGAAGCCCTTAGCACAGGGCCTAGGCCCATAGATTCATAGGAGGCTGCTCTCTTCTCTCTCTCTCTCCCCACCTACCCATCATTCATCCATCCACCCACCCACCCATCTACCCGCTCTCCTCTCCTTTCCTCTCCTTTCCTCCTACCTATTTCTCTATCTATCTATCTATCTATCTACTATCTATCTACCTACCTATTTATTCTGTCTATATCTATCTGCTGTTTATCTACAAATCATCATCTGTCTGATTTTGCAAATCCTTGGCATATTTGAAGGAAAAAGTTGTTTTATTTCAAATTCCAGTGGAATCGTTATGATGCTCAGAAAATTATGCAAGTATTTAGCCAAGAACTGAAGCAAAACAGCAATAGTAGTGTAGACTTTCTCAGAGCTTTCTGGTTCAGAATGTGTGACGGTTTAAATGGAAATGTATTTAAAATAATAGAATTCATTTGCAGGAGTCACAGCTTTTCTTTCATAGACTAGCAGGCTTTTGCATCTTTTTTTGGAGGTACTGTAATTAAATTGAACATTTAATTTCTAATAATGCCACCAGACATAAAGCATAAGTCCACCAAAATGCCATCTGCATAGCCCTGTAGATTCTTAAAGCATAGTCTGACTAAAGGACTCAGCAGCTGTCCATATTTCAGTCCCCAGTATTCTATCCACCTCCCCACAATTTGCACGTGTAACTCCGGTGGTGCCCTACCACCTCCATACAGTTGGTTATGCAGACCTATCCATGAATTTGTGCTCTATTCTCATTAAGAAAATTGAAAGGGGAGGGAAGGGGTATGAAAGAAAAAATTTAAAGGCCAGGGAAGAAGTAATTATGATTATGATTGCAATTGAGACCTGATATACTTAGAAAAAACTTCACTATACCAAGCTTCAACCCCATCTCTGCTTTAACCTTAACTTTTAAGTCCAATTCTACCCTATTCCCTCTCTTCAGTCCTTTCTCTTAATTCCTGCTAGTGTGATTTTTCTGCAGTGTAAACCACCAAGCTATCCCTTTGCATAAACAGCCTTCAGTGACTCTTCATCACCTTTGCAGTTGAGACCTGTGGAATCTTTCCTCTGAAAAAATCCATATGCATGCAAAAGTTGGCATGATTTTCAAGTTAAGAAATTTTGAACCACGAGATACAGTCTGAACTCAGCATTATTATGGCATAGAAAGACCTTTGAAGTCCTGTCCCTGCCTACCTTGCCATCATCAGCACCCACCCACTACTATCATCATTTCACTCTGTTTTGCAGCTATGTTGAATTAATTACAGAGTAGTTAAAAGGGTGGCTTCTGCCTGGGCTCAGATTCCAGCTACTCCACTTACACTTCTGGATGTGTGTTTTTTAAGTTCTGTGCCTCTGTTTGCTCATCTGTACAATGGGAGTAATAATAGTTCCCTCTTATAAGGGCTTTTGAGGAGAAATAGGTTAATAATATGCTTAGAATCATACCTGGAACACGATATGCATTAAATAAGCATTCATTATTTTTTATTAGCTATCTGGTTTTACATATTTGCACATATTACTATCTTGATGTAGGATGACTTTCCATTCCCAATCCTAGCTCCCCTTCGTTTATTCTAATTCATCTCTCAAGATGCAGTTCAATCCTTACCATCTCTTGAAGACTTCCATGGTTTTCTGACAATGCCCCATCCCTCTTACACATAACTCTACCAATAGGCTTTGCAATATACTTATTTGCATATATACACCCATTTGCACACATACTCCATGAGGCTAACAGCTCTTTCCCTCTTGTTTACATAGTCTCTGGCTTTTAACACTGTACCTGCTACAGGGTAGGCTCCCACTAACCATTTGTCTAATAAATGAATGAATGAGTGAATAAATGATTGAATAAATATCTTCCTACCAGAGAGAAAGGTTCATGTGTCTTGAACATAGGTTTATGAGTCTTCAAATACTTATCGGTATCCCTATGCTTGGAATGTACTCAGGAATGCTTTCTGAATTGTCTTGAAATGTGCTCAACTGTTAATTTGGATTAACTGATAGTTATTTTTGACAACTCTTTAGACTATAAAAATGATGATCTGCATTCTAAGTTATTAAAGTTTTAAGTCAGACCTAGTCTCAAAATAGGATCAGAAGTTTTGGGACCAAACAAGAAGAAAATTTCCAAAGCCAGAACTTTCCAAGAGCTTTCCTCTAATAAAACTTCCAGCAACAGCCCCTGTTTGGTCATCCTGTCCATGCTTCCTGCTTTATCATGTGATACATACAAGAACAACATGGACACAACTTCTCTCTGTCTTGGCTGATAAACATTCATCAAAGAACACGAACTTCTCAATAGGGCAGAAAACAGAAAAAAGAAATGAAAAACAAAGAGGAAGATTCATTTGGTTAAATAACTTTTTAAAAAATGCACATGAGGCCAAATCACTGGAATCCTATAACCAAGGATGAAATGAAGCTCTGCAGCAAACCAGAATTCTATTCCTTTAAAGCTTATGCCTTTTCAGAAATTCTGCTCTATAAAGGTCAACATCAAATGGGCATGAGATGTATTTAGACAGCACAAATTAACTCCTTAAGTATTATTGCAACTCCACATGGCTCTCTGGGAGTACATACCTTAAGGAGCTATTGAAAAACAAAAACAAAAACTGAATATAACTCAACAGTCCTGATAATTTATAATGCATATACAATTGGTTCACCTGCATCCTTTTGATTCTCTATTTGAAAGAGAGAGCACAACAAGGAGAGAAGAGAGAGAAACAAGAACACATATGCAGAATTAATGAGCAAGTGGACCAAAATGCCCCCCACTTATGTGTGATACATGATATTGGAAAGAAAAAGTTGCCCTTGGGTTCCCACTGCCCCGAAGTTTGGGGGCCAGCAAAAAAAGTCTCCTTCACAGAGGTGGAAAATGCTGCACAAATAGAAAATTAGTAAAATTAAGTTTAATGTGAAATCAAGCTATGAAACATACATGAACTCTCCAAGTGACAATTAAGTCATATGTTCTAGGCAAAGTTTAGAGGACAAGGACAAGTCAAAATCTCCAGAGGGAACAAGGAAAAGCTTCCCAGCTTGATAGAGAACAGACAGGAGGCGTATAAGATCTAATTTTTACAAAGAATGGACCACCTGGTGTGATCTCATACCCATAATAATTTGGCATCTTAAACATGGAAAAGAAGGCATGATTTTGCCCCAAATGTCCTTTATCTGACACCTAACGCATTGCTCCCCAGCCTAGCTGCTACCTTTTGATTGTGTACCAGTGACAAGCACTTTACAAATTAGGGTTACACACAAGCAAAGTAAAAATGCATTCAGGTCACAGACAGAGAATAACTGAAAAACTTACAGACAAATCTGAGTTTATCACAAACAAATGGCTTAATTGTCTAACCTGTTTTAGGCTGCTAAAAAGTGACTGGACTTCTCACACTGGGTTTCACAGACAGAACCAACAGACAAGCCAATGCTAAAAAACTTGAAGCAAGGAGAGTGAGTTGGTTTGGATCTGGATTTTCTTGAAATAATGAAAACAGAAAGAGTGAAGACAGCATGGTGAGGAGGTGGTAGGTACTCACGAATGGTTAAATCCATCACTTGGGAGGCCAAGCAGAAGACAGGATGCTCATACATTTCTCTCTTTTTCCCTATAAAAGAGGATTTGGGCATGCAAGAGGCTTAGGTCAGAGGTAAAGAGGTTAAAGGTCATAGGTTAGAGGAAAACGTTACATTAGCTCAAAGGAAAATAGCCACAGAGTATTTTGGGATAAACACAGGATAAAAGAAAAAGGAGCTTCAAAATTGGAGATCTACTGGATTAACCATTCAGCATGCCGTGAGTCACGAGAGAGATTGTGACCATGATTTTACACGTCTCTTTAGAGCTGTTTGCAAGAATACAATGACCAAAACATCATGAGTAAAGGGAAACAAAATTTCATTGATTTAAGGCTCCAAGATACTAAGGATTTCAGACTTTAGTATCTAAGGCTCTTGAGGTATTTCTTCATAAACATAGTCTCCAGCAATATTACTACAACTTCTTTCCAGAATTCTCAGATAACTAAGCTGTTAATTCTCACAGAGGGGCTCAAATGTAAAAAGTGAAAGATTTCTTCTCTGCGGGTAGGATCAGAGCCTTGTAAAAGAAAGTTGTCTGTTAGTAATATCTTTCAGGCTGCAATGTCTCAGCCTATGGTGGACTATGTTCATGAAAGAAAACCTGATACATGCAGCCAGAGGATGTTGGGTTGTCTGAATTAACAATCCCAGCATGCTTTGAAATTGGTGTCTCAGACACTTTTGCAGAGGTCACATTAAAGTGGCTGAGCCAATCACGGACAAGGAAGGAGAGAAGCGGAAGAGAGCAGGTAGTGTGCAATGAGGTACTTCTCTGAAAAGAGAGTTGAAAAAAAAAGAACTGGTTTCTTCAAAGAATCCCCAGACCTAAAAGTCACAGTGCAAAAGATAATTAACACAACCAAGAAGAATTGAGGCACAAAAGGAAATTACAGACCAGCTGATCTACTTTGGAAATGAATGCATTTTTACTTACAGATCTTAAAGTTTGTTTTTGGATAGATTTATCTGAAAGAAGAGAGCAGATCTTACCAAAAGACTAGTAATAGCTAGACCAAGACCTGTGAGGCAGCAGCCATGGCAACAGAACGTTTCTTGATCCCATCCCATCTCTGGCCTTGCCTAGAATTGTTAGGTACCTGGCTGACTTTACCAAATACAACCAATCATTACATCCTGGGACAGTAA
Organism: Macaca fascicularis; assembly: GCF_037993035.2. Classification (NCBI taxonomy): domain Eukaryota; kingdom Metazoa; phylum Chordata; class Mammalia; order Primates; family Cercopithecidae; genus Macaca; species Macaca fascicularis. Next base: position 125,614,462 of record NC_088376.1, read on the forward strand.
ATGCTGGAACAATTGTTTGCTAATATAGCCCTTTAACAACCTCTTGTTCCTCTATTTTTGTCACTCATTACCAAGTCAAGAGTTGATAAACATCCTTTTGGTGCCCAATTCTTAAGTGTTTCTCCCTGGATGCATAACAATGAATTCATTACCACTGGTACACAATTTGCATTGTCAGACAGACAAAATTGAGAGAGGGAGGACGTGTAATGTACAGAACACTGTGAATTTGACATACTCTTAACCTAATTGTCTAAGGAAACAAGGATTTTGGCAGAGTAAGTGATGGGGTCCGGGTGGTTGGTTAGTTTCTTTTTCCCCCAGTTGTCTTGAGGCAGACAATGTGCATTTGCTAGTTTTAGTCAGGTGTCATGTTTCACGTGTGAGAGAACATCAGATTCCAGAATGCGGACACATTGAGTTTTGCACACAGAACTTCCACATTTATACACTTACACCACTGGTCAAGTTGGGTGTGGCTTTCAAATCACCCTATAGCAGCCAACAGGGTAACAATGAAAAGTGATTAATACCTTCGTGAATGAATAGGTCCCAAAGAACCATATCTTCTCAAATAGAGTTTACTCAAAGCGCCTTTGGTGATTACTGGGTCATCAGTGACCACTTCCCTAAAACTTGAGAGGGCAGTGGTAACAAGCATCTAAGGTCTGGTGTAACAACAATGAATGAGATCTAAAGCCAACCTGGAGCCATCATAGATGGCTCAGCACTAACCTGCCATTGAGTTTGAAACACTACCAAAGGACAAGGTACTTTCAGGGGCAAGAAAGAGGCAAAACCTTGATCTTGCTCTTTGCAATTCTTGTATTGCTTCCAATGGTATCAGCAGCGGACAACAGACTGCTTTATTTTCTTCTGTTTAAAGAAGGTGGCAATTCTAGAGAATTCCTTTATAGGAAAACATCAGCCACAAAGCCGATACTTAGGGCCAACACAGACTCTCAGAAGGACCTTAGTTATGTGATAACATCCTGTTTTCAATATTGTTCCCTTACAAAGGCTGTTTTCTGAGCCCCTGTGATGTCTTTTAATTCATTTCCTTGGCCACAGCCAAGGAAACTTCCACATTTCAAGTGCTTCCAGGTTTCAGCTTAATATACTCAGATGGACCACTGCTTTCGGGTGCCCTTCAGAAAAGAGAAAGACTTCCCCAGGGAGGCATAGCAAAATTTAAATTCAAAACTGGGGGCAGAAGGGAGCCTTACCTTCGATTTTGGCATACTCTGAGAGCCGAGAATAGTTGACTAACGCAGCCTGTTCCAGACATTTACGGATGACTGTTTTCACCTCCTCTTGTGGCACTGGGGTAACAATATCTTTCATCAAAACCTTCAAGTAGGAAAAAGAGGGATAACTAAGAAGGTTCAAGCAAATGTGTCACTCATCCATACTTCTTGGAAGCGTGAAAGTTTAAAATCAGTTCTTTGTGACTTAATACGGATTGAGAGCCATGCTTAAAGAGAAAGCACCAGAATTGCAAAGCATTGGCAAAGGCCGCCCATTAATCAGGGAAGGGCTAGGAACATATCTTCCGTACATCCCATTTGGGAGTTTGAAGATAAAATATCAAGAGTTTTGGCAGTTTCCTCGCTTCTATTCTGATATTTGATGAATGGTAAACAAATCCTATAAAAATTACAACTAGGTCATTCAACCAAAACATTTCGTTACAATTATGCTTATGTCTTTTTATATATATGTGATCTATCTTTTACTTTCATTCTTACCCTTTCCAAGAGTGAGAGAGTAGCTTTCAAAGCACCTTCAGGTCGACCAAATGGAAAGCAATACCTAAAAAAGACAAAATTCTTCAGGTTGCCTAAATTATTACATTTTAGCATGAAATATGCTGCAATTTGATTCCTATAGCAACTCTCTCTGAGGAATGGAAAATGCTTTTTATTTTGTCACGTTGTGTTATGTTAATCTGAATTCACACCATATATGTGTGTATATAATGTATATATGTGTATGTGTGAATAATGACTAAAGAGGGACTCTGCAAATGTCTGCAGCAGAAAAGAATATTCAGAGTGGTGACATAAGGCTCTGTTTAGATTTCTATTGTGAAGGAGAACTATTCGTTAGCTCAAATGTGACCTTATATGTTATTATCGAGACCGGCATTAAAAAAGTATTAGTTGGAACAGGCTGAAATTCAAATATACTTACTTAAGACCCTAAAAGATCCATATATGGAATAGAAAAGTGGATTTAGAGCAAATTCATGATTCTGCTAGCTGTCCTTCCCTGCTTGTGGTTTCCTATTGTTATGGACCTTCTGCTACTGGTAATGCATTTTACACATAGTGTATGGTCAATAAGGATTTATCCAGGAGGATTTTGATGCCACAGAAAAAAACTATGTCAGGTACCACTACGAGTTCCAGTGACTGGTTTCAGGTTGTCACCGGCCCTTCAGAACACTGTGCCTGGGACAGAGAGACTAGTATGGCTACTGAAACCCGGACTATCTTATATAAGCATCCCACTTCTTCCACTTGCCAGCTGGATTGCCCTGGGCAAGTTCCTTAACCTCTCTCAGCCTCATTTTATTCCTGGTTTAAATGGGGATTATGATAACTAACAAAGTTGTTATGACATGAGTTAATACTTCTCCAGCCTCCAGTTCTGTATCGGTATATAGGAAGTATTTAATAAACAGGAACCATTAGAAATGCTATTATTATTTTTCAGTTGCTATTTCAGGATCTCTGGTCCAGAACCACCAGGACAGCACTAAAAACACCTAATTTGCTCCAAGGGAGAAGTGGGCTATGTGGCGTAAGGTTCAAGCGCAGAACCTGCTGGCTCTCTTGAGTATGCAGGGGAGATTCAACCCACTCAGGCTGATCCAAGGTTCATTCTTTCCCTGTGTAGCCAGCTAGTCCTGTTTCTGAGGTAGTGGAGAAAGTGGAGACTCTCCTAGGAGTACCACTGCCTTCCTTCCTTGTTCACTATGTTCTGATTCACAAGATTTTTTATTTATTTATTTTTACTTAGGACCCTTGAAGAAGCTTCAAATTCAACTTTTTATAACAGACTGATGACCAGGGTGAGCTCAAACATGGAAGAATTTGTTCTTTAAGTGGAAATAACATGAACTTAAGAATACGAAGTTTCCTGGTTATTGCGGAACCATGTCTGATTGATTTGCTTGTTCTACTCAGTTATTTCGAAATATCCAATGCATCCTCTGGTAGATTTACAGTTTTGGAAAAACTAAGCCCTTTAGTTTTCCTTCCCACTCTCATCTCCTAATTAAAACCCTCCAGCCCCAGATCCTTACCTAAAATGTGTAATCTGATTTTCTAGCAGAACTCGGAGCCTCTCTTTGATTTCTTCAAAACGTTCCTTTTCTTCAACAGTCACAGTTCCGATTCCATCAGGCCTGAAAGAAGACATGTCATGAAATGACGGGAACCTCATATGCTGACACCATCAAATCAAATCTCTAGCAGGAGGAAACTGTCCATTTTAGAAGAAACAACTACAATGATCGATGTGACCTAAGGAGAAGCCCAGCTATTCAGGGCTGGCTTCCAAAGGGGATGGGTTGTGTTTGGGTTATCATTTTGGAAACATGTGCAGAGCTGTAGCTCATTTCGTGTGAAATGGTAAAATGTACAAACTGGTGGCTTGAAGGTTAAGTCCAGCCCCCGAACTTGTTCGGTTTGGCTCACAGCTTTTTAAGAAATTTGAACCAGTTGCCAACATTTTTTTAAATTGGGGAAGTTTGAGAATGCAATTCTGATTTCTGTTTTCTTGAAAATTTGGAACAGCTGGCATTATCAATTGGTGGCTAACAGCTTCTTCTGTACCAGGGACAGACACTCACCTGGTCCATATTGCTAAATTGTAGGTGTAAATTGTAGGTGTAGGTAATTGTATTACCATATTGCTAAAATGTAGGTGCTTGGGTTTGGGGTCCCTAAATTACGCACAAAAATTCCTACAAAAATCAGGTGACCTGTGTTTGTCTTTCCCAGTGTTAAACGTCTTAAATGGCTCTATTTCCTGCTTATAACTACAGATGTTCAGATTTATTTAAGTGCTCATGTATTCATTGAAGAACAAACCACATATTTTCCAATTGTAGCAAATTGTTACTCATTGTAATAAAAAGAACTCCAGCTTAAATAAATGATTTCAGTTTGATCATTGTATTCTCATGGTTCTGTGCCACCTTTAGGTATGTACATATATCCTCTATTTGTTATGGACCATTCAAGTTGAAAATATAAAGGGAGGATACATATTTATAGCCCAAATTTATCTGTTCCAAACTAAATGCAGGATAATCTGACCCATTCAGAGCCTTCAGCTTCCCAGATCTCATAGTGACTTGTTTTGACTACTGGCTGAGCCAGTTTGCAGATTGGTGTGTCACCATAAAACTTCTATTGGAACATTCTTCAGTTTGCAAATGCAAGTCATCTTGAGACCAAACAAATGGTCTTATTTATAGGCCTTCTCAAGGATCCAGCATAAGTTGGGAAAATCCTTTATACCAGACCAGTCTGACTGCACAAAAGACTTGGCAAATGACAGCAATGTACCTCCTGTTACGGGTTAATCGTCAGCTTTCCTTCTTTTTTGATAATAAAAACACCCTATTTGAAATATGAGAAAATTTCCTCTCCCCCACTTTATAAAAAATACCCCCAAACAGTAAAATCTTGTTCAGTCCATTTCTTCATACTCTTCCAAGGAAAGGAAGAATGATAAACAACAGGTAGGTTGTCTTCAAATTCTCTGGTAAATCTCAAATGTTAATTTACAAAGTTTATTTAAACATTTTTTTAAGAGACAGGGTCTTGTTCTGTTGTCCAGGCTGGGGTGCAGCAGTGTGATCATAGCTCACTGCAGCCTTGAACTCCTGGCCTCAAGTGATTCTCCTGCCTCAGCCTCTTGAGTAGCTGGGATTATGGGTGCAAGCTACCATGCTTAACAACAACAACAAAATGTTTTCACATGAAATGTCCATGAATCTACAGTTAGATATCAGGATGAATTTATTGGCCTCCACAAAACACATCATGCTTTTGTTTGTAACTTTTCACGTATATGCTACAATCTACAACTTCCTTAAGCTGTGGTTTTTAAATTTCTTTAACCAAAATTCAGCTTGTTAATGAACTGAACACATATTTGTTTATATAATTAGCATGTGCATGCACACACTCAACTGGGGGAAAAATGGAGCAATTTAAAGCATTTTGTTTCTTAGTGGCGAATTAACCTAGAGAAAAATGCTGTTAAATATAATTTTACAGTTCAGAAAGGGTTTACGTATCACAGCAAAAAGCATGGAGACTGTTTAACATGAAGAGCCAGGATATGTGTGGTCATTGTTAGGAGATAAATCTCTCTGTGAATAAAACCATTCATTCATTACCCTACAAGCCTTCTAAGGCAATTAGGCAATTAGAAGGCAGCTTTCTGCTTTGTGTCTGAGATGATAAAAACTGAACATTTAGTGTATGCTTGGCCTTCTCCGTCAATTCTCACTATAAAGGATATTATTACAAACCTAACATTGGATTATGTTTTTTCCTTTTGTCCTCATGATTCCCATTTGTAATTATTAAAAGTATCAGATAGCAGCTTCTGCTTCCCTGATAACCTCTCCTCGGACTACTTTCTGAACACCATTAATCTTGCTATTCCAATAAAAGTAAACAACTAAAAATTAGTGTTGTTGTCTCTTAAATTTGCTTCTTGATCACCCATGTCACAAACTCACTTGACTAAGTCTGTAAGATACAAGTACAGAGTTCACCCATAAAAGCAGGTGATAAAACAATTTGATGTCGAATGATTTTGATATAAAATGTAAATTTGTTTGTAACTGCCAGAATTGCTCTGAAATGGTATTGGTAACAGGTGATGCTGCTTTACCAAGTGAGGAAAAGACATGCAGGAATAGCAATTTGTCAAAGATCACAGGTTGTAACCAGGTCAGTTAAAAAGCAAAAAGATCCTCTTTTTTTGTTTGATTTTGCTTCATTGTTTTAGAAAATTCTGTCAAACATCAATTTCTTGTTCATTGACCCCTATAATTCAGCAGTGTTAACTATACAGGTTTGGATAGATCTCTATAGAGTTATTAATCGAAAAACTCAGGTTTCGTGCTTTGGAGAGCACTGTTTTTCCACAGAAGCAACAAGATACTTTTTCTAGAGCAGTGGTTCTCAAACTTGAGTGAGCCACAGCATCACCTGGATTGGTGGGTCCCCTGAAGTTGTTGATTCAGTAGAGCTGGGGTGGGGTTTGAGAACTTGTATTTCTAACAAGTTTTCTGGTGCTGCTAGTGTTGCTGGTTCGAGGACCACACTCTAAGAACCACTGTTCTAGAGAAAAAAAAAAATATTAGGTGGGTGGTTCTTCCAGTGGCAGAGAGGGTTTTGATTCAAGGTTCCTGATTTCTCTTAGGTTGGAGTGGATTTGGAACCCAAGATATTCTGCAAGAGATACATGATATTATTTAACTATGAATCCTTTCCAAAAGTGGCATTTGTATTGTTTACAAGGTGCCATTCCAAGTAGTGCTGGTTGCAAAATAAATAGTAGAACTATATTGGTATCTTTCAGACGCCATGCTTTTGTTTTGTCTTTCTGAAAATATTTGGGGGTGATTCTACAACTGTCATAAAACTAGCTCTGCATCTTTTTCCTTTCTCAATACTAACTCACTTAAGGAGACACAAAGAGTGAAAGAAGAGGAGGGGTGAAGCTGGATTTTAAACTGCGAACTAGAAAATTCCAGGCTGATATGTGTCTCTACATAGAACACCTATCTAGAAGCCTGACTGTCTCACCCTCTTGTGTCCTGACCGTGAATATTCTGGTCTTCTTGCTTGCAGGCTCCTTAGCATCCATTGCCACTTTCTAAGCCCTGGATTTGGAGGAGTGGCCTCAGCCACATTCTGACCACTCTCGTGTGAGGGTAAATCGAGCTGCCCTTCCCCTACTATTAATGCTGAAGGACTTCCTAGAGGCCAGCCCCTCCCTTTCACAGCCACTCCATATCTAAGGTGGACTATGGCCTCAGTTCAGCTACCAGGACATTCTCCTCTGGAATCTTTACATTGAATAAATGATACAAGGCTTGAAGAAACAGATGGAATTTGCGTGTTCCAGCAGCTGTGCCTTGACCAGACTGTCCTTACAGGTCAGTAGTTTTTGATCTCGTCTATTAATTAGAATTGTGAACGGTCCCATCCTTAAAGCTCTATCTATCTATCTATCTATCTATTTATCAATCAATCAATCAATCATCTATCAAGACAGGGTCTCATTCAGTCCAAGGTGGAGTGCAGTGGCGCAGTCTCGGTTCACTGCAGCATTGACATCTCATGCTCAAGCGATCCTCCTACTGCAGCCTCCTGAGAGGTTGGGACTGCAGGAGCATGCCACCACACCCGGCTAATTTTGTTTTTATTTTCTTCAGACACAAGGTCTCATTATGTTGCCCAGGCTGGTCTCTAACTCCTGGGCTCAAGCGATCTTCCCACTCAGCCTTGCAAAATGCTGGCATTACAGGCATGAGCCACTGTGCCCAGCTTGACATTGGCATTTTTAAGGTTTCCCATGTTACTCTAACATACAGTAAGAACCATTGCATCAGTCCTGCTTTCTACTCTTCCATAGCTGACTTGATTCCAGCATTCCCTTCCCTGTCTTTGAGGCCCCCAGCATCATCCTAATAAATTCTCCTTTGCTTAGATTATCCAGAGTTAGTTTTTGTTACTTATATTGAACTTGATGTAAGTTCATAAAGCCCATATCCCTTCCTTCACAATGTTCCAAATTTTAATAGACGATGCCTTTGAACTTAGCTTTAGAAACCCATACACACGTGTGCACACACACGCGAACATAGCCCCTGGTCTCTGGTTCCACCTAACTGCACACTGGCTAACACCCCACTTCTTGTATATCATGGTCCCGCAAACTTGAGACAATATGCAAGTCAAGTGCAGTCATTTTTGGAGCTGTGCTGAAGACTGGAAGCTCTCCCACCTGCAGGCCATCACTGGAGCCAGAAATGGGTCTCTCCAGCCACAGTAGACTATATTGCATCTGACACGGCGGGCATCTCCGCAATCCACCTTTCAAGTTTTCGGCAAACCATTTTCTCACTGTCCTTCACAAAGTTGACATTTTCGGCAGCATGATAGGAAAGATGTCATGTCGGCTGCTCTTCAAGTTCTTGTCACAGTGGTTAGCACCAGTTCTGTCATCTTCACTCTCCTCACAGTCTCCCATCTTGAGCCATGTCACAAATAATAATACATCTAGAGTTGTATTTTTCTGTTTTTTTTTTTTGTTGTTGTTAAATTGAAACTACCATAACCCAGCTGCCCATCCTTTGAGTGACTGCTTATGCAAATTGTTTTCTTCTTCCCAAATGCTTCTGACCTGGAGCTTATTAATTAATATCGATTATAGGATTAATATAATTAAGTACTGAGCTTTTAATGTGAAACATTTTAATATTTGAAATTAAGTGTGAACAGTGTAGTCAAAGAATTCAAGATTCAGTGTGTTTTGTGAAATGAATTTACCTCTTTAGTGTCATTAAATTGTCACTACACACCCAGGTGAGCACACAGATTCTTTTTTTTTTTTTTTTTTTTTTTTTTTTTGAGACGGAGTCTCGCTCTGTCACCCGGTCTGGAGTGCAGTGGCCGGATCTCAGCTCACTGCAAGCTCCGCCTCCCGGGTTCACGCCATTCTCCTGCCTCAGCCTCCCGAGTAGCTGGGAGATTCTTAGCAGTTCATTATCTTGCTAGAATGGTTCTCCATATTATGTTAAAAGCTGGGCCACAAAACCTTCTTTTGAAAGGCAAGATGTCTCTTCAAGAGGGTCAGGATGCTAAATTAATTCAAAGCTTACAATGATCTATATGTTCTGATATTGCATCTATTTGGTGATTAAGGGCAGAATCCAGGTGTAAAAAAAAAAAATGTATGAATTCAACAGAAGAGGAAAGAGTGTCTGGTCCACTGCTCTGCATACAACCAGCTTTCAGGCTCCAGTCACTACCAACAAGGGGTAAAACTCCAGCTGAAGAGGGAATATACTTTCATCTCCAAATGCAAATGTCCACATATGCTGGTGCAGGCACCGTAAACATGATATATTCTCTCTCTCCAAATGGATGCATGCCTGCAGACCGCATTATGGATCCATGAAAATGTCCTTAAACAAGCATGATAACTGAATCCTACTTGCTACGAAATTGTTCCAGGCCAGAAACACGAGAGCTTAAAGGGACAGAGAGGGACAGAATATCTTAGTAGACGTTCTTTGCAGTGCTCCCTGAATAGGACACTTAGACTAAACATCCTCTTTTAATCTCTGACTTAAAAAGAAAAAGACTTCTCCTAGAAACTAACTCTTTATTACTTCTGGTTTTAGAATGATACCTTTGAATTTAATCCTTGCATGGAACGTTTTCCTTTGTCTCTTTCAAGTGATTAATAACCACAATTTCAAGATAGCACCAAAGCATTATCTTCTCAAAAGGAGATATCCCTGCTTGCTCATCTATATGGTTTGTACAATCCTATGTTAATTATAAATTATAATTAGGGCTCTCACATCCCATAGTTACTGCTTCATTATGAAAGCCAGCCTCACCCCTTCCTCTCCTTTCCTTCCAGCACATGCCCTTTTCTAATTATGCCCTGATGCCCTGGGGCTCAGACATGCTGCTAAAACAAATATATCAAAGTGTTTGTATCACAAAGAATAAGATAGGAAGCAACAATAAGCAATTTCTACAATATTGCAAGTGTGCATTGTAGCTTCTTGGGGCTATTAGTTAATTTCAAAACCAGGCTTGGAAGGGGCAAAAATATACCAGTGAGGACTGTCTTGACTTATTTACAGTTCTTCTAAATATGTGGTTATAACCCAACAGTATCAGAAGGTGTCATTAACTCTATTAAAGGATGAAAGTAGTTGAGAAGTCTCTCTCTACTGAACAATCACAAAGAATGTGGATGCTATGGGCACAAGGACATTAGTCAAAGTGGCTCAGGCTCAGTCCAGGTATTAAATGAAGCAAGAACACAACAGATGATTAGAGAAATTGTATAAAATGCAGGAAAGCATGCATTTTACCCCCAAGAGGACCAATTTAAAAAATTGGCACTACATAGATTTTTCCCGTTGAGGAATAAGAGATGTGTTTCTTTATTTCTAGACAAATATAGACAATTAATCTTTAGATTCCATTCTGAAGACATTATATACACAATTCTGAGTGGTCAGACCAGTAGTATGTGTGACTTTTTGATATCACATCCACTCTAAAAGGGGTGTGACATCTGAAAATATGTTTTTGTACCAGTTAATTCAATGACCATGGGATAAAGACACATTGTTGGAATTTTAAAAGGAAAAAACACATTATTTGATGGTTTGTTATGGGCCAGAAAGATTGTACCAATGGAAGAGGTAATTTAGCATATTTCACAAGATTTCTTGTCTCAATAGGAAAATCTGCTGTTCTCATGGGGAAAGTCAGGAAGAGAGTCACGTGGGTTAAAAGGAGACAAGTTCCAAAGAGAATTTCTCCTTGGACATCTGGGATGCCTACTTATACTTGAAATTTGTTTGAAAATTTTTCCCACTTTCTCTTCCAAGTACTTCCTATTAAGTAAAGCTGGCTCCTTAGAATTTAGAGAGCATGACTCAGCCATGTGCAAGGCCTTGCTCAGAATTGGAAGGCCAGCTAGCGACATGCTCATGTTCACAAGTGCAATAATCCTTGTGGTCAGTGTGTAACATGAGACCAAGAATGTGGGGGTGTTTGTTATACTGCATCCATGCCTGCCTGCTATATAAAGTGCTATATGCAGAGGTCAGTAAAACAGAGCTATCCCCACTACACAGTTTTTGCCCTTTATCTTTGTGGGAAGAAGAGCTGAGAAGCACCAGACATAATGTCGTTGTGTGTGTGTGTGTGTGTGTGGGTGCGCATGGGTATGAGAAAGAGAGAGGAGGGAGTTAGAGTGAAAGAAAAAAATGTGTTACTCATTTGCTACTAGGAAGGCATTCACCAAAAAGAAATAAAAGGAACCATTATGTGATATGAATTGAAAGGGCCGCCCAACATTGGAGGCAAGGGCACAGTCAATAAGGCAATCATTGTGGTCCAGGGGAGAGAATATAGAGACCTAAACTATGGTAGTGACATTGAAGAGAGGAAGAAATGGATGTACTTGAGAGATACTTAAGGGCATTGTCAGGATATAGAAATTGAATTGTTGTGACATACTAGGGAGAAAGAAAAGTCAAGGATGGCTCTTGAGGTTCTATCTTGGGCAACTGGGAGGATGAAACCACTTACTTAGGAATCCTAGCAGAGTAACAGGAGAAAAGTGAGTTCCATTCGATTGTTTATTTACTCAAGTCTTAACCTACAAGGGATCACGTGGTCTCGGAACATGGGCAGCACCTTGGCTCCAAATACATCTCCCAAAAGAAATCTTTAGAGCACACTTTCAGAGATTTTTAAGATTCATGCCATCTTACATCTGCTTTACTCATTAATCTATGCAGCTTACTTTGGATTGGGGCGGTTGGCATTATAGATTTGTTAATTGCTGATACAATGTACTTTCTACACAGGCCATATGTGAAGAGCAGCACTGGCATTCAAGAAATGTTAAATAATAATGTAAATGAGAAAAATTTCCAATCCCAATAATAAAGGGATCCAAGGAACATTGACGCAACTTGCAATCATCAGAGCTGTTTGATTGCCTTGTCACTGTGGGATAGTGACCAAAGTGATGCTAATCTAAATGTCATCTAGAAAGAATACTAAAAATATTATGGTGAGAATTAAGTGCTGCAACCTTAGAAGCTGATTTAAAAATTAGAAGATGTAGCAATTTACATCTGTGGATTTCATGATCGCCAAATGCAACCAGCTGAACATACTCACATTTTCCTTTTTCTTCCGTCTCTCTTTTCAGAAAATGGGTTCAGTTTTAAAGAGTTAGTTCAAACTAATGTTCTCTCAATCAGTGGGTCTTAAACTTTGCTACATACTTGAATTACTTGAGATTTTTAACTCACGATGTTTGGGCCACTTTCCAGATTAATTAATGTCTGCAGGTGGAGCCCAGACATTAGCATTTTTAGCCTCTCCAAGTGATTCTAGTGGGCAGCCTAGTTTGACAACCAAAATTCTAAATATGTGTGATCTAAAGACCAAACACTTTAGAATCAAGGCAGAGAGGGGTTATTAAAAGTGCAGATTCCCCGGTCCATTTAAGACTTGCCAAAATAAATTATTTGAGGATGGGACCTAGTACTCTGCATTTTATCAAATCTCCTCATGATTTATGTGCACACTAAAGTGTGAGAACCACTGTACAAATTGAAAATCAGTGGTGGTACCTGTTATGCTTTTAGACATAGGGTAAGCCTTGTGTAAAAGAAACAACAAATCCATGTAACAGAAAAATTCAGCTCATCACCAGGGAGTTTGGTTTAAAACAGGGTTTCTTGACCTTGGCACTATTAACATTTTTGGCTTTGTTTTCAGGAGTCTCTCCTGCACGTTACAGGATGTTTAATAATATCCCTAGCCTCTACTTACTAGATGAAAATGGTACCACTCCTCCCCAGATGTGGCAATCAAAAATATCTCCAGATATTGCCAAATGTCCTGTGTGTGTGTGTGTGTGGGGGGGTTACCCCCAGTAATTCTAAAAAATGCCAAACATGTGGATGGTTCCATATATCCGAGAGTTTGAAATTATGAACAGCAAACATCTTCCTGATTGACCAGATGTGTCTACTCTTGACTGCAGTAACTGTGATTCATAGAACACAGTTTTTCATAGAGATGGTGCACAAGCTTCCAGAACAGATGGGAGAAACTTGGTCACTGCCACCTCAGTGGTCATTAATGATTTCCAGCTGCAGCAGGGCGAGGTTCTGCCTCTGTCTGTGGAAATGCTGAGTTAATAATAAGGAAAAAACATCTTTTTACCTAATCTGAATCTGGTTGTGAAATCTCAGTGAGAATGGGCTCTATTCCATTAAAGGCAGTTAAAGGGCCATTGCTTTCATGAGTCATGAATTCCCTTTTTTTTTTTTTTTTGAGATGGAGTCTTGCTCAGTCGCCCAGGCTGGAGTGCAGTGGTGCGATCTCGGCTCACTGCAAGCTCCGCCTCCCGGGTTCATGCCATTCTCCTGCCTCTGCCTCCAAAGTAGCTGGGACTACAGGCACCCGCCACCATGTCTGGCTATTTTTTTTTTTTTTTGTATTTTTAGTAGAGATGGGGTTTCACCATGTTAGCCAGGATGGTCTCGATCTCCTGATCTCGTGATCCACCCGCCTTGGTCTCCCAAAGTGCTGGGATTACAGGCATGAGCCACTGCGCCCGGCCATTAATTCCTTCTAAATCTGGAACAAAGAATAGATAACATCTCCACATCCAAATGCTGGTCATGCTGGTGAAAGGTTTGGAATGTGGTTTCCCCAATCCCAAAGGCGATTAATTAGTGTTCAAAGGAGACTCTCCCCTTAGGTGGTATAAAACTCCAGAGAAACTCTGGTTTTCTCCACAGAGCTAAAATCTCCAGGTAGGCCATGTTAATTCTGGCCATCTTCAGGCTTCTCTTTAATTCAGATGACTGCTGTAGCATCTCACCTGGAAATGTTGAAACAAATATCGAATGGCTGGGTTTGGCATCTCACACCATATACAAGAGCTAATCTTGGACAGGTGGGAAGGTAGAGTGGTTACAAATGCAAGCGCCAAAGTCAGAATCCATGTTTGAATCAGGCTCAGACAGCTATTTGTTATGAGCTTCAGGCAAGTGGCTGAATTTATGTGAGCCTCAAGCCCTCATCTATTGGGTGAGGGTAATAACGATACTTATCTCATATGAATGTAATAAGGATAAAATGAGATAACATATATCAACAGCACTTCACTTAGTGCCTGGAATATAGCAAGTAATTATTAAATGGTAGTGATTATCCTTATTTTAATTAAACTTTATTTATGATTGTTTAAATTGCACCTTTGAAAACACTTTTATTTATGAAACCTGACGATGGACTATTTCATTTGCTATTGTAATCCATAGAAGATAATTTTAGAGGTTAAAGGGATATTTCAGATACTATGATTCAGTCTGCTCATTTTACAGAAATGAGAAAACTGAGGCACAGAAACAGGATCTGATACTCCCAGATTTATGCAGAATAGGCTCTAACATTCAGGTCTTCAGCATATAAGTACAGTCCTGATATAGTGTGAAAGGAAAGAGCTTTGGACTTAGAACATCTAGGTTTGCCACTTAAATTTACAGATGTTTGACTTTATCATCATCTGCAAAATGGATATAAAAATAGCTAATCTGAACATTTTACAGCAAATGTCTGAAAGCACTTTGTAAATTGTAGAATATCACACAACTGCTACTTAATATTATGATATCTTCTTTATTAAAAAATGCAATGCAAACACAGATTCTGAAACACACACATAAGCCTCAATAGGACCGGTCAAGATCATTTTGGTTATCTTTTCGTGGCCTGAGAAATAGATCAGGTTCAAGCAAGTGTGCCTTTTAACAGTGGCCATTTGTTCTCTGCTCCCCTTGGATGTTGAGCCTTCCAAAAGCAGCACCTTGGACAGCAGCCAGGAAGGCTTCCTCTCTGAAGCCTTGTCGTTGTGTCAGACCTGACCTTCAGGCACCTACAACATTCTGCAAGCACTTTCTTCCTAACTGCAAGTTACTGTTGCCTTGCGATCTAACTTTTACAGTGAAACACAATCAGAAACTGCATTTCACCTCTATCCTTAAATATTGTGGTGAAGGAGATGGATGGCCCCATGGAATCAGGGTTTTCTTTGACCTTCCCTGTTGGACCCGCATATAGTGACTGACAGCCTGCCACATTCTCTAGAAAGCAAAAGTTTGCATTTTCATTTGGCCTGTCAACAAATGAACTGTATACATTTCAGGACTTAGAAATATTCAGTGAATAAATTTATAATGATGAAGCATACAGCATACACGCTTGAGAATTTTGGGTAGCTTGGCAATGCCAGGATCAGAGTCATCAGTTCTAAAACTACAACAAAAAACTTTAAATTGTCAGTGTTAATTTTGGGTGAGGGTATAAAAGGTGAAGAAGGACACAGAATAAAATTGGAAATAATTAGCAAATCTAGTTTAAAAGGGAAAAATTTTCACCAATTTGCCAATTTATAAACCCACAAAGAAAGGACATAGGAAACAGGACAGGATAAACAAAATTTTTGAACTTAAAAGTGCCTTAAAGATGATCTCAGTATTTAAGTGATTCTACTGAGAAGCATTAATTTGGTAATAGAATTTATCTTGTGCCATTATTATAAATCATTATTTGAGATGAATTTCTTTTTATGAGATGAATGTAGAACTAATGGGTATTTGCTGAAAATGATGGCACTACTATAAATGCATAGGCCTATCTTATGCCAATCCATTTTTTTTTTTTTGCTCCTTAAACATAATTTCAAAATGATAAAGCATGGGTTGCTTATTATGAATGACTTGGTAAGGTACCAGGCCCCTAACTGGATGCCACTAAAAAAGCAATCTGACTTAGAATTCTGTTTACATATTGCTCAATTAGTCTTTTCAATATAAACATATTTTAAAAGTTGCTGAACACCTGACTCAAATTTAGTCCCAATACATGGTATTTTTGCCCATTGCTAGAATTTTTTTTTTTAATTGCACCTTTGAAAATGCTTAAAGAAAGAGACTTTAGGAATACTCAAAGCTTGCAAAAGTGGAAGTGATGGCATGGATGGAGGCTTGGGGAAAGGCTAAAGATATCACAAACACAAGCCAATACACACGTAACTTCTTACCTTCTCGGCTCTTGATTTGCCTGGGTTTTGGAATCTTTTCTTTTTTTGGATTCCTTTCTGGTATCTTTTTTAGCCTCTGGTTCAGGTGGGGAGGGAGTTTTGCTCCCTTCAGGGTCTGCATTTGGTGGCAGCCCACTAAGGTACACATGCATTTGTTGACTTTGGAGAGGGGGTGGTCGCATGAGGCATGCACAGAGTGTGGCCAGCCATAGGAGAATCAAGAGCACGCGCACATGCACAAACAAAAGAAAGAAAAAGAAGGGTGCATGAAAAAGCAGGCGCAAATGCATTCAAACTAAAATAATAAGAAAAAAAGATGCAAACTTGCATAAGGAAAATCAGAACTGAAAAGAAAATAAGATATCCAAAACTGTTTCCATGACAAGATGTATAAACCTAACTGTGAATCAAGTGGCAGTCTTACAATATGAAATCCAGACAATGTGTATCATAATTCATGATGATGTTTACCAGGGAGTTTACAAAAACACTTCATTATTTTATAACACTTTCTTATTCAGTAACATATGTAGAATACAGTGTGACAACCCAGAGAATATAATGCAACTTCTCTCTCTCTCTCTCTTTAAAAAATTCAGTCCAAGAGGCTGTAACAGATAGTCATCAAAGTGTACATATTTATAAAAAGCAGAATTATGCACAGATACCCCCCAGGTATCAGAGTTTTCATGAGTATCTTTTATGCAAATAAAAGGTCACGTGCTGGGCTAGCAAACCTTATAACAATGGGAGGTGATGATAACCTTGTTGCCTGTTAAATATTCAAACCTACAATGCTATTGTTATCTAGCTCTAAATGTTGAAGTTGCATTTCATAAAAATATACCAGTGCTAGAAGGAGGAAAAGCACAGAAAAAATCCTACAGAGATTTTAGTTGCATAGCTTGGAAAGATGAAGATGACTGACACAGTTCTGATTTAAAATAAATGTAGTCAATTTTGGATTCTCCCACATGTGGATTTCTCCAGAGCAGCGACTTTTGCATCTGAGGCTGGGTTTCTGAAGCCACCTAGTGTTTCCTGGGTGTGGCTTCACTGGCTGTTGGTTGGGGAGCTTTGGGATAATATAGGCTTGTCTTTATACTAATGCAAGGCTACATACATTGAGATAGTAAACTGGCTGTGGCAGTGTGGAAATTTATTCCATGTCTCCAGAGCCAAATGGCAATGTTCTTAAATTATTTGCTGCTTTGCATTATTCAGAACATGGATCTTTTCCTCCAGCAGCTGGGCAAGGTCTAAAGGAAGAGAGTACTTAGTACAGAGTCAGGAGACTTGAGGTTCTGGGCTTGTATATAAAACCTACAAAATGAGGGGGTTGATTAGACTGTGATCTCAAAAGTTCTTCCAGGCTCTATGGCTAAATTAAAAGTGCTGTCATCATCTTTGCCTTCCAGCTTCACCTAGCTTGCTTCAGCTCTGGAAATGTACTTGGCTTCCTCCTTCTGCAGGACATTTGTACATGCTGTTCCTTTTGCCTGGAACCACTCAACTCCTACACATGCTTTAGTTCTCAGCTCCAGCATCACTTCCTCAGGGAGGTCCTCCTTGCCATCTTGCCATTCCATCTGAGTCATGTTTCTTTATTAAATTTTGTCATGGAATTTTATTCCCTTTCCTCAGAGTCAGAGCACCAATCTGAATGTAACTCTGCCCTTGTTTGATGTCTGGCTTTTACTCACCACACATACTAAATGTGTATCAGAGTGACTGACACTAAGGACATAATCATTAAGCAATTATGAAATAAATAACAAAAACAAAGGCAAATATTTATTGTTTTTGCCATGTTTCAGGCACTATACTGAGCCCTTTATATGTACTTGCTTTCTCTCAACAACCCCAGGGGTATACAATCATCCCATTTTACAGATGAGACAACCGTGGCACAAAGGGTTTAATTACCAACCAGGTTATTGCTAGTAAATGGAAGAACTATGATTTGAACCTAGATTGGTCTAACTTCCGAGCTTGCCCTAGAAAGCCCTGCTTGCAATTTATTTTAAGTTTCTTGAAAGGAGAAGAAAGTTAGTGCCCTTTGTGTGTGTGTGTGTGTGTGTGTGTGTGTGTGTGTACGTGTGCACATACTACTGAAGGAATGAGGACAGGCAGATCCTAAAAGCAAGACTAGCCATAAACCATTGCCAGTACCATTTCTTAAGGATCACCTCTAGACACACGAACACACACTTACCTGTTCCCATGGACATGGGATGCACAGAAGGCAAAGCTGTAGTGAAGAAGGGTGGGGTCGATCATGGCGCCATTTTCTGCCCGTTCAAGCAAGTCTCTGAGGTAGCAGAGATGTCGGTGACACCCTCGGACTCCATTTCGGGCGCAATACTCGTCTAGTACAAACACCTGGCCAGGACTGAACCAGCCCTATATAAAGAATAAAGGAGAGACTTTCTTTTAAATACAGGTTGTTTTCTGGAGAGCTGCTAGAGTTGGGAGTGGCTAGAGAAGGGGACTGAAAAATAGCCAGAGCTAACACTCCTTGATTGCCTATTATGTGCCAGCCACTATGCACAGCACATTGTGGTTTAGTCCTCATAATGGACCTATGAGGTACATTCTGTTATCCCTGTTGTAAAGATGGAAAGATCGAGTTCAGGAGGGCATAAAATTTCCTAGTGAGTGATGGAGCTGGATTAGCAGACAGCTTGGTTCCAGAAACAGAGTCTCACCTACTGCTCAAACACTGAACCATACACGTTAAAGGAGTATTGGGGTGGGGATGTGGCAAAGTCGTGGTTACTGGTAAGAGGAAATCATAACATTAATGTTCTACATTGATATAGAGCTTTACACTTAACAGAGAACTTTCAGTTGAGCCCTATAGCAACTCTGTAAGGTAGACAGAGAAGGTTTATTTTACAGACAAGAAAATGGAAACCCTGGTGGTTAAGTGACTCACAAAGATAATACAAAACAGAGGCAGGACTCAAATCCAGCTCTGTCTTATTCCAAGTCTTCTTGTTTTCTCTACTCTAGAACATGAAGAAATTTTAGGGTTGGTCTACATACATGCCAGGACTTCATAAATCCTTTCAATTTGGAAGGAGTGTTTTTAAAATTTTTAAATGAAGGTAATAACACAACTCTCCAAAGAGAACAGCATGACTTAGTTTTCAAGTTGTGAATCAGATGTAATTCCACTAAACTGAGAGGAACTTCTTGTGTCTGGTTTACAGTTTTATTTTCTCTTCTGATAATTGTTTGTATTCTTATTATTTACTGCTTGCTATGGGACCAGTCCAAACTCTGCTACACAAGAGAATGGGAATTCAGATCTCCAATTTAGAGCAGGTTTGGCGACATGATGGTATGCAAATTGCTAGCCCCATTATGCACTTAAGAAAACAGGTGCTCAGAAAGGCCAAGTGAGTTGCCACTCAAGGTCACCCTTGAGCAGAGCCTGAAATAAAATTGTGTTTTCTGGTTTCAGTGTCTGTTCAAAGAAAGAAATAAACCAATTTAGGTGGTACTTTGTAAGCTGGAAATTTGGGGCTATTTTAAATATAAACTTAATTTTACTTGGAGGGTCTTCTCTGAGTCATCCATTGAATACTGCTCCATCTTGGGAGAGAAAAGGCAAAAACAGAAAGTGACTAGGGAGCAGGTAGAGGCCACAGAAGTACAGCGAGAGAGGCCTTTGCAACACTCTAATCTTGTATTAGGGATCTGGGAATCTTCAATTGACAACATGCAGCTCAGTGATGCATCCAACGAAAGACGGCATCTTTCCTATTTCAAATTATAAGTTACTGCAGAGGGCGGAGAGTAGTCGAGGCAGTGGGCTGCCCCTATAGGCAACTTCTTTGCCACTCCATCTGCTACCCCAAATGCTAAATCTTAGAAACAACACTGCTGTGAAAGATTAAAATATATTTTCTACGACTCAGATGACACCAAGTCTTTTGTAGATGCCAAAATAGCTGCTTTGAAAAGAGTTGAAGAAATATCAATTAGGAACTCAGTCGAAGACACAGAAAAATTTATGTATCCCTGCTGGTCGGTCTCCAAAACTAACTGAAAAAAAGATTGTAATAATGAGAAAATGGAATATATAGAGGCAGGAGATAAGGTCCTTTTTAATTTCTGTTATTTTCTGAAATTTTGGAATAATGACTAATATATACAGGTATACAAACAGGGAAGGAAGCTATTTTATGCTATTCATAATTAATTTTAGATTCTGGACCATAATTTTAAGCCTATAAGTAACTAATGGAAAGCAAGTTTTAATATTTCATTTCTGGTTTAATTTTTTAAGAAAGCATTTATAAACTCTCCTTCACAGTGAATCTCAAAGAAAATTGTTTTAAAAAATGATAATGTGAAAAAGTCTTGAAAATAATATACCTCAAAAAATTCCTTAAGGGAATAGTAATTACATATAAAAGGGAATGATTTAAGTTCAAAGGCATATTCTTACAAGTTTCATGAATGCCATTTATAATTATGTGAACAATCACGTAATTGTACAAAACACATTTGAGAAAAATTGCCTTGCAATGCAAGGTAAGCTTTTTACTTTTTTTTTTTTTTTTTTTAAAGTCAAAATGATGTGTTCCCTTCCAATTTGGCAAAGTTCAGATTCTTTTGATGAAGGAATTCTAAACCTGAGATAATCAATGAATCTTTCATGAGATACAGATTAATAAATTATTCCACATAATTCTGTTTCTGTTTTTAAGACTATTTTATCTACATTTTTTTATATCTTGGCTTTTGGTACAAAAAATAGAGAAATTTAAAAATTAGAAAAAAGAAAGAGATTGTCATTTTACGTATTAGTATCAGTAATATGTTAACCTTAGTTATTATGTAGTATAAATATTATATAGACATATATTTCTCAACTTCAGTGTTTAGAATCAGGGATGAGAATTTTCCTCTATATAAAGACATTTCATCATTTTCCCTCATCTTTCTCATCTATAAAGTGGGATTAATAGCATTTACTTTTAAGAAATGAAATAACAATTTATGGCTTGAGAAGGAAGTAAATTGGGTCTTTTTTTAGGCTTTTGAATTTGATAGTTTAAAGCCAAAAATGTATCTTCAGAAATCCAATAAAGATATAATAGCACTCCCTTGAATTTAAATCATTTAAATCATTTAAATCTAGCTTTAAAATAGGATTTCAGGAAATATTGATACTCCTGCTGGATAGATAGCTGAATTTCCAAATAACTAAAGCACCATAAAAAATTCCCTCAAAGGGTGAAAAAATGCTGTGAATATTGTGAAGAAAAAAAAAAAGCCATCCAAACAAACAAACCCAAATCAATTTAGCTTATGAAAAATAAAGTTTATTTACAAATCATTTTAACCTTTAAGAAAATACACAAAGAGAATACATTCATTTAATGAGATAGAATTACCAGATCTGGGATGGGGAGGGAAGGGCATCTTAAACTCTAAGCTACTGAGGCAATTTTTACAAGTTCTCCACAAGCAGGTGCCAAACTCGATTACCCTCTTGGGAATATTTCTCATGTAGCAGCTGAAAAGGGGGAAGCTAAGATAGGGAGGCTGGGGAATTGGATCTGTTTCTACTGATAACTTCCTCCCGCTCAGTCTTGTTTCTTTGGTAAGTAAAACTATCTCAACCCAGGAAATCGGGAACACATTTATAATTGTTAAAGGGATTCTGTAATGGAGAAAAGAGCTTCTGACATAAAGGTAGATAAATATTTAAATGAAAAAAAATGTTATGTTTAAATTGCTGTAGACCAAAGAATATACTTGCCAGGCAAGAATAGGAATCATTAAGTCTGTGATCCAAAGTAAGGCGTTGTACCATCTCAAAGAGGGAAGCGTGGTCAAAGTTACAGGGGTTGGAAGAGATAAATTCATCCATGCCATGTTTTTGAGCTCTATCTGCGTCTGTTCATTTATACATGTAGAGAGAGACACAATTTAGAGAAACACATCACATTTTCTTTGACATTTCAAATACACAGGAATTCACTAGACATTATGAACGTTAGCTGTTTCCCCGTTGCCTCCCACCAACATCCCCAAGATATTCTTTTTACCTCCCATTGTCAACTTGCATCACTTACTGGTGAGTTTATTGCATTTAGGCAAAAATATATTGGCATCAACATGTTTATCAAATGATCACATTTCCAGTGCATTTATGTTGTTCTTTAAAAACTAAGCACAAGACGGTAACTTCGCCTGCATTTCACCAAACACTGAAAGCAGATCGGATCTTTGCTTAAGATAGCCTATTTAGCTTTGTTGGTTTTCAATAGATTCTGCCATTCCAGTGGTTATGTCTACAGCAATTTCTCTGCAATTATTGGGATTATCTGAAAAAAGGGTTATGCTGATTTTCAGCAAAGTGACAATATTTATATCCTCTTCTTCCAAATCCGCGTTGCCAATTTGGTTTCATAAAAGGTTTGAGTCCCCACCCTCCAAAATTAAAAATAAAAAAAAAGATTTTCATTGAAACCTGGAGATTAAGTTAAATGGGAATTTAGTTTGTGATAATCAAGGACATTGCCTTATAGTGTGCTTACTCAGTTAGCAAAGCTTAGGAAAGAGACAAACAAATTTACTCAGCAAGGGCTATGATCTGCCATTTATTGTGAATTAATAGTCTCAATGTATTCACACTTTTCCTTACGGGGTGAAGGCTGTAGGCAAAACCTCCTAAGGGCTAACTAATTAATCTCAACACGTGTAACTAAAATACACTATACTCAACTGGCAAAATAACTCAGAGAATTCAACTCGTGTGTGACCAGGCAAATCCTAAAGAGGTAGAAATGAAGGTGCTCTCCATTAAAGAAATTGGCTCACTCCACCTCATCTTTACTGACTCTTCTGATATGCAGACTATGGAGAAAAAGAATCTTGTATGAAATCGAGCGAAAGATTTTATTCATCCTTTTGCAGAAAACATTCTACTGGAATACGGGGACCTGCCAGGAACTAGTGATGCTGTCAGGACACGGGAAAAACCGATTTCTGACTTGGGAGTAGTTTGGATAATATTTTCATATGTGGCCTCGGTCCCAAGCAGCTTATTTTTTTTTTTCCTCTCCCATGCTTGGGGTATGGCTGTAAGCTTGGGTTATGGTTAGCAGTGTGACTTTCAGATGATGATTTCTCCTATTATTACTGGTATTGTATTAATAAATCACTCAAACCTAAATGCATGGTATTGTCAGATTTATACCTCCTTATTGTTTGAATTTTTTTAAAAAAAGTTGCCATTTTTCATAGAAGCAGCAAGTGGTCCGTGTTTGAACGAGCTGTGTCGTTTATGCCCAAGACTCACAGAAGCAACGGGTTCCAGAAGGCAAGTTGAAGAATGTGTATTTTAACAGCCAAATCGCTCCATCAGAATAATAAAACACAGCTTTTGGAAAGGATATCAAATGCGCAGGAATTATATTAGAGAATCTGAGAGAATCCTCCTTGCTGCATTAACTGCCTTAGATTTATCCTCAGGAAAGTGCTTTCAACTTGAGGTTGGCTGCTTCATCTAGGAGGCTTCTTTCAGTTCGGTTGTTTGGTCTCCAAACTACATTTCTTCTTTGACTTAGGATGACCAGGAAGTTGTTGCTCCCGGGAAAGCTAGCTGCTTCTAGGGCATGTGTGTGACTCCTCTGGCCCAAGGCAAGTGTCTTAAACCTGCTCCAACTGTAGTCTCCCCTGGCATAATGACACTCCTGCAATCCAGGTGACATTTCCCTATCCCCTTTGATAGACTCTGCCCTCTCACCTCCAACCTGTCAGTCCCAAATCAGTTTAACTCAGGAAAAACTAAGCGTGGGGTACGCACGAATTGCTCATGCTGTTTCATCCTCATAAAAAGCCTCATCCATGCCT